>NW_022589705.1:95237231-95276974 GCF_004348235.1 Phoca vitulina | reverse complement strand
TTTCTTTCTTTCTTTCTTTCTTTCTTTCTTTCTTTCTTTCTTTCTTTCTTTCTTTCTTTCTTTCTTTCTTCTTCTTCCTTCCTTCCTTTCTTAAAAATATTTTATTTATTTATCTTTTTTCCCCCTGAGAGCACGAGTGGGCGTGCACGTGCACGGGTGGGGCAGAGGGAGAAGCAGACTCCCCACTGAGCAGGGAGCGCCATGCGGGACTCCATCCCAGGACCCTGGGATCATGACCTGTCATGACCTGAGCCAGACAGATGCTTAACCAACTGAGTCACCCAGGCGCCCTGGGGTGGGGGTTTCTTGAGGGAGCCTTGAGGATCTTTTCCATTTCCTCAACTGCCTCCTGACTCCCCATCCCCCCCTCCAAGACACACAAACACAGCAGATGCACAGGGCAACTAAGGTAGCCGATACGGCCCCCCCAGCCTCCCCAGTCATTCCCATTGCTTGGTGTGGTGCGTGCATCCTACAAAACCCAACCTTTCTTCTTGTTTTCCAGCGCCATTGTACAGCCAATCCTACACAGAGCATAATCTTACCCCTAAGTACTTCAGTATGTACCTATAATAGATGAGGACTTTCTCTTTTTTCCAACGCGAGTGCAACACCATTATCAACCTAACACAATTCACAAGAGTCCTTTCATATGGACTACTTGGGCCACAGTGGACCACAGCCAAGCATCTGGGGATTGGCTTTGGGCAGAGGTTGGTCAGCAGAGTTGGTGGTCGGGGAGAAGGGCTGGGTGGGGACACAGGAGAGGGAGGGCAAGCTGCAATTCACTGACCCCTCTGGGTCTCTCTGTCCTGCATCAGATCATAACAATCTTGGGAGAGTAATGGCTGTTCTCTCCTCCCCCACCAAGTCCCATGGGACTTCCTCATCCCATCCGCGGGTGTTGCTATGCCCTTGAACTTTTATATGCTGCGCTTACCATTACAATTCAAGTAGGAGAATTTGCTCTAGCAATCAATGGCTTTTGTTCAAGAGAATGTTTACCAACATTGGACTCTCCTGTTTCTCAACCAAACTCAGCTTCAGGAAGGGCAGTTCCTTAGGGGGGAAGAGACGTTGGAAATCTGGGCTTCCCCAAGCTCCATCGCTGCCTCCAGATCCCTACTGTTCTAGAAAGCCAAGGTCCCTGCAGTTGTCCCTGCAACTCTGTGTCAGTACCCTTTAATGTGAAGGTTGATCCAGAGTGCTGACAGCACCATCATCGCACCAGCAGATGATTGTATTAATCCTTTGAAGATTTTCCATCGAAAAGAAAATATTTTTGTAAAGACCTTGTCGGGGGCGCCTGGGTGACCAAGTCTGAGAAACTGCAGTTTGCATCTAACACACGCATTTGGACCAAAGAATATACATTTGAGGTAGAACAAGGTTCTGGAAGCTGGTTCAGGGCAGATAGGGGTGAGCTCCTATGGTAGACACCAGGATCCTCAGAGTCTAGTTTAAGCAAAAGGGCTTGAATTGGAAAGGTCTCAGGAACTCTAGGACAGGATGTGAGGTTGAGGCAGTGGGTTTGCAAATGGAAATAATCTGCTTCCAGAGAGCTGGGGGCACCCTCCGTCCCCTTCCACACCCTCAGTGGGAGGAGCGTGCTGGGATTTTCATTTCATCAGATTGCCCCCAGGGGAAAAAGCTATCCCCTAAAAGGAAATCCAGGTGCTATCAGCATGGAAGAATGGTTATAGGACAACTGAAACCTGACACCGATCCACAGTCCCTTGACATAAAGGAAGAGGAGCTTCCTCTTACGCACAAATTTACAGTTTCTGGCTTAACAACAACAACAACAAAAAACAGGCCTAAAACCTCAAACCTAAAGGAATTCATTTTCTAAAATCCAGCTCCATGAACAATACTGGGAAAAGCCAGAAGGAAGGTTATCTGCTTGGGGTATTTGTGTTAAATTCCTCAATTTACCACATTCCGAGAGCAGGATTTATAGTCATTCGTAGGGAATGTTTCAGAGAACAGCCGAGGTCAGGGAAATGTGGTCATTTGCGTTTTGAAACACAGAGCCGTATGTTTCCACAGCTGCGGACTAACCAGCTCCCGGGGGACAGCAGGCTGAGTTCATCCTGACCGAGGGCCAGCGTGGCTGGATGCTTCCCTCTGGTCGGGAGGGATGGCTTTCATTGCTCACCATGTCTGACCAGAGTTGGGTTGGGGAAGACTCAGCCGGCTGTGAAGGATGGCTCCTCAATTTGGGATTAGTAAACAGAGATTTGGGGCGGAATGAAGTTTGTCAAAGTGGACCAAAACGTTCATATCCTTGAAGACAGAAAAGTGCTCCTGATGCTGATTTTTTAAACAATTATTAAAGTTTTTTTAACGTTCAGGTGGAGGGGGCAGTTAGTGGTGCTGACCCATCAGGCCCTCCAGCTGAGTCTTGAACTGACCCCCCAGGGCAGCTAACATATACCATGAAGCCATTTTCATTGTAACACTTGACACCCACAATGCATCTCCAATTAAAAGCAAACGTAAGAAACATGATGAAAATGAGGGCTGGTGAAGAGAACAGAATGCTAACATTTCTACAAATTGGCCACCACGTGAATTTTCCCAGATTTCTTAGTCATTTTCATTGGATCAAAATTAAATGTGTCCAATACGAGAAGCTAAAAATGTAAAATAACAATGACGTCGAGTGTTGCTCGTCATTCTTTAGGAATAAAGATTACCCACACCCACGTTCTGTTTTTGCTGAGGAGCACTTACCACAAGCCGTCTGGAACTTTCTGTCTTTACTTGTCATTTAGAAGCAAAATAGGATACTTATGTATACCAAAAAACCCCCTCAGTTAAAAGTATAAAAATTCGGGCGCCTGGGTGGCTCAGTGGGTTGGGCGACTGCCTTCGGCTCAGGTCATGATCCTGGAGTCCTGGGATCGAGTCCTGCGTCGGGCTCCCAGCTCAGCAGGGAGTCTGCTTCTCCTTCTGACCCTCCCCCCTCTCATGCTCTCTCTATCTCATTCTCTCTCTCAAATAAATAAATAAAATCTTAAAAAAAAAAAGTATAAAAATTCCAAGCAGTTCATAGAACCAGATTTTTTTTTTTTTTTTTGATGCCATAATACATAGTAACATCTAATCCACGTCTGGAGCCTACATTTATCACAAAATAGATCACTTCAAAATTTGTTGATAAATCATACTTTTCCTAATGTGTTTAGTTTTAAGTAAAATAGTATATGTCTCTCCTTAAATATGATAAAGTCGAAATAAATATGTTTACATAAGTTGGGTTTCGGGGTTGCCACAGAAATTGGCCAATCACAACAGTAAGAGCTGGTATGGGAGGAGGACTTTGATTCCTGACCCACACTCACCCCCAGACAACCTAAATAATCCATAATCTGAAAATGCCAGCATCTGGCTGTGCAAATCCTGCACTCTCTACCAGAATACTGCCCCTCCTCAGGCCCTTGGCGTGGGAAATCTGAGGCGGCCACTGAAGCCAGCTCTGACTGAGGAAAGGCACAAAAGAACATGTCAGGTGGTCTTGGGGGATCAAAGGATGGAGAAAAAGCTGAGTCACCAGGTCTCAGAACAGCTCCAGGGACTCCCTGGGGAGCAGAAACAAATGAGCAGCTTCTTCAAAAGCAGAAGTTCCCATTTCTCAAAACTTTTGACACAAGTTGCCATATTACCTTCTAGAACAATTTTGGGAGCTTTGTGCCTTTTGCCTCTTCCTTCTGTAGCTGCTCTAAGCAGGGCTCCCAGATGGTGTCTTGTTGGCGGTCTGAGCCCTATGCCACGTTCCACATACAGGTTGATCAGAACCTTGACCTTCCAGTAGCTTCTGGTGTGGACATAGTCACCCAGGCATGACTCATGGGCCATTCTATCTCTTGCGTGACCCATTCGGCCTGAGACCAAGCCTTCCTAGAAGTCACTTGTGTCTTGGTGCTTGTGTGTGGAAGACACAGCTGCTTGCCTACTTGATAACCATTCTCTCCTCTTCCCTAATTATTAGAAGCCCAGTTCTGTTCAGGGCAGCATGGGTACCCCGGTAGAATACCCACATTTCTTGAGGTCTCTGCAGCCAGGGGCGGCCGGGTGCCATGATTCTGAGTTGTGTGGGAAATCTGCCAGGAATTTCTGGAAATTCTTTGTTCTCGTGATATAGCACCACCTTATCCCTCTTCTCTTTGTCTTCCTCTTCCTGTTTGGAATATGGACACGAGACTGGAGCAGGAGAAGCCTTCTTGAGGCCATGAGATAAAAAGGCTTACGCTCAGGGGAGTGGAGCAGAAAGATAAAAGGAGCCTGAAATGTCCCATTGTAGTGGGTAGGCCTGCCTGACCTTTGCGGGGCCTGCTCAAGGGTACCGATGGAGGCCTTCGCATCGTGTCCAAGTTTAAGAAATGATCAATCAAGCTGACAAACCGTTAAAGAAAATATGTCCTGTCCTCCTAGATGACAATACACTTCATAATGATGAAATTTTTAAAAGGTACACATAAAGCCATTATTTTTATATGACTTAAAGTCAGCAAACTATCAAAGACAGCTAAATATTTTAGTATACTTTTCTGTATTCCACTGCACAGTACTTAATTATGAATTATGATTCAGGATTTCACTGTGCCTTGGAATCAGTGTTCACTTTGAGTGTTAATTATCACTGTAGAGGGGTGTGGACAGAAGGATGTTGGATGAGGTCGACTGAATGAATAACCCGACTAACACCAGGACATAATCTGGCGTTTTGGTTGGAAGTAAATCTTGAATTTGGGCATATTTCATTATGATTTATGTCCTTCTCAAGAAAAAAAAAAAAAAAAGGGACGAAACCTTTTCATTCTTGCAGGTTTGGAAGGTATTTTTGGGGGGGATCCTAAGAGGATTGCAATTTTCCTCTCTTCGTACATCTTGTAGACTGTTCTGGACACCAAGCTCAGCCTAAATAATTATGAGTACAGTTTCATAAGATAAAGGTTAAAGAAGTTCTTTATAAAGACACATGATGGATGATAGCTTTCTCTTTCCTAAATGGCAGTCCCACAGGTCAGGCAGAAGGCGGACTTAATAGGTAGCTATTATGTCAAACCACAAAGAACCCTGAATTCCGTGGTGGCAGATCCTCTGACCTCACCGCCAACATACAGAGACTTCAATCTTCTTGTGGTTTCAGAATCAGAAAAGCACTCTTTCCGTGGCCCTCCCCTACGGCTTGTCAAAGGGAAATGCTTCCAGAATCATCGTGTGAGGGCAGCCAGGCTGCAGAAGAGCGGTTGAAAGTTTCTGAGGGTTCAGACTCTATCTGAGAGCGTTCTTGTGCAGACAGCAGATAGTGGGGCTTTTAGGAGACAGTTCTTAACTGATGCCCCAGAGTCTAGAAAGCTCTCCAAGCCTGTGAGACCAGCCTGGCTTCGATGTGAATTCCAGGTTTTTTTTCTACTTCTGGTCCAGACTAAGCTTTTGTCTCAACCTCAGAACATTACTATCTTCAGTCACCGCCTGTTCAGAACTCACATGTGAGAGGAGGTTGCGTGCTGTGGTCTGAATTGGGTCCCCACCCCCACCCTCCCATCCCACAAATTCCTTTGTTAAAACCCTGACCCCCAATGTGACTGCATTTGGAGATAGGGCCTTTAAGGAGGTGATAAAGGTGAAATGAGGTCATCAGGGTGGGGATGATCTGATAGGACCAGTGTCCTTATAAGAAGAGTAGACACATAGAGTCCTCTCTCCATCCTGCGAACACAGCCAGAAGGCTGCCAGCCGCAAGCCAGGAAGACAGCTCGCACCAGAATCTGACCATTCTGGGCCTTGACCTTGGGCCATCAGCTTCCAGAACTTTGAGAAAATAAATTTCTGTTGTTGTCTGTGGTGTTCTGTTATGGTGGCCCCGGGGCTGATTCCTGCAGAGTGGTTTGCCCTGTTCCTTTCTCATTGAAATCTAGTCTGTGCTTCCCTAAACTCTTCCTTCCCAAAATATGTGTAAGAATTTAGCTGTACCAACTGGTTTAAAAATATAGGATATTTCACGTTTGTCTTTATGTTTTGTTCTCTCCTTACCCTGATGATTGTATTTGAATGTGAATGTAGAGAACTCACCCTAATGATTGTATTTGAATGTGAATGTAGAGAATTTCTACTTCTCCTCCTCTTCCCCTCACCCTCCCCTCTCCCCCCCCTTCTCCCCTCCCCCTCCCAGCCCTTCTACGTCTTGGTCTTCTTCTTTGTTTGGCCATGCAGAAGGGTATGCTCTGTGGGGAAACTGGCAGACAGTTGAGATTACTTGTTTGGCTTGAAGGAAAAAATACTGGGCGGATTATTATAATGGTAACACCTCTGATTAACGCCTTCCAGTTCACAAACACCCATTCATATGTGATCACATTGGTGCCTCTGGTTAGCCTCAGTCGAGATCACACAGCTGTGGTGAGTGCCAGAGTCAGGACTCCCTGCTCACTTGGGGAAGAGGGGGATGGCTATGCTGTGCAGTGCTATATAAAGGGGATATTTTTGGAAATTGCTATAATACACAGAATTATGCCATACAATTTAAAGAGGAGAGTGTCTTTCAGTGCCCCCACCCCCACCACCCTGTGCCACCTGCGTCCTTCCCACACCGGCACGGGCAGGTCTGGGTCCCCCAGGTCACGTGTGGGCTGAAGGCCATCTACACTTGGCTCTGGACTCTTATAACCCTTTATCTTTAATTCCTTTTCAAAACAATAAATATTTTCATAGAGATAAACCCATTTGTTATCTCTCTGGGTCGTTTCTCAAAAGTTGAAGCAAAACACTTGGTAAAAGAAACCATACAGTTTGGCTTTGCTCAATAGTTTGCTTTGAGATGGCAGCAGACAACTTTCTTCCCCTCCACCAACTCTTGGAAATCCCTCTCAAAACAAGAAGGACAAGAGACCAAAACACAAACTCAGTCCTAGATGAAACTGGCTCATGCAGAATCATACAACTGAACTGTCACTGATGAGGAAGAGGAGCAGAAGAGGGCAAGGAAGCCTCCTTGAGCCTGGAGAGTAGAGGGGGTGGTCCAGGGGTAGGGCCAGGGCGAGGTGAGGGCTGAAGAGAGTGGGGATTTTATAAGAGCATTAGGTACTGCCGTCTCACTTCTCTTGCTTCTGCCAGATTCATGGCCAGCTTCTTTCCCTAGTTGCATGGAATCACCTAAAGACCCTTAGAAATGCTGATGTCCAGGCCAGCCCACCCCTCTCCATGCACTTCTCTGCACTGGCTGTCACTCAGGTGACTAGGGATATTGAGAAGGACCACCCCTGCTCCCTTCCCCCTCTTCTCTTTGGGCTCTGCTGGCCTGCAGAGAGCAGGTGTCCTGCCAGTCTCGCCCGTTGGGGAGGCTGCCATTTTCCAGCACAGCTGAGTGGGTGCACTTAATTCTAGGGTGCAGTGGGAGGATGCTTCCTTGGCCAGCAGACAAGAAGCCGCCTTGTCCAAACAGCCTCAGCAGTAAGAAAGCTTGTGTTTTGATCCCCATCTCTCTGGCTCCAGCACCCATCTTTCGGCTAGCTCTGCATACTTTCTCAGGAAGCTACTGGAAGATGTGGTCCATCAGGATGGGGGAGTAACCAAGAATAGCCAAGAGCAAGGAAGACAGGAAATCCCAGAAAGGATGGATTCAGGAAGCACAGGGAATTTCCAGGGTGGTGGTGATGGGAAGTCCAAGGACTAATTTATGCAGCCACCAAAGGAACAGACTAGCTGGGATTAGGGAGCCCAGCACCCAAGAAGGAGTCTTTTGGAAACAAAAATGGAACCAACTGATCATCAGATAGGTTTAGTCCTGTGGCATGAGAAGATGTTAAGGGGTGTGGGGAGACAGCACAGGTGCAAATGAGACAAAGTAAATGCAAATATAAGGCAACTATTAACTTCAGGATAAATAAAAAAGTGGTAAAAGAAAGAAAATATAATCCTAGTTTATTGCTTTATTCAGCAGTGAAGAATATTTACATGGCTCTAATAGTGTTAAGTATTGAATACCAATCTAATCAAAAGTAATGTTGTAAATATGTTCAGATGCAAGAGCACTGCATCCTCCACTATCATACTAGTTGATTCTAAAATGGATTAATTGAGGCAGAGTGGTATAACTGTACTTAAACATATGGAAGTAACTATCAGAGGAACCCGCTAAGTGTTGAAGGTACCCAAAGAAATTGAGCAGGGCAATAGATCATTCTTTTGTTTTGTTTCTGCTTTGTCATAAGCCTTTTAACACTAGTTGATAAAACAAGCAATCAACACTCCCCCACACACCAAAGAACTAGACATTCATGTTTCGCCTTGATAAAAATTAAAATTGAAAACCCAGTTTGGGCTTGTTTTCAGTCCCCAGTTCTGGTTCTGATCTCACAGAGGCAAGCTTAACCCAATATGTGCCCCATGAAGAACTTCTTGCAATACTAATTTATACTCCCATCTGCTTCCAAAAGGGTTTTGAGGTGGCTCAGAGTAAAAATAATAGCAAGGAAAATCGGTAGAAATCATAGCTTTATTTGTAATTGCCAAAAAATAGAAGCACTCAAGATGTTCTTTGGTAGGGGAATAGACAAACCGTCCATATCTGTACGATGGAATAGTATCCAGTGATAAAAAGAAATGAGCTATCAAGTCACAAAAAGACATGGAGGAAACTCAGACGCCTATTGCTGAGTGAAAGAGGCCGGTCTGAAAAGGCTACAAACATACTGTATGATTCCAGCTACAGGGCATCCCGGAAAAGGCAGAACTCTGGAGGCAGCAGAAAGATCACAGTTGCCCCCAGTTAAGGGGGAGAGAGGGATGGGTGGGTACGTGGAGCACAGGGGATTTTTAGGGCACGGAAACTATTCTGCAGTGGAGACAGGGCACTACGTGTTTGTCAAAACCTTTAAAAGGCAACATACATAGTGAACCTCATGTAAACTATGGGCTTTAGTTAATAATAACGTATCAATGCTGGCTCATAACTGTAATAAGCATACCACACTAGAGCAAGGTGTTAATAATAGGGGACACTGTATACAAGGACAAGAAGGGGATATATGGGAACTCTTTGTACTTCCTGTTCCATTTTTCTGTAAACCTGAAACTGCTTGAATGAAGTAACTTATTAAAAACAATCAGTCCCTCAGTAAAACCTAAACCATGAAAACAAGAATGAAGTGACAGGTACGATTCCACTGGAGAACTCGGGCTAAGAAAAAGTACTCAGCTAAACACAGACCTTGTCTCTGAAGTTCTCCGACAGGCAGGTCCATGGAGGGATGGATTCTGTAGGATAGCGAAAGGAAATAGATCAGTTTGTCAGGAGACACAGGCCAGCTCAGAGGTGAACTTGTCCCACAGTTTTCATTCCAAAGGGACAAACAACATAATGGGTGATGACCTTGATTGGACTTCCACTAGATGTTCTACACATTGCCATTTCTTAGCAGCCCCCTGATTTAAATCATCTGGGAGGGCCTGATGTGACCTTGTAGTTAATAGAGACAGATCTGTGGGATAGAGCAGAGGATGGAGACATCCCTTTTCTGGATGAGTGCTTACCATGATCAAATTTTATGAATATTGATTTGTCCCTCAGCTTCCAAGCTGAGCCAAGGCTGGGCCAGACATGTCTTGTATACTTATTTATTTCCTTATTTGCTCAATTTTTTTTTAAAGGCCTGCTTTAAAAACTCAATGCACAATGTTCTTATTATGATAGATTTGGAGTTTTAGGATATAATCTTCTTGCTCCTTTCCTTGCATTAGCAAAGGCAACCACGATACCATACATGTTAGAACTGAAGGGACCTTGAAGATCAGGGAGCCCGCCTCGTTTACAGATGAAGGGGCCCAGACAAATGTACACAGTTTGCTGGCTGGCACACAGCTAATTAACACCAGACCTGGTTCTAGGACTCAGGCTCTTATGAGTTAAGCGATATGCCTTGACCCTTCCACTAACATAAACTTACTGCCTTGGGCCAGGCCAAGTTCTAGGGTGTTCGCCATGGTGTCAGGCAGGGGGCAACACCCAGAAGGAGACTGGGGGGCTGCCTTGGAGCCGGCTGCCTGACTGCCATCTACACGACCATGTCATCCTCCGCAAGCCACCTGCCCGCCTCCCGGGAGGACGTGTGCTATCTGGGCTTTCGAGCTCTTGAGCAGCCACGCAGGAAGTCCCGTTCACACGATGCCACAGAGCTACGGGTGGACTGATGGGTACAGGTTATAGGCTGCTGGTTCAGAGGACTAGGAAGTTCTCATCTCCTGATTATCTCAACACCCTTCACCTCCCAGCCAGACCAGCCACGGCAGCTTTCTGTAAGGCCCCCTAAAAGGAACATCTTGTCAGTTCCTTCCGGTGTCACCGCTGAGTGTCATGAGCTTGCTTCGGGCTTGGCAGCAGAGTCCTGGCTGTTGTGACGTGGGTTTTTGCTCTGGCCTGTGCTGACATTCCCGGCGGGCACGTGTATTTTGCCCGGTTGAAGAAGCCGCCACTGGGGGCCCTTTTGCTGTGACACTGGTTTGAAACATTGTTACTAAAGGTGGTAAAGATGAAGGTACTTAGGCATCTGTAAGGCTAATAAATCAAGTCTCATCAAGAACGTTAATTCGGGCACCTGGGGGGCTCAGTCAGTTGAGCATCTGCCTTCGGCTCAGGTCATGATCCTGGGGTCCTGGGATCGAGCCCCGAATTGGGCTCCCTGCTCAGAGGGGAGTCTGCTTCTCCCTCTCCCTCTGCCCCCCAGCTCCGCCCAGCTCATGCTCACTTTCTCTATCTCAAATAAAGAAATAAAATCTTAAAAAAAAAAGAAATAAAATAGTGTTAACTTTTTATTAACAAGTTAATAAAAAAGTTATTTTTTTATTAAAATAAAATTTTTTTTTATTTTAACACTACTTGATAAAACAAGCAATCAACACCCCCCCACACACCAAAGAACTAGACATTCATGTTTTGCCTTGATAAAAATTAAAATTGAAAACCCAGTTTGGGCTTGTTTTCAGTCCCCAAAGAGATACAGCAGAGGATGGAGATACTTGCTGGTGACTTCCCTTGCTATTTTATCTGAAGACTCTAGACTTCTAGATCTCCGCTGGTGACTTCCCTTGCTATTTTATCTGAAGACTCTAGACTCTGATGCTGACGGCAACTCGAGGGTAAATGAACGCCTGGACTTTCTTCGTCCCTCGAGGACAAAGAACTAGTTCATGAGCATCCCCCGGCGGTTGGGGGGCTGAGCTGCCCGGAGCGATGGGTGACTGACTGGTGGCCCTGCAGCAGTTACCGTGCCATCTCTGTGACTGTGGCCCAGCAGGCGGGGGGGACTCCTGGAGGCTTGCTCTCTCGCTCAGGACAGAGAGCCCAGGGTGTGGCATGCCTCACACAAATACAAATGTCCTCGCATGAAAACGAAATCCACACTAGGTATGAAGTAGTCCCATTGTCAGAGTGAGAAATGTAAATTGTATTTTTATTAAAGAAAAAGATGGACATGATTATACTTTGAGATCTCCCATTTCTTTAGACGAGGAAGGAAGACATTTCTTTGTACTACCTCTTGGGGAAGGATAGGTCTTCTTAAAAGGGAAGATGTAGGCTATATGCACAGTCAGAACTTTTTTCAATTTATAGATTTATCGGAAAATAGGCATATATTTTAAATAATAGTAAAAAAAAAAGGAAAACAGGGTTAAAAGGGAAAAAGTAATAAAATGACATTATCCTTGGTTATTAGAAAGAGGGAAAGCATCTCCTCTGACCCTTATCCTAGGACAAGGGTCAGAGAAATTTGCATCTGAAGCACTGGCAAGGATCCAAGGGTCCTCAATACAATTTTATGTGTGTATGTATGTCTGTACTTACTCTCATTCCGATTATTTTAAAGAGCCCACCCAGGCATCCCCCGGTGGACTTTACTATGTTCAGGTGGTTTAAAGAAAATGGTAAAGCAATGTGGTTTCTGCGATGAGATTTACAAGTAATTAACTCATGAGTCGCTTCTTTTGTGCTCTGCCCTGCCTCTGCTGTGTTCACCCAGCTAGACTTTGTGGTTCCTGGAAGGCCCTTGAAGAACCAGAAGCTGGAGGCAAAGGCCCAAGTTTGCCCAGTCCCAACAGGAAAAATTGGTTTCAGTCTCCACCTCTCCGGGAATGTGGTTTGGTGGAGGAGGAGGGGGGATGGGGGAGGCTTGTGAAGCACCACACAGCAATGCAATCTGGTTCTCCAGGAGCCTGAGAGCCTCTCCACGCGCCTCATCCTGTGCCTTCCATCCGCACCCCCAGAAGCTCCCTCCCCATCTTTCCCCTTTGCTGGTCCTACTGCAGCCTTGATCCCGTAAACCCAGGCCTCCAACCACTGCAATTGATGTTGATTTATTTATTTATTTTTTAAACACAATCAACTACGTTGTAAAAAAAAAAAAAAGCTCTGGGGGTTTAAAACTTGAGGAATCTTATCAGGAAATTGGGTTTATCTCATCTCTAGTGAAAGGGGGTTCCTGCTCTGATTGCACCCCAATGATGCTCTTCTGTGAGTCCCATACTTTTCTGGATGACTGGGTTAAGCTTTCCTTTTGGCTGGGGAGGGGCTGACTGGTTGACACACGTATCCAGTACACTTGGTATGGTACAATGGGAAAGAGATACTTGGTCTTTGTCCGTTCCTGGCACATAACTCCTACAACCTTGGGAATCTCTGGAGTGATGCGGGGCTTTTATATGCTAATGAGATGGCTGGGGGCCCCCAGACAGCTTCAGAATTGAGGCTGGTCACCAAGAAGACCAAGGCATGATTAGAGGGTTGGGACTTGCAAGGAGAGGAGAGGGGCTGGAGATTGAGCTAATCACCATTGGCCAAAGATTTAATCAGTCACGCCTATGTAATGAGACCTCCATAAAAACCCCTAAACCAAGGGGTTGGGAGATCTTTTGGGTTGGTGACCATATCCAGGTGCCGGGAGGGTGGCGTGAGAGGGCACAGAAGCTCCCCACCCCTTTCAACACACTTTGCTCTGTGCATCTCTTCCGTTTTGCTGTTCCTGAGTTATATCCTTTATAATTAACCAGTAATAATAGTAAGTAAAGCTCTTTCTTCAGTTCTGTGAGCTGTTCTAGCAAAGTATCAAACCTGAGGAGAGGGTTGTGGGAATCCCTCTCTTATAACCAGTTGATCAAGAAGGACTGGTGGTCCGGGACTTGTGATTGGCATCTGACGTGAGGACGGTCATATGGACGAGGCCTTCACCCGTGGGGTCTGCTCTAACTCCAAGTAGTGCCAGAATTGAATTAAATTCTTGGACGCTCCGTAGGTGTTGGTGTGGGAAAAACTCACATATCTGATGTCAGAGAAGGTGTGGATAAAAACAGTTCACTTGGCAGGATTGTAAGGACTTGGCAGTCCTTATTCTGGTTTATTAATTTGTAATTTGCTTTCTGTGATTATAGTAATGTGAACCAATCTAGAAAAAGATTTTTGAACATACACTGGCCATATCCTAGGACCTCTGAGTTCTCACCAAGGGACATGAGATGAGACCCAGCTTACAATAACCAGCGGTCCACCCTATCCTTTTTGTTTTGTTGGGATGGAGATCAAGACACAAGGGACACCTGGGTGGCTCAGTCGGTTAAGCGGCTGCCTTCGGCTCAGGTCATCATCCCAGGGTCCTGGGATTGAGTCCCGCATCGGGCTCCCTGCTCAGCGGGAAACCTGCTTCTCCCTCTGCCTGCCACTCCCCCTGCTTGCCACTCTCCCTGCTTGTGCTTTCTCTCTCTGACAAATAAATAAATAAAATCTTAAAAAAAAAAAAAGACACAAGACAATTAAGGAATGTGCCCCAAATCATGTAGAGGATGGTCCAATCCAGGTCCCTGATTGTTAATTCTATGCTCTTTGCACACACTGTTTCTCAGAAGAAAGCAGGACCAGAGGAAGGTCTGGGCTTTTTGGAAGATGAAGCTTTTCTAACAGTGCTTTTTATCATTACCTGTACCATACACATATAGTCTGGAAATTTTTAAAAAATATTTTATTTATTTATTTGAGAGAGAGAGCACAAGCAGGGGGAGGGGCAGAGGCAGAGAGAGAGCTGAGCTGGGGAGTGGGCTGAGCAGGGAGCCCGATGTGGGGCTTGGACCCCAGAACCCCAGGATCATGACCTGAACCAAAGGCAGATGCCCAACTGACTGAGCCACCCAGGCGCTCCCTAGTCTGGTATTTTCAACCCTAAAAATGCTCTTCCCTAACTCTGTATCCTCCTGGCCCTGGAGAGTGGAGGCTTTGCCGAGAAGCTCCTGGAGCAATGGATATGGACGTTATCTGTGCAGATGGGCTCACGGGCACCTTACAGAGACCTGCACACACACAGTGGTTGGGAAGAAACAGACAAGAAGTCCCAACACCCCAAGAGGGACATAGAAGTGACTTTGAGGACAGGTGGATTGATGGGAAGAAGCCTCAAACTTGGTCACTGAGAAAGAAGAGTATAATATTTGACAACCAGAGACCCCGACAGACTCTTGAATCTCGTCACAGGGGCCACAAATGGAGGGCAATGCCCCAAACCTGGTGAGACGGGTCACTCTCAGGAGAGGCCAGAAAGGACAGAGGGTCCTGAACTCTCTCTCTGTGATACTCAGACACCGTGTAAAACTCCCCTGAATCCAGGTCTCCCCCAGGATAAGGACAGATGAATGGGGTGAGGGTGGGGAGCATCCCAAATTAACCAGAGGAGCTAGTTATGCAAAATAAACAGAGTTTAAACTAGGAATCCGACTTCCTTTGGATTGTAATATTAGATTTTCAGTTAAACCAAATGGCTAAAGGTTGAGTTCACCTGTCAAGAGGTAGACAATGTGACTGTATAGGTCAGGGTTCTCCTGAGAAATGAACCAACAGAACAGAATAATTACATGAAGAGGTGCATTTCAAGGCCCTGGCTCAGTGATCATGAGCGCTGGCAAGTCTGAAATCCGTAGGGCAGGGCTAGGTAGGATGGAAATAGGGAGGAGCTGATGATGCAGGCTTTAAAAAAAAATTGTGGTAAAATAAACATACCATAAAGTTTACCATTTTAGCCATTCTAATTGTACATTTCAGGGGCATTAAGTATATTTGCTCTGTTGTGCAATCATCACCACCATCCACCTCCGGAAACTTTCTCGTCACCCCACGCTGAAACTCTGTCCCTGTTGAGCACTGACTCCCACTCTCCCCACCTCTGGCCCCTGGCAACCACTGATGCTGCCATCTTGGAGCCAAATTTCTTCTCGGGGGAACCTCAGTTTTTGCTCTTAAGACTTCCAACTGATTAGATGAGGCCCACTCTCATTATCATGGGTAATCAATCTCCTTTACTTGAAGCTAACCGAATGTAGATGTTGGCCCCAAAAATGCTTCTACAAAATACTTTTACAGCAAGACCCTGATTAGTGTTGGATTAAATAACTGGGTAGGACAGCCTGGCCAAGTTGACACAAAACTAACCATCACAATGATTTTTTGTGTGTGTGTACATCCGAATTTGTGATTCTGTTAAAATTTACACTTGATACAAATATGTGATGTGTGTATAATCATACATTCCTACTCTCTCTCTCTCTTTTTTTTTTTTAGAGAGAGAGAGAGAGCACGCTCAGGGGTGGGGAGTGGGGCGGGAAGGGGCAGAGGGAGAGAGAATCCCAAGCAGGCTCCATGCCCAGTGTGGACCCATCACAGGGCTGGATGGCATGACCCTGAGATCATGACCTGAGATGCTTCTAAGAAGCCACACTCGTGTGCCTCCCTCACCAGACTCAGGAAGTTTCCACACCTTTCATCTCTGGGTCCTTCTCCTCTTTGGAAGGGTGGGGATCACTTCCGGTGAGCACCTTTACCTGCGTTTCCTCCTCAGCTTCACGTGGGATGCAACATCTTCCCCTCCAACAAGACCACTCCCTCCAGCTCGCTCCGCCTTGGGGTACACTCGCTTTCTCTTCTCCTGTTGCGGCTTCCTGTTGCCTGGCTTGGGCTTCTCTTGCAGCCCACCATGGGCGGCTTTATCCCCACCAGGCTGGGAAAATGCCTCTCCTAAAGCTCATGGCGCCCCTAGCCTCTACCCAACCATCCCGTAACATCCGTAGTATCCAACACGCTCCTCTGAGACCTGCCTCTCCCTTCCGCTGGCTCCCTGACCATCTCCACTTCCTCCCGCCCAGACCCCTTCTTCCCCTTTCCTTGCTCGTCACATGCGGATGCCCCCGAGGTTCCCATCCTGAGCCCCATTAGCAGAAACCCTGCTGCTGTTGCGGTCCCTGGGCATTCTTGTGATGCACCTTACCTGCACACTGCCTGGCCTCCAGTCCGTGTATTTATCTCCAGCCTCTCTCCCTGGGACTCAGGCATCAGCATCCGACCTCAATCTAGAAATGACAGGCACCATTGCCTTCCCTCTCCTTCACTCTCGCCAACTAACTACTCTGTCTCCAAGCCTGCTGATGCTTCCCCTGGGACCTCCCCCATCTTCCCCTTGCTGGTGCGTAATCCCAGTCTCCCATCCTCCCTCTTGCCATGTCAGCACAGCCACCCAGCTGGTCTTCCCGCCTCTGCCTCTCCTGAGCGCCTCCAGTCATATTCCTTCCACACTGAGCCCCTGGATGGATGGCTCTTCCCCATCACCTGGAGGACCAAGCCCAACGCTTTGGGGTGACCCCCAAGATTGGAACTCTCTGTGCACCCTTCCTCCTTCTGCTCCCTTTCATTCACTGAACCAGGGTTTGGCAAACCAACGCCCTTGGGATGTTAAAAAAATTTTTCTTTAAATCAAGATATAATTCACATCCATAGAATTTACACTCAATATATATAATGCAGTGTGTTCAGTGTATTGCCATAGAGGTGTGCAACCAACCTAACTATCTAATTCGAGACCACTTTTATCACCCCAGAAAGAAACTCTGTACCCACTAGCAGTCACTCCTCATTTTACCCCCAAACCCTCCAGCCCAAGGCAACCACTCATCCACTTTCCATCTCTGTAGATTTGCCTGTTCTCGACATTTCCTATCAAAAAATGGACTCCTACAGTCCGTGGCTCCCTGTGTCCCGCTTCTTTAACTTTGCATGTTCTCAAAATTCATCCGCCTTGTAGTGGGTGTCCGTCCTTTCTTCCTTTTTATTGCTGGATAATATTCCATTATACAGATATAACACATCTCACTGATCCATTCACCGGTCGATGGACATTTGGGCTGTTTCCACCTTTTGGCGATTATGAATAATGCTATGAACACACGTGCGGCGTGGACATAGATTTTTGGTTCTCTTGGGTCTATGCCTCGGAGTAGAATCACTGGGTCACGTGGTGACTGTTTCGCCTTTCGAGGACCCGCCAGACCGCTGTCTGCAGCAGCCGCACCATTGTGCATCCCCACCAGCGATGTATGAGGCTCATCTCTCCACATCCTCCCTGGTACTTGTTATTAACTGTCTTTTTGATTCTGGCCATCCTAGTGGGTGTGCCCCAGCCTGTTTGTGTTTTTGTATGACTTGCGAGCTAAGAATAGTTTTTATATTTTTAGAGGGTTATAAAACACACACACACACACGTAAAGAAAATGTGGCTCAGAGTATGTGGCTCACAAAGCTAGAACATCATTATCCACCCTTTGAGTTTGGCTGGCCCTCCCGATCTCCTTCGAAGGCGGAGAAAAAGCAATTTCAGCTCTCTGCGCTTTTGCTCACTGGTCTCTCGAGAGAAGACAGAGCCCTTTCCTGGTCACCCCATCCTCCCACTTGGTTCTGCAGGTGCTCCGTGAAGACGTCTGCGGTGTAGGATTACAGTATTCGGCCCGTCATTCCTGTGTTTTACAGTAGAGTCTGTCTGAGACCCTTGACGACAGAGATTGGGGCTTGTCTGTTTTTCCCTCTTTCTGTTCTGAGTCTAGTGCTGAGCACATGCTGTTGAATTAATGAAGGCTCGGGAGGGGAAGACAAGCTCCTTGCCCTCAGGAAGCCAGAGGTGTAATCAGAACAACACAACTTACATCCCAGGACTGCGCCGCAGAGTTCAGAGGCTGTGGCTGGAGTGGCCATTTGACTCCATGAGACATGAGCGGAAGTGACGTGTATCACTTTGGGTGGACACTCGAAGGCCAGTGTGCTTTGTGCCCTGTTTCCTTCCCATGCTGCGCTGACCACAGGAACGAATGACCCATGGGGCCCCTGGCCTGCCTGCTGACGACCAGAACCTTGCCGACCATGTTGGACGTGCCACGAAGATCTGAGGTTGTACAGGGCCCCGGCCTGGCCTAGATTATCCTACACCCCACGTCCCGTGGGAGTTCACCCAAGGGTGGCTGCTGTAGGAGGCAGGGTAGACCCAGGCCCTGAAGGATGAGCAGAGCACGGGTGGGCAGAGGGCTGGGGGAGAGAGAATTCTGGAAAGGACCCAAGAGGGGGATGTGCTGCCCCCTAATAAATTTCAGCTGAGGTCGACACTTGCGAAGACCACATTTCTGCTCTAATTTTCTCCCAGGGCTGAAGCTCCTTCAGGAATAACCATTCCTCGATGTACCTCCTGAGGAAGAGATTCCCTATTGAGCATTTTCTTGTCTGTGGCTCCTGGGTGAACACACATCGGTCATTCATTCGGCCTCTTATATGACTTTGTAGCGGATCCGGGAGTAAAACAAGTTCTGCTTTCTTTGGATTCCAAAGTCATCCAGTCCCGCTGTGCAGAGGAGGGAAAAGGAAAACAACACAAGCCCAGCGTAGCTGCGGTCAGCAGCCTCTCGAAGTGAATCACGCTCTGG
Organism: Phoca vitulina; assembly: GCF_004348235.1. Taxonomy (NCBI): domain Eukaryota; kingdom Metazoa; phylum Chordata; class Mammalia; order Carnivora; family Phocidae; genus Phoca; species Phoca vitulina. The sequence goes on along the minus strand of NW_022589705.1, from coordinate 95,258,200 downwards.
CCCGAAGAGCCACCCCTGGGTGAAAGCAGCACGCGGCCTGTTTTGTACATCAAACCAAGTGCTCACCGCTGAAGTTGGGCTGGAATTCTTTTTTTTTTTTTTAAGATTTTATTTATCTATTTGAGACAGAGAGAGAGAGTGAGAGAGCGTGAGCGGGGGTGCAGAGTGAGAGGGAGAAGCCGACTCCCCACTGAGCAGGGAACCCAACTCTGGGCTCGATCCCAGGACCCTGGGATTGTGACCTGAGCTGAAGACAGACGCTTCACTGACTGAGCCACCCAGGCGCCCCCAGGGCTGGAATTCTTAAACCAAGTTTGAAAAGTATGTCGTGTTCCTTTCCTGGTGCAGGTCACAGACCACTGTTCTCTCTTTCATTCGCCTCATCGTTTAGAAAGAACGACACACATCATTTTAGTGCCAGGAAAGGTTGATCTCCCACAGCTGAGTTAGCACGGAGGTGTTGACGGGAGTTCAGGAAAGCCCCGTGCTTAGCATCTGTCACTGCGTGTCCAGGAAAACCTGCCCTGCTGTTTTACTTGTGAGGGCTTAACAGCCATGCAGAGAAATGCAGGTCCAGCAGGGTGTCCTCTCGTGGAGCAGGGCTGCTCTTCTTCAGCAACGAAGGGACAGGAGGAACAATGGCTGCACTTGACTCACAAAGTGATTCAGTAACAACCTTGTGGGCCAAGAAGCACAGGTGCAGATGTTTCTCGGCAGGGAGTGTGCGAGCTGGGTTTTATGGGCTGCAAACTCCTATCAGAAGCTGATAAGAGAGGTTCTGGGTTATTGGTTCTCCGCTGATTGGAGAAATATTTCCTAAGCTCAATGTGTGAAACACCTAAGGATGAGTCATCCACATGGGCCATGTTCTCCACAAAATCATCTGTCTGTTGGCGTAAACACACACACACACACGCACACAGACGCACACACATGAACACAAACGCATGCACACACACCTTAAACCTCGCCATCAGGGCCCCCGAGGAAGCGGGGAAACCGGACGGCTAGTGTGTGGCACCCCTCCTCGCCGGTTACAACCAGAAAGTGAAATCTGATAGAAGGCAAGGAAAAGAGCAGCCCCGAGGGAGTCGTCATCATAAGGAAGAAGCCAGGAGATCAAGCGACATGTGCACAAAGGGTCACTGTTGACAGGTGCATCCTTGGGATTCCACGCCTAGGAGCATCCCAGGCTTTTACATGCCAGTGTGTTGGACCATCTCCTGGTTTCCTACCCGCAGCCTCCTCGGTGCTCTGGGCACCTGGTCCCTTCAGAAGAGCCCTCCCGGAGCTTGTCACCTTCTCACATGGTCACACAGGGACCGAAGCATAGTTTCTCAGACTACAAACGTAGGAAAATTCCAACGCTTTGGAATGTCGAAGTTCTGAATATTTCATAAATAATATTTCATGGATGTACAAATGTCATACGAATTTGGGGTTCTTCGAGGCCAGCACTCAGGTCTCGTCCATGGTGGTGCCCCCCACCACACCTGCACCCGCGTGAGGGAAGGTACACGCAGAGTAGCATGCCCCCCCCCAATGTTGGGGTCCAAGAGCGATGGAACTTCCCACCAGAGGGTCAAAATCGGTGCTTCCGTTACTTTTTCTTTTTGTGGAACAGTCTTCACGGAAGTGCATAAAATTTAAAGCTCTTAAACATACCCAGCTACAACACTCTTCAGGGATCTAATCTAATTATCGTGTGAGATGAGCCAACCGTCATGAATGTTACAGGTGAAGATGAGTCAGTGACACTCTGCGTGAGGTCAGAGGGGTTCTCCGGCTTCAGCCTCTGCTGCCCCAGGGCTGTCAGCGGATTTCTCTGCAACCTCTGAGCCTGGGTGGGGAGCACTGCCCTCCAGTGTCTGCTGTGGGCTCTCCCCTTGTTGTCTGAGCTGTCTGCACCCCATTGGGTCTCCACGGGCACCTGTCCGAAGTCAGACCAGAAGACTGCAGCAGAAATGGGGCAGCTGGGGGGCATGAGCAGTAACACAAATTCAGCTGACAAGTTTGGGGTCAATAGCCAATCTTAAAATGGGTGAGACAGAGGAGAGGGAGGGAGGCAGGGAGGAAGGGAGGAAGAAGGAAGGGAGGAGGGAAGAAAGGAAGGAAGGAAGGAAGGAAGAGAAAGAAAGAAAGGAAGGAAGAAAAAGAAAGAAAGAAAGAAAAGGAAGGAAGGAAGAAAGAAAGAAAAGGGAAGGAGGGAAAGAAAGAAAGAAAGAAAGAAAGAAAGAAAGAAAGAAAGAAAGAAAGAAAGAAAGAAAAGGGAAGGAAAGAAACAAAGAAAAGGGAAGGAAAGAAAGAAAAGAAAGAAAGAAAAAAAGGAAGGAGGGAGGGAGAGAGGAAGGAAGGAAAGCAAGCAAACAAGCAAGCAAGAAAGAAAGAGAAAGAAAGAGAGGAAGGAAGAAAGAGAGAAAGAAAGAGAGAGAGAGAGAAAGAGAGAAGAGAAGACTTCCTGGCACCCATCCCAAGCATTTCACCCACAAACTGGTTTAGGCCAGTGAGACAGGATGTGCTGCAGAGCAAAGATCATGTGACCACACAGTGTGAACAAACAGATGGTGTATCATTAACAAAATGCAAGGCTGTGTTTCATAGTTTCTGCAGGGTGTCAGTGACCCAGGCAATTTAATTAAAAACATAAAAAAATAAAAAGTGGCAAAGGCCAAAGTTTAAATGCAAGCTCATCAGCTATGCTGAGGGGCTGCCCTTAAACGCAGGTCACATATCTGCCCGTGGGTGAAGTGTGACGGATTGGTGGCCATCCGTGTCATCCGATCCCGGGTTCTGTGGCCCACAGCCGACCGGGCAGCTCCAGGACAGGGCCCATCCCTCTCCTCTTCCTCCTGGGGAAGACGTGCAGCTGCAGGGAATTTAGAGGCTGTGAGGACCAGGCCTGCACACAGTGGATCCCGAGTGCACACCAGCTGGTGGCCGGTGTCACCTTGGTCCTAAGGAGGTCCACACCAGAGCTGTGGACATGTCACCCAGAGTCCCGCTCTGCTGTTGGCAGCATGAGGCCATGGTCAGGGCCATGGGGCTCAGAAGCCTATCTCCTGCCCCCGCCACTGGTGGGACACCTTACTGAAGTCAGCCTCAGTGCTCCTAACTGTAGGATTGTGACAGTGCTTCTTCTCTCGGGGGGAAGCAATGGAGAGGAGAGGTAGAGGCGGCTGAGCTGACCGTTGAAAGTGCTTGTAATGCAGATGACCGTTGTTGTCCTGAGTCAGGCTCCTTCCCCAGGAGGCTGCCTTCGCTGCCAGGGCCGCGCTGAGCCAGGACACCCCGGCCTCACCGCAGAGGGGATGCTGAGCCGCAGACCGTTGCAGGAAGGGAAGGCAAGGCACGGGCAGGGGCGAGGAGGGAAGGCAGCACGAGACTAGGCACAGTGAGGACACTCCTGGAGTCGAAGGGGTGGTGGCACGGGTGGGGGGGCCAAAGCTAGCTGGCAAAGCGCCCTGCGACACCCAGGGACTTCCCCACCGCCAGAGAGGAGCTGCTGGAGCCTCAAAGCAGGGAATCAATTTCATGAGATACTTGCTTTCAAAGGCTGGTCCAGCGGTGGCTGCCCATTGCAAGGGAAGGGGGCTGAGGAGGGAGGATTTGCACCCGGGCCAGAAAGCCACTGGGGAGAGGTGGCAGGGAGGTTGAAGGGAGTTGGGAACAGTGCAGGAATCCGTGAAGAAGGATATATAGGATTTGGGTTGTTTTTTTTTTATTTTTTAGAAATTTATATAATCATGGGCTTCTAAGCATGGAGATGAGAGAATTCTACTTAACCCTAAGCACAAAGCGTAAGAATCTGGAGGACTTTTTTATACTTCAATGTCTATGGAGAGTGGTAGCTTTCTAGACTGCAGAAATTCTAAATAAAGTGTAACTTGGATAGTGATGCGTCCAACAGAAGCACAAATCTGACTTCGAAGCCTCTCAAGAGGCAGGTGCATCCCTTACTCGGAAGGCTTCTGTGAGCAGCTGGGAAAGATAGAGGTACATAGGGCATCTGAAACAGCTCTCCCCAACTCTCCCATCGACAAGTGTTCATCATTTGCTAATGGTAATTGAGCACCCGTTGCATGCTCTGCTCTAGACGCGGGGATGGTAAAGGGGACCCTGATGATCTCTGCCCTGTGAGGTTCTAGTGGGGGAAGGCAGACAGAAAAACCCATAGCTAGATTGTGTCGGATAGAGTTACTTTAGATTGGACAGGCAGCAGGATCTCTGTGTTGTTTCAACTGTGATGTGAATGACAAGAAGAACCCAGCTTTACAGAGTTGAGGAGAACCTTCTAGGCAGGTGGGAACAGCTGGTGCAAATGTCCTGAGGTGGAAACAAGCCTTGGTATGTTTCAGGAAAGAAGGTCAATGTAGCCAAGTGTGGGGAGGAATAGTTCCGGGAACATTGTGAGCGGTGTGGGAGGCTGGCAGGAGCCGGTCAGAGAGGGCTTTTAACCCTGGAGAGAGGGTCTGACTTTCACTCCAGGTTCATGGGAGAGCCATCACAAGGGGTCTGAGCAGGGGAGCAGTGGAATCCAACTTGTGCTTTAAGACAGCGTCCTGGGTACTGGCAGAGAATGGACTGTGGCTGTCGGTGATGGAAGCAGCAAGACCAGGGAGGAGTCTCTTGCAGAATCCAGTCATGAGACCCCGGTGGCTCCGACTGGGGTGTGGTCAAGGAGATGGACGGCAGTGGGTGACCTGGGACACGCCTTGGCACAGGACTCGATATCAGGGAGGGAAAGGAATCAAGGATAGTTCCCTGGTGTGTTGTGCATCAGAACAAAAAGAAGGCTGCGTGAGCAGGAGCCTTCCCTTCTTGGGGCAGGAGCTGGTAGTGATTCCGACAGAGGCAAGTTTGTTTACTTCTGGTGGTTGTTGTTGTTGTTGTTGTTTTTTACACTGAAGTCTGAGGAACTGAAATGGACAGAAAGTTTGCAATCAAGAACAGTGGTTCTCAAACGTTAGCATGTGTCAGAATCATGAAGAGATTGTGTTAAAATACATAGCTGGGCCCCACCCTAGGAGTTTCTGATTCAGCAGGTCTGGGGCGGGGCCTGAAGAGTTGTGTTTCTAGCACGGTCGGTCCCAGGGGATGCGGAGCTGCTGTCCCAGGGCTCCCACTTGGTGTTCACAATTAAGGAGAGGGCAGGACGGAGAGCAAACTTGCGACAGCAGGGTGGAGTTTCCATATTGGAGATGTATGGCCATTGTGGACCCCTGTAGACGGCCAGCATGAGGGATTGTGCAAAACCCAACTCAGGTCCGGTGTGCAGACCCGTGTGCGAAGAGAACGCTCGGTTTAAGTGATAATAAAATGGTTATGGGTTGTACATTTCACTTTTCATGGTGGCTTGCTTTGACCCAAATTTTCAATTCCAATTATCCAACCAACTGCAGGTCCTACTCACGTTAGATTTTAGGACTTCTACTATTCTTAAATATTTTGTAGTGAGTCAAAACAACGTTCGGTAATTCTACGTGCTTATCAAAAATGGCAGTATTCTTTGAGCCAATACCGTGTAAATGTCCTCATCAGACACACACATGCATGCACACACACAGGCACACAAACATCAATGAAAATGTTGCCTTATCAGCTTGGCATGTAAGTTGAATGCAGTAATAACCCGAGAAAGGAAGCACACCTAATTTTTAGGGTTCTATTTAACCAATTGTAGACTTGGGTCCAATGCCAGACACATTTATTAACCAACTACTATATAAATGTTTGGCTCTTTGAGAGATGCTTAAAAATAGTATATTACCTGGTCCGCGTGCTTAACAAAGTCCATCATGTTGGTGGCCTAAGACCTCTGTTCTAGAAGCACGAACAATGCAAAATAGGCTATAATCAAGTGCTTCAGTCATTCGACAAGAACGTGCTCTGTCTTACCTCTGTGAGTTTGCCAATTCTAGTATATGTGCTGCTGAGGGGAGCACAGAGTTTGCCAATTCTAAAATTGGCATTCTATCCAGAATTTCTGTTGCCAGCCCTGTTAAAAATTTTCTCTCTCTTTCAGGTACTACTTCCTTCATGAATCTTTTTTTATTTTTTCCATCCTAAAGTGATCATTTGCTTTCAGTATCTTTAAAAATATATTATTTGAGGGACACCTGGATGGTTCAGTCAGTTAAGCCTCTGCCTTTAGCTCAGGTCATGATCTTGGGGTCCTGGGATCGAGTCCCACATCGGGCTCCCTGCTCGGCGGGGAGTCTGCTTCTCCCTCTGCCTGTTGCCCCCCCCCACCGCTTGTGCTCTCTCTCTGACATCTTAAAAAACATATTATTTGATACTTTGAAATATTGAATGTAACATATATGTTAAATAAGGTATAATATGATGAATCCTTGGATCCACACCCAAATCAGCAACTAGAATGTCACCAATGATCGTGATCCTTCCTCTTCCCTATTTACGTACTCTCCCCCTAAAAACGCAAGTAACTAAAATCTTAAATTTTGTGTTTCTTAAGACTTCACTTTTTTTCTAGGTTATACAATTTCTTTCCATATGTTCTTTTAAAAAAATTTTTTTTTAATTTACTTATTTATTTATTTGAGAGAGAGAGAGAGAACGGGGCAGGGGGGTGGGGGATAGAGGGAGAGAGACAAGCAGACTCCATGCGCAGAGCCTGACCCAGGGCTCAATCCCAGGACCCTGAGATTATGATCTGAGCTGAAACCAAGTCGGACATTTAACCGACTGAGCCACCCAGGCTCCCTCACATGTTCCTTTTTTATTTTTTTAAAAAGATTTTATTTATTTATTTTGAGAGAGAGAGAGAGGGAGAGATCACGAGCAGAGGTGAAGGGCAGAGGGAGAAGCAGGCTCCCCACTGAGCAGGGAGCCTGATGCGGGGCTCAGTCCCAGGACCCTGAGATCATGACCTGAGCCGAAGGTAGACGCTTAACGACTGAGCCACCCAGGCGCCCCATATGTTCCTTTTTTAAAATGGAGGTGTAATTTATATACAAAACAATGTGCAGATTTTCAGTGTATAGATTGAGGAATTCTGAGAAATGTTTGCACCCACAGAACCAGTCTCCCATTCAAAAAATATATTTCCTACCCCAGAAAGTTCCTTGTATACCTTGCCAGTCAATCTTCTCTCTCCTGCCAGAGGTGGCCACTGTTCTTTCCTCTCCCCCATAAATTACTTTTGCTTGTTTTAAAATTCCATATACACTGAATCATACAATATCTATGCTTTGTGTCTAGTTTTAAAAAAAAATTGTTGTTCACCATAATGTTTTTGAAATTCATACACGTTGTTGAGAGTATGTGGAGTTCTTTCTTTTTATTGTAGAGTAACATTTGATTGTAGGAACATGCTACACTTTGCTTCCCATTGTTTCCCTATTTATTTGTTGTTGGATATGAGGTGTGTTTCCTGTTTGCGGCTTTTACGAATAACCATGGTTGATACTCTTTTGTGTGTGCATCAGTGTTTTTAAAAATCTAGAGACAGGGGGTTTTATTTCAAATGTATGTATGCTTGTTTATTATTTAGTTTTGCTGGGTTTGGACCTCTATAGGAATGGCAATGTGTTGTATATAATCTTCTGGGACCTTTTTCCCTGCCTCGCACCTTGTGTCCGGGATGTATCTGTTATGATACTCAGCTGAGTTTTCAATATAGCTTTTGTAGGCAGCCATTTTGCTAAACTATCTTACTATTTTATTTTATTTTATTTATTTTTTTAAGATTTTATTTATTTATTTGACAGAGAGAGACACAGCGAGAGAGGGAACACAAGCAGGGGGAGTGGGAGAGGGAGAAGCAGGCTTCCCGCCGAGCAGGGAGCCCGATGCAGGGCTCGATCCCAGGACCCTGGGATCATGACCTGAGCCGGAGGCAGACGCTTAACGACTGAGCCACCCAGGCGCCCCCTAGCTTACTATTTTAGAAAGTATATCTATATATTCTTTTGGGTTGTGTATATAGAAAACTACATCACCAGGAAATAGTAACTGCCTTGTTTATTCCTTTCTAATCCTTGAATTTATTTTTCTGGTTATTGCATTCACCGGGTAGTTTGCCAGCAGTTTGCGGAGAAAAGCAGTGATAGTGACAACTTTGTCTTTTGCTCCAGATCTTAAAGGAAATACTTTGAACATTTTTATATTTCTACTGTTTGTTTGTTTGTAATCTCTGTCAGGTTAAGGAAGTTTCATTGTAATCCCGGTTTACTAAAAGTTTCTTTTCTTAATCAAAATGAGGAGGAGTTTTATCAGTACTTTTTTTTTTTGCATGCGTTGAGATTATCAAAAGCTTTTTCCTGTTCAGTCTGTTATGGTGGTAGATGCCAGCCCAGAGTTGTCCAAACTCAAGCTGAAGGTCACAGTCCTCCAGACTGTCAAGTCTCCCAAAAATTCTGACACGAGTTGCAAGTTCAGGAGTCCCCAGGACCACCCTCTCAGACCAGCTGGCTAGATGGTTGGGGGTGTGGACTCCCTGGATTCACTAGGATGACTCACACACTCAGGAAAGTGCTATACCTATTATTACAGTTTTCTTTTAGCAAAAGGATGCAAAACACATCCCCCAAGGGAAGACATACATAAGGCAGAATCTGGAACTCAAGAGAGTTTCAGACACAAAGCTTTTGTGTCCTCAGGGAGGCATTACCCTCCCAGCATCCAAGTATGGGAATAAACAGAGTGTTGCCAACCCAGGAAGCTCATCCAAGCTTTGGTGTCCAGAATTTTGATCAAAGCTTCCTTAAATAGGTATGATTGGCTGAATTATTGCCCACACGGTTTTGACTTCAGTTTCCAGCAACACCCCAGCTCTCCACCCCAACCTAAGTTAGGCTGATTTCAAGTAACCCAAAGCCTCAACACTCTAATCACATAGCTGGTCTTTCTGGCACAAAAAGTTCCCAGCCTGAGTCATCTTATTAGGGTAAACTCTCAAGTGTGGCCCATGAATAACAAAGACACTCTTCTTACTCAGGAAATTTCAAGAGTTTAGGGGATACTTCCCAAGAGCTGGAACAAAGGCCAGATCTCTCTTTGGGTAAAGTGAATTCTTCACTAGGCAATGACACTCATAGGTCTCCTGAAGTCAACCCAACCTTGCACTCTTGGAATAATTTAATATATTTTAAAAACAAGGCTGGATCTCTTTTGCTAATTTTTTTTTTAAAGATTTTTTAAATTTACTTGACAGAGAGAGAACACAAGCAGGGGGAGCAGGAGAGGGAGAAGCAGGCTCCCCACTGAGCAGGGAACCTGATGCAGGACTTGACCCCAGGACTCTGGGATCATGACCTGAGCCAAAGGCAGATGCTTAACTGACTGAACCATGTAGGTACCCCTATTTTTCTAATTTTTAAAAGGATTCTACACCAATATTTATGAATGAGATTGAGTTATAATTTCCACTTCTTACTGACCTTGCCTGATTTTGTAAATTAAGATTACACTGAGCTCATAGAATGAGTTGGAGAGTGATGTCTTTTTTCCTGAATATAAGAAGAATCTTTGTTAGATTGGAATGATTGGTTCCATGAAAATTTGGAGAAACTGACCTATGAAACCATCTGAGCCTGCTGTTTTGCTTTGGCAGGACTTTTAATACTGCTTCAATTTTTAGAATAATTGTAGGACTATTCAAACTTTCTATTTCTTCTTGAGTCAGCATTGATAAATTGCATTTTCCAGAAATGTACCTATTTTATCTAATTGTCAAGTATATGATATAAAACTGTTTATTGATTCCACTTTTTAACTTCTGCTATATTTGTAGTTAAACACCTTCTGCTGGATTTGTGTTTAAATATTTGTGCCTTTTTTTTTTCTTAAGCAGTATCATGAGAAATTAGTCTATTTTGTTAGTCTTTCCAAAGGACCAGCATTTGGTTTTGTCAATTCTTTGCCGTGTATGGCATTCCCACCCTCACCTCATTCACTGATGCTTGCTCTTTTTTATTATCCTCTCCCTTCTATTTCTTTGGATGGATGTTGTGTTTTTTCTCCTAATGTTTTTAGTTGGAGTTAGCTCATTAATTTGGAGCTTTTATTCTTTGCAAAATATAAGTCTTTAGGACTAGGCGTTTCCCTTTGAGTGCCCCTTTCACTGTAACACACAAATATGTGTTTTTCATTATTGTTCTAAGTATTTCTAAATTTTCATGATAATTTCTTTTTGGAGTCGTGAATTATTTAGAATTCTATTTTTTTCCCCAATATATGAAAACTTCCTATCTTTTTGTTATTGACTTCTACATAATTATATTGTATTTAAAGAATGTAATGGATGTGATGCTTATTTTTTGACATTTGTTGAGATGGGCTTTATGACCTACATGTGGCTAATTTTTGTAACCATTTCATGGGTTTTTAAGAAGAATGGATATTCTCTGATGGTTACATTCAGGATTTTACATATGTCCATTAGATCACAGTTTTCCAAATATATTTATTGAGTATTTTTTCTGCTTGACTTAGCAGTAATTGAGAGAGAACTATTGGTGGATTTGTCAATTTCTCCCTATATTTCAAGTTTTTACTTATATGGGATGAAACTTTTTTATTAGGTGCATATGCACTTGGAATTCTTATGTCTTCCTGGTGAGTTGAAAATTGTATCATTATATAGTAACATTTTCTGTCTTAAGAGTCTATTTTTTGTGCCATTGACATAGTCATGCCAGTTCTCCTCCAGTTAATGTTTTCCTGGCATATCTTCTTCCATCCTTTATTCTTATGATTTTCCATATCTTTTTGCTTTAGGTGTCTCCCAAACAAGATTTCTCCCGGTATAATAATGTCTGCCCTTTAACAGATAGATTTAATCCATTTATATTTGGGAGGATTATGAATATTGTGATATGGGTTTCCACAATCTTTCCAGGTAGCATTGGAGAATACGAGTGCCAAGATGACATACCTTTGCCAGGAATCAAAGCCAGTGATCTGATGACTCAGGTATGTCGATTGTCTTTGACTCTTCCTCAATGGTGGTTCTATTAAGTTTTGTATCTTGAGAAAATGTTATTTTCTGAGTAGGCATAGGGTTAAAACCAGATCTTTGGGAAATTAATGAATCCACATAATTTCCCAAAGCTTTTCTCAGGATATTCTATCTCAGGATATTCTAAGAGGCAACAGACTGCTTACAGGAACACATGGGCTTTAGGGCCGGGCAGAACTGGTTCCTAATCTTTGCTCTGCCATTTTCTAGCTGTGTGATTTGGGGTATACTCCTTAATCTCTCTGAGTCCGTGTCTTCATCTGCAAATGAAGAATAATCACACCTGCCTCCCCAAGATTTTTACCATGCAAATGGAATTGCCTGGCATATAGCAGGTGCTCAGTGAATGTTCATGCTCTTTCTTCTTCAAGGCCATGGCCTTGATAATGTCAAGAACATTTTGTAAATATTACAAATAAGATGTGTCATTGTGATTATTACTTATTAAAATCACTTTGTTTCCTGAGCTAGGTGATTCATCTCAACCAAAGGAAAGATTTGTGCTGTTCTGGATGACAAAAACTTTGCAAAACAATGATTGATTGCTTCATTTCATCAGCCTCTTCTGTGTTGGTCAGGATGTCAGTCTCCCTTGGCATCAATTTCAGGTAATCACTGAGCTTTCTGAAGGTTTTTGTTTGCATATTTGTTTTCGGGCAGATAGAGTGTGACTTAGGTAATATGATTGCATTCTCAGGAATTCACAGAGATGAAAACACAGATCTGAAATGATGCCAGGACAAGGAATAAGAGTAGAAAATCACGAGAACGCTAAAGCATTCAGAGACTGCATCTTGTGAGGAACGTAGAAGTGTTCTCTTTTCTCGGCTTTTTGACCCATCCAATGCTGATAAAACAGGTTATCAATCATCTCTCACAGATCTTGTCTTGCCACTTTTGCCTCATTTTTATCATCATCAAATATTTTGAGCGTCTGTAGGTGTTAAGGGTTAAATAGTTTTTATGCGATTGGGTCATTTGGCCAGAAGGTATTTGAGTATCATTGTGCTCATGCTCTTCAGCACTTTGGAGCCTAGGATGGGATCTCAAAGGACAGATGAGATGGAGGAAAAGTGAGAACACATCAAAAACGAGGCCATAAATGTGGGTTTTCACGCATGGCATGGTGTGGCCAAGTTGGAAACATGGTAATCAGGAAAGATTTACTAATGAGGCTGATAGCGCACAGAATCTTGTACCAGCAATGACTGCCACTTTCTGGCTGTGTGATCTCAGGTGAGTGGCCTCACCTCTCTGTGCTTCTGTCTTTTTAAACTGTGAATAGAGGATGATGGTACTTTCTTTGCAGGGTAGTTGTAAGGATTAAGTCAGTCAGTGTAGATAAAGCACTTGCTGCAGCCTAGAGCTTCCCAACCATCGTGCGGGGCACACAGACTTCACATGGGTGGCAGACCTATCGATGCCAGGCACCTGGCTATGAGCATCCCCATCCGTCTACCCCAGTGTGCCTAAGACACTGCATTTTCTATGAAAGCCATGATATGACAAAGCCTGAAGGGTGCTACTAGGTCTGGCTCTCTAGGCCTGAGGGTGTGGGTGTCTCAGTAGAGGAATGAATTGGTGCAGCAAGATGAGGCCACCACTGAGAGTCTGTATTTGGTCCACTGACATCAGAGGTTTTGAGCTTTTATTTGATCTGCTGGCAGCAAAAGTGTTTGACACTTGTGAGCAACTGAAGTGACTTGGGCCTCTTCTATTATCAAGAGTTGGAATATAATTTGGATGAAAAATATGAAAAATGATTCTTTAGCATAAACTTTGGCACTAGGGGCTAAATTCCTCCTTCCTCCTTCCATCTCTCCGGTAAGTTAGAAGTTGTCACACCTTGAAGAGTGTGAGTTTGTGGTGCAGCTGGCTCCGTGCCACCCTGTCTGTCACGCAACCAGTGACGCTAGGGATTTGGGGATTTGGATTGAATGCGCCCAGTTAAACCAGAGGGCGGAGTGTCGCTCACTGTGGAAGGGGGAGGGGGTGGGCACATACAGTTCCTTAAGGTGCTCTCTCTATCTTTGTGTATGTTTGACAATTTCCACAATTAAAGTCATTAAACATTTGTTCGGGTAATTAAAATCCCTTATGTAGGGTAAAGAATGATAGGGAATTATGATTAACTCTGTTCTTTATAATCTTACAAAATTTTCTAAGCAACGCAGAAGGTCACTTGTTTCTTGTTTACCTGATTTCTCTCTTTTCTTTCATTTTGAGAGTAGAGTTCATTAAAAGCAATGCATCATGAGTTAAGCGTCATTGATGTCAGTTAAAAATAAGAGCATCAGTGGCAAACATTTACACACTTACACTTCCCATATGACAGGCACACTTTTAAGCACCACAACCCAATGAGGTAGGTACTCTATTATCCCCATTTTATGGATGAAGAGACAGTGGCACAGAGAGTAACTCATCCAAGTTCACACAGAACCAGGATTCAAACCCAGGCCATCTGGCTCCAAAATCCATGCTCTCTGACGGTGTAGGGTTACACCAGAATTTAGCCTTGGCTCTAGTATTTGCCCCAAATCCGCCTTTTGGCTTTGGCAGGGGAGCCAAACGCTTGCCTCCATCCATACCATTTCTAGCATTCTTGACCTGGTGTGTGTGATCGCAAAGGCTGCCACCATAACTCATCAGCTTCATGTCAGGAATATAAACAGGATTATAATTAGAATGTTGTGTTAATATTGATATATTCCCTTTCAAAATCTGCGTAAGTATTTTAGATGTTCCTTGGAGGAAATATCTTCTACATGTTCTTTATCTTAAAATTCCGTCAGCTGAAGAATCAATGCATAATTGTTATTGCAAGAAAAAGATGCTGTAGTAATTGATGATGTGAGAGATGTTAATTTTATGTGCAAAAATAATGATTAAGTACAATCAAAAAATAAATAAGTAGGGAAGTAAGTTGACACTTAATGTGAACAGGGAGACTGTGTTAGCTAGATAACTTTAAGAAGAGCATTGTAAGGGTCTATTAAAATATAAATAATTGCATAAGGCAGAACAAGAGAGATCAGATTGTTTTGTAATGTGCATTGTGGAACTTCTCGGAGACTTGCATTCATAACATTAAGCAAAATATTTAAGGGCTATATTTAATTTATAGTAAAATCTATCTAGGTGATGAGCCTTTCAAGAGAAGCCCCATTTGGGAAGTCTCCACGTCTTGCAGGGTGAATTATAAGCAAAACATCAAAGTTTCACACGAGAAAAAAGTCTCTAAGCTCATGTATAATTTATTAAAGATAAATTATTTTCTCTCCAGACACAGCCAAGAACATAAAAAGTGTGAATAAATGAAGAAGGTGTTAGAGAAAAGAGAAACGTTATTTGCTATTCCATCAGGAACTGAAGGTGAGCACATGGCAAATGCAACTTCAAGAGAGATGTAGTTGCCAGTGCTGAGAAATTTTTTCCACATTGTAATGTTAAGCCTTTAAAATATAACTATCAGGGGCGCCTGGGTGGCTCAGTTGGTTAAGCGACTGCCTTCGGCTCAGGTCATGATCCTGGAGTCCCGGGATTGAGTCCCACATCGGGCTCCCTGCTCGGCGGGGAGTCTGCTTCTCCCTCTGACCCTCCCCCCTCTCATGCTGTCTCTCATTCTCTCTCTCGCAAATAAATAAAATCTTAAAAAAAAAAAAAAATAAATAAAATAAAATAAAATATAACTATCAAAATTTAAAATTTCTAATTCTTGAATATTTAAAATAAAATTTCAGATGTTCTGTTATATCCTAGAAGTTTATTTTATGAGAATTATTTATTTTAGGTCAAATATTGGTTTTAATAACTGAACCTTCAGCATCTGGCCCAGTATTCACTGACCCTCTAGGAGCAAAATTTCTGTAAAACAGGAATGAAATTTAATATTATCTTAAAAATCATAAAATTTGGTAGAAAATTACAAGACAGAAGTTACAGAAGAAAATGCAATCATTCCAATTTGGAATAGGGAATAACTAGATCCAAGGTAGAAAGATAAAGAACATGGGACCAGGGATGAACCACAAGCTGAGTAACAGTTGACATTATGAACAACAACAACTAGTATGATTTAGAGGGTAATCATATTACGTGTGTATTACATCAGTCAAACATTTATGAAATGTTACCCCAGTAAGTGTTGACAATGACATACAGACACTGGACCGGGTGTAGACTGATCATAAATTTTTTTTTTTTAGTGAGT
This sequence comes from Phoca vitulina, assembly GCF_004348235.1. Classification (NCBI taxonomy): domain Eukaryota; kingdom Metazoa; phylum Chordata; class Mammalia; order Carnivora; family Phocidae; genus Phoca; species Phoca vitulina. The sequence continues at coordinate 95,243,006 of NW_022589705.1, read as the reverse complement.
AAACAAGCCAGAATTGTCTCATTAATAAAACAATTGACTAAGAGGCAACTTGATTCCTTTATCAAGAATGAGAAGGATTTTTAACAGAAGAATGCAAACATATGACCTCCATTCTCTATGGAGGTGTGAGGAGGGAAGAATTTTAAATAAAATTGTGCTTCTTAAGGAAGGTTTGAAAGATTTGAAGCCTCCATAAATCGATCAATCCAAAGATATTTAGTGAGTTCAGATAATTTGTCAGGCACTGTGTTAGGTACTGGGGGCAAACGGGCAAGTGGACATACCCCTTGGTGAGAAAATGGGGAGGACTCCTGCCCTAGATGTTGGCCCCACAGGCCTGGGGCTCAGGCCTCTGAGCCCATCTCAGACATACTGCAATATAGGGGACATGAAAAATTGTACTGGCTACTAAATACAGGGGGGCAAAACCTGGAAAAAATGAATGTTTAAATATCTGTGAAATGCAACATTATTAGTTTATAATTTATAGTTTGTAAAAAACTCACCACACCGGAGGGGCACTTGGCTGGCTCAGTCAGTAGAGCATGCGACTCTTGATCTCCGGGTTGTGAGTTTGAACCTCATATTGGTTGTAGAGATTACATAAAAATAAAATCTAAAAAAATACAAAACTCATCACATTGGAATGCTACCTGTAGGCTATATAATTTCTACCCTGTCCAAACTCCCAAGTTTGCATGGTGATTGCTGAGAAAGTCATAGCCAATCATAAATTAGTTACTTGTAGCCTAATAATTTCAAAAACAAAATTATAAAAGTTGTTTCAGATATTTCACGGAAAGAAGTACAGCTAATGTGGGGCTCTGGCGCATGTCTGATAACGATGTGGGGTGGGGTCCCCACATGTAGGAATCCTTAGACCTAAGGGCTTGAAAACAAGTGCTGGAAAGATGAGAGACTTATTTTGTTTTCCTGGTTACATAGATATACAATCTTTGCATACTTCAAAAGATACTAGAGGGTACACAAATGGAAATTTAGGATAATCCCACACTTAGAGGTAACCACTACCAACATTTTGATTAAAAATACTTTCCAGGGGCGCCTGGGTGGCTCAGTTGGTTAAGCGACTGCCTTCGGCTCAGGTCATGATCCTGGAGTCCCGGGATCGAGTCCCGCGTCGGGCTCCCTGCTCAGCGGGGAGTCTGCTTCTCCCTCTGACCCTCTTCCCTACTCATGCTCTCTCTCTATCATTCTCTCTCTCTCAATAAATAAATAAAAATCTTTAAAAAAAAAAATACTTTCCAAAGTTTTTTTCCACGCCTCAGTACACAAATAGATTTGTAACAGCTTTTTTGAGATATTATGCACATGCCATTTAATTCACCCATTTAAAACGTAAAACTCAATAGTTTTTAGTATATACATGGAATTGTGCAACCATCACCACAATGAATTTTAGAATCTTTTTATCATCTCCCCCCAAAAAACCCCTGTACCCTTTAGCTGTCATTTCACCTTTCCGCCCAAACCATTCCCACCCAAACCCTAGGCAACTACTAATCAACCTTCTGTCTCTACAGAATCGCCTGTTCTGGACTTTCTATATCAACTGAATTAGAAAATACATGGTCTTCTGTGTCTGACTTCTTCCACTCAGCCTGTTTTCAAAATTCATGCATGTTGTAGCATGTATTAGCACTTTATTCCTTCCTATGGTAGATAGTATTCCATCATTGGGATGGACCACATTTTACTTATCCATTCATCCATTATGTATGGACCCTTTGTATTGTTCCCCTTTTGGCTGTTATGAAGAATGCTTCTATGACATCTGTATACACCTTTTTGTCCGGACATACACTCTTAAATTCTCTTGGTTATGTACCTGGGAGTGGAATTACTGGGTCATAGGGTTACTCTGTGTTTAACAGCAAGACTGTTTTCTGAAGCAGCTGCACCAGTTTACATTTCCACCAGCAAGGTACGAGAATTCCCGTTTCCCCCCATCCTCACCGACACTTTCTCTGTTGATTATAGCCATCCTAGTGAGTGCAAAGTGGCAAAGGATTAGATTTTTTGAGAAGGAGGAAAAGGAGGAAGGAAAGAGCTGAGATCATTTAATATGCATGGTTTTGTCTATTACTTTTTCATGTAACATTTAACGGTAGACATCTCTCCATGTCAACCAATACAATAGTTGCCAATACTTGCATGGCATTCCATTGGCAGAGTCCAATAATTATGGTGCTAGCCCTTACTGTTGGACGCTACACCGGCTCTCAAGGTTTTGTAACCATACAGAGCACTGCAGTGGCCAGCCTCATACCCGTGTGTATCTTCGTGCACTTGTCTCTGGATTTCTCCTGCAGGCTAAAATGTGGACCTTTCTAAGATCTTTGATAAATATTGCCAAATATCCTTCCACAAAGATCCTGCCAGTGTGTTTTCTACCTCCCCTATATCCTTATCCATAGGGCTCCTGTATTTAAAATTTTTAAATGTAATTGTCTAAAAAAATCCCATTTTAACTTGAATATCTTTGATTACTAATGTGATAAAACACTTCTTTGTAACCTATCAGCCATGTTTAGAAAACTGGCTGGTCACAGTCTTTGGGACAAAGACAGATTTTTTTTTTCTATTGGAGAATTCATCTTTTTTTATTGATTTGGAAGAGCTCTTTATAATTTAACCTGTGATATTTTTTAATGTTTGCAGAGAATATGTTTGTCATCAGTCTTTTAACTTTGATTATGGCATTTTTGCATTCAGAAGTATAAATACTTACATATTTGAATCTCAGGATTTTTAAAGTTATGGTTTCTTGCTCTGGTATAGAAAGCTCTTCCTCATCCTGACATTATTACAATATTTACTTATGCTTTCATCAAATATTATAATATATTTTAAAACATTATTCTTTAATCATTTACAATTTACTTTTGTGTAAGATATGAGGCAGAGACGGGGCGCCTGGGTGACTCAGTTGTTAAGCGTCTGCCTTCGGCTCGGGTCATGATCCCAGGGTCCTGGGATCGAGCCCCGCATCGGGCTCCCTGCTCCGCAGGAAGTCTGCCTCTCCCTTACCCACTCCCCCTGCTTGTGTTCCCTCTCTCACTGTGTCTCTCTCTTGTCAAATAAATAAATAAAATCTTAAAAAAAAAAAGATATGAGGTAGGGATCTAATCTTTTGCTATCTTTTGTCATATACTCAATTCCCACGTTCACGTGGGTCTGTTTCTGGAGCTTTTTCTTCTCTGTTACTTGTTATTTTAGTTACTGTAGCTTAAAACTAGGGCTTAAAACTTTTGGGGTAAATTCCCTCTTAATACTATTTTTCCATAAAATAAAAATAAAAAAAGTTTTGGCTATTCTTCATACATTTGTTCCAAACAAATTTTATAATAATTTAATCCATTTTTTATTTTTATTTATTTATTTATTTAAGATTTTATTTATTTATTTGAGAGAGAGAATGAGAGATAGAGAGAGAGAGCACATGAGAGGGGGGAGGGTCAGAGGGAGAAGCAGACTCCCTGCCGAGCAGGGAGCCCGATGTGGGACTCGATCCCAGGACTCCAGGATCATGACCTGAACCGAAGGCAGTCGCTCAACCAACTGAGCCACCCAGGTGCCCTTAATCCATTTTTTAAAAAACAAAATAAAACGAGAAATCCTATTGGGACTTTGGATTCCTTGTCCTGTACTTATAGATTAATTTGGGCAAGCAATGAGAGCTGTGTTAGTCCCGTCCTGTGCAGGAAATCGGTAGCTGGGTTAAACTGGGAAATCTCAGCCTGAGAATCTCTGAGATTTCTTCCTCCTGCGAATAACATCTTTGAGGGGCGATAGCACGGGGCTCGTTCAGCCGGCTGTCTTGAGTATAGCATCTGATGAGCCTAAATCATAGGTTGAACATCCTTCTATGGCTCTGGATCTGTGAATGGCCAGTATATGTTCTAATTTCAAAAAGTAAACAGAGAATTCGGGAATTAAGGAGGAAAAAAATGCATCACACCTGGACAAACAAAATCGAAGCAGATGGTCCCCCGAACAAAGATCAGTCACGCTATGTTCCTATAGAAAGGCTAAAGCATTGTTTAGAGGGTCATGACGAAACGATGACCATCTCCCCTGAGAACTGGACAAGAGGAAATTGCTTAAAATCGCAACAGGAAGTTTACATTGTAGTGAAAAGAAAATCCACTCACAGGAAGCGGTCCCTGATATTATTGGCTCTGGGAGGATATACATGTCTTGGTACCCGGCCCCCAATGACACAGAGATTCTAGTGAGGACATCCTGTGTGGGCTCAAACCACAGTGCTTTGAAGTTCAGAGAGATCAAAACCTCTTCGAACCCTGTTTATGAACCAGCTTCTCAGATGAAAACTTACATGACGACAGATATCTGAACCCTTGCCTGAGCAAACTTGGCTGAGGTATCCTGCTCATGTTTGGTGTCGCTTCTCCAGAAGGCTCCTTTGGCATTTATTAGGCATGACATCATGGTCTCTTTTATGAACTGAAATTATGAAATATCAAGAAACAAGGAATTAAATATATGGGACTGGGGTTGGTGTGAGACGTGTAGCTGGATGACTTTACTTCCGATGATGACAGAAGTGGGCTTACCCACCCGGCTCTTTCCTTGTTTGGACAGTGACTGGGCCATTAGAGTTGTTTTGAAGCAACTAGAAATAGAATCAATTGCTGTTTGTGTGATACAAAAAAAAATATATGTCTTGGGCTGGGAAATGAGAAATCTAAGAGGCAGTACCCGATTCGGGAGTGTGTTTTAAACTGGGTTAAGCTTTGGAACATTTACAGAAATAAATGTATTTTCTAAAAGCCGTACCGTGAGTTTTTAAATCCTTTCAATCAGCAACATGAAAATACAGAGCTGCCCAGAATTGGCCTTTAGTTGCCCCGGGGCAGATTTTGGCAGAGTCTTGTGAGTGATCCCCAAGGGCTACTGCCCCCGACATCGGGGCACCCTGGGGTGGGACCCCAAACAGCCTTAGGGTCCTGATCCTGCCCTTTATTCTCTTTCACTGTCACTCCAAACATGTAAGATGAGCATTGGTATCACTGAATTACTCAGAAATAAGGAAAAACCCATGAATGGATTAGATGTCTATTACACTCCCGCTGCCAGGCATCCAGCCACGTGCAAGGCACCGCAGAGGGGACAATTGATGTCCCAGGTCGGAGCAGTGCCTGCTTCCAAGGACTTTTGAGAAAGCTGGAAGATGAAACAAATATTTGTGAAAAAAATCAGAGATGGGAGAGGAGTGGATTGCTTTGGAGTGTATTCTTGAGTTACAGGAGAGAGGCGGTGTTATAGGAAGTTGGGCTGACCACAAATGTCGGTGAATGGCAGGTGCACAGACTGGGGGACATGAGCCTGGGTGGGAGGCCATTGAAGCAATCCTGGGTGAGGTTCTGAGAACTGGAACAGAAAAGGAGATGCAGAGGAGCAGGTCAGAGGAAGAAAGAAGAAGACCTGGCTGCAACTTGGATGAAGGGAAGAAGGAGGGGGAGCAGGAGACTGGGGCAGGGGCGGTGGGAGGGGGGGTGCCAGCCCCTGGGCAAAGTAAGGTTGCTGGGACAAAGGGGGAAAGGGGATTTGGGGTTGTGAATCATAGTTAATAGTGGGGTACCTGTACCAAGCAATTCTGCAGGATTGGCATGCTTGACCCAGCTAGGGTGAGGATTTAGGAGCCATCCTCCAGAAATGAAAAGATGGCATCAGGATGAGTGCACTCAAGGAATGAGCTCTAAGAACCCAGGCTTTCTCCTTCCTTCTCTC
>NW_022589705.1:94961110-95237221 GCF_004348235.1 Phoca vitulina | reverse complement strand
TCCTTTCCTTCTTCCTTCCTTCCTTCCTTCCTTCCACCTTCTTCCCTTTATCCCTTCCTCCCTCCTATTCCTCTTTCTTCCTTTCCTCTGTCCTTCTCTCCCTCTGTCCCTCTCTCTATTCCTTTCTTTCATTTAGTGCCCCCATTTTTATCCCTTTTCCACCTGTACCCCCTCCTTCCTGCAGGCAATCCCTTTAACATATTTGATGGGGATTGTCTGGTTTTTATAATTTGCTGTACTGCTGTTTAAGTTCATATATTTTTGGTAACTCTGTATTTTAGAATAATTCAAATTTGCTGAAAACTTGCAAGACTACTAGTACAAGGAACTCCCATATACCCTATACCCAGATTCACTCGTTCACACTTTGTTTGCTATGTCATTGCTCTGTCTCTTTCCACCACATTCACATACACGCGTGTGCACGCATGTGCATGCACACATATGCACATCTATACGCATGCAACCCACACACACATATAGACACATACACACACATGCGTATTTTCTCTGAACCATTTGAGAGTAAGGAGCAGACATTGTGTTCTGTACACTTCAGTGTGTATTCCCTAACTAAAACACCCTTGTACACAACCACAACGCAATGACCAAAATCAGGAAAGTCCACATAAACAGAAAGCTATCACCCAATCCACAGTCCAGCCCCCCTCCCTCTCGCCAGCACCCCGCAGCACTGCCTAGCCTAGCACCCAGGACATAGCAGCAGGTGCTCCGTAAAATACTTGCTGGAGACAGAGTCCAGGCTGGGGAAGCAACGCTGGGTAGTATCCAAGGTGGTGGAAGCGCCCAGGAGAAAGGGAAGGCTCCCAAGACTGCGTGTGGAGCTGACCGAGCACCTTGCCAAGCCCCTCGGTTCTGCAACCCCACAGGTAGGGGTGCGTGGCACCCTCGAGGGGAGTCCCCCCTTCGGGTTCAGTTTCCCTGCAGGAGAGAGGTAGCGGAGGTTGAACAAAAGGCTCCAATGATAGGAGCTGGGCATTTGCGAGGAAGAAAGTGGCAGGTGGGTCAAAGGATGACCTGGTGGGGCGGCCAGCCCTGTGCCCCCCCCCCCGGGCTTCTGTGACTTGGGAGCTGGGGGAGGACCCCTGAGGGGTTGGGTGAGGAGGGGACCCCCAGGCAGCAAGGTGGTGGAGCCAGGCTCTGGGCGGAGGGAGGGTCCGGGTGCCCAGGAAAGCCACCTGCACGCTGACTGCTGACTCAGTGCCCCTTGTTGATTCAGGAGAGAGTTCATGCCCTCGGTAAACTAGCGGTTGTGACCCAGGAGGGCGGGGGGACAGAGGTCCAAGGCCAGAAACTTTGGCCCCAGCTGTGTGGGTTGTGTGCTGTGAGGCGGGAGGAGGAAGGAGCGGGAAGTGAGCCAGACGCCGCTATGCTCCTGGGGCCTGGGGAGTTCAGCCCCAGAGACAGTGGTCCCCGGAGCCAGGTTGGGAGGCCGTTGGGACTCCAGTTGTTTCTGTCGCCCGATTCCAAGGGATGAAGGATCGACCTGGAGGGAGGAGATGGCATTGGTACCAGTTAATATTGAAAACATGGGAAACGCAAACTATGAGGCAAACACAAATGTCTCTTTCTGAGCCATAAGGAACCCAGGCTGATGGGTGCCCCCCCGGCCCCGCCCAAGCGTGACTCCAGGGGGCGCCGCTGGGACTGACCATCCTGCCCAGAAGGCACACTCTGGGTTGTCACTGGAGACCTGGAGAGGGAGTAATCACGTGGCCTTCTAAGCATGCACGGTCTTCACTCATGTGACTTGGTGAGGATTAGGGACAGACCCACATCCTGGGTGTCTGTTTGCCTCTGTGGGTTCCACTCTGGTGGAGGCACCAGGGGAGTGCAGACCATTTCCTTCCCAAACCCCTTGTTGAGTCTAAGAGGTCTGAGCTTCTTGCAGCGCCCACTGGAGGGGGGTGGGGTGCTAAGAAGCTTTTCGGCTTTAGGCTCCCGAGGAGGGAGATAACATGGATTGTCCTGTGGTGAAGGAGGGAGGCCCACCCCAAGTGACCGGGCAATGTGGCAGAAAGCTTCTGTGTGCGGGGAGGGGGTGCACCCCTGGGGCTTTGGGACGGGCACACCAGGAGTGGATAGAGGGCCCTTTGACCTTGAGAGGGGCATGGAGGGTCTCTGGGGTCAAGTCCTTGGAGAGCGCTGGAGAGCTGGGGTCCACAAAGCCTGAGAGACTATGGCATTGCTCAGCCTGGATTCTTGGATGAGCCCTTGGGGGCACAAAGTGCCCTAGTAGTGACCCATATTGCCACCTGCTTGGCCCTGTGATGTTCAGAGGCAGGTCACCTTTGGTTTGGGAACATCATATGACAATTCTACCACCAAGAGCTGTGGACAAAAGTCACTCTTGCCCTGCCTAAAACAGCTGGGAGGACTCCCAACACGTGTCCTGAGTTTTCACTGATTTATTCTTGAAATGCTCAAGTCATTTTTTTTCTAACATTTTTAATGTTTTATGCTTTTCTATTTTTTTTTATTATGAAGGACTGCAAACACACAGAGAAATAGACTAGTACACATCCACCTTCTACAGGTGCCAACCTGTGGATAAACTTGTTCCCACTCTAACCCCCTCTACTTCTGCTTCCTGTTATTATCTTTATATGTAAACTTCTCGACGAAGTCTGATAATATAGAAAAGTGCACAAGTCATCCATCTATAGTTTGATGAACTTCTGCATCCTCTTGTATCATTTTGCAGCACATCTGTCGTATGATTTCATCTCTCTATTTCACCATTACATATACATTTTTATTGTGGTGGGAAGCACATAGCACTGGGCTCACGGCGTCATTTCTAAGTATGGGGCTCAGTAGTGTTCAAGATACTCACAATGTTGTGCAACAGGTCTCCAGAACTTTCTCATCTTGCAACACTGAAAAACTCTATTTCGAATCCTTTTTAATGGGAGTCACTGGGGAACTGTCAAATCTATACAGAAAAAGATGTGTGACTTCATCTTACCTCTTGCACACACCGCAGAAGGCAGGACAGAGGGACACACGGGCCGTGATTTTACACCCGATGCCAGAAAGGCTCAGCAAACAGGAGGCCTACCACGCGTCCCCGCTTCCCAGGGCACACCCCCGAAGCACAGTGATTACGGGGTGGACAGCACGTATGAAGTGAGGTCAGGTCACAGCTCTGTAGTCTTTGTGACTGTCACCTTTGCACACTTGGAGTGACATTTCACTTGATCTCATGGCGGTCTGACAGCATACTTGGGTCTGAAAAAAAATGGAGAAAGAAGCTGTTTTCGTGCATTTCTGAAGGAAGCACAGAAGAACTAAGAACTTTTGCTGGTTTTCAAATTTAACTCAAAGGTCTGACTCCCTCCGGCTGTGCTTAGCTGTGGGAATGGCTGGGAGAGAGACTGTAATCCCTCAACCCGATTCTTTCATTATTATTTACCTTCCATGTCCTCTCTTTCAAGAATATTTTTTTGACATTTGCCTTCTGGCAGAGCTGGGACCCGTGAGTGGGAGTTGCAGGGAGGTGGACTTGGCTAAACACAAGGAGGAATGTTCTTAGTCAGAGCAGTCCAAAAATGGAATGGCCTGACTCAGAACACAGCGTGTCCTCGGCCTGGGTAAGGTCCTGGTGAGGTCCCTTTAGGGGAGCGCTGCCCGGGGCCGTGATCAATGTGTGCAGAAACCAACGACAGGGGCACCTGGGTGGCCCAGTCAGTTAAGCATCTGCCTTCGGCTCAGGTCATGTTACTGGGATCCTGGGATTGAGCCCCGTGTCGGACTCCTTGCTCAGTGGGGAGTCTGCTTCTCCCTCTGTGCTTGTGTTCTCTCTCTCTCTTTCTCTCAAATAAATAAATAAATAAATAAAATCTAAAAAAAGAAAAGAAAAAGAAACCAATGATAGCCATCCAGTTTGAGCACCTACCATGTGCCAGGACCATTCCAAGCACTTTCGGGAAGACTAACTCATTGCCTGTCCAAACAGCCCTATGAGACGGGTCCGGTTATCTCCTATCATGTGCTCCATTTTACAGATGAAGAAACTGAGACACACCGAGGTTTTGTGACCTGCCCTCGCTGGTGCAGCTGAGAAGTGGGGGAGGCAGGCTTAAAGCCAGGCTGCCTGACTCCCCTGCTTGTAACCTCGCCGGGTGGCCCTGCTCAGTGACCAGTTGTTGTGTGCTAAAAGGAGTGTGCAAGGCAGTTGACTCAGCATATAACATTCTGGTGGAAGTCAGGAGGGCTGCTGTATCCCAGAGGCAAGGCCCCATCGGTCAACCAGTAACCAGGTCCGGGTCTGCTCAGGGCAGAGGGCAAGGGAAACGTGCCACTTCAGGGCCCATGCCCCCAGCCTTGGCATCCACTTAGCTCTGCCCCCCTTGGGCACGGGTCTGTGAACTGGCTTCTTGCCTGTTCCTTCAAGCCTACCCTCTGGTTTCAGGAGTCCAGCCCTGACCTCCCCCGTGAGGCCAAGTGCTTGCCTCAGTCACCTGTCCAGGACAGTTTCTGTGATAATGCCTTACGGGGAGGGGCAAGAGGGCGAGCCTGGGAAACTGGGCTTAAAGCCTGACCTCCCACCGTCGGAAGAAGTTGCTTACACTTCTCACCCGCATTTTCTGTGGATGCCTGTTTCGAAAGATTGTGGGGAAGATCGCAATGTGCTAACTCGGGAAATCACAGACAATGGCTGACCGATATTTTCCATCCACAGACTCAGGGTCCCATCCTGAGAGTGGCACTGTGGCATTCCGCCGGCGAGGGTGTTTCTATAAAAGGACACATTGCAGCCGAGTCCAAGGAAGAATGCTCTTGCGTTTGGCCTGTGGGGGGGCGAGTGCGCGCAGCTGATGCCCTGGGCTGTAGCGGAGTTGAGCTAAGTGATCCCTCTGAACAATGCTCTGAGTCAGAAAGCCCGGTACCACCGCTCAGCTCCGGGACCTGTGGTTGGCTAAGATGAGAAACGACTAGAATATCCCTAAAACTCCTTCTAGCTGGAAAAGGTTCTGATTCATGATCAAGGGAAGGAGGAAACTGTATGTAATAAAATAAAAAGAACTTCTCTGATGGGCCAAGAGAGCCCTCAGAAGTACCGGCTGCCCAATTGAAAGTTCGATCTCTGGCATGACGCGCATTCTGCTTTCCATATACTTTTATGTCAACAAGGCCCCCAAATGGGACATTTACTAACGCCGGACATTTATTAACGCCGGAAGAGATTCCATACAGGTGAATCGGCCTAGAGGCGGCGACTTTACACCAGGCAGGCTTCCCCCCGCCCTGAGCCTGGCAATGTTAAGCATTTATATAACAATTACCTACAAGTCAAGTCCTTCTCAAGTGTCACTGGTGGTTGTGTTTCCCTTGCAATAATTCTGCAAAATGGGTTAAGATATTTTTTCTTCTGATTTTGCATTTGGGAAAAACTCACGTACCAGCAGGTTTAGTTATTTTTCCAGAATGTGTGAGTAGGGGGAGAAGTTTTGGCTCTGGAACCGGCTCCATCCTAGCTGAGCAACCCTCGGGCTCTTTACCAATCTCATCTTTGAAGAGAAGGGAGTTACTTGTTGCTTTCCATCAAATATTTGCCCCAGATTGCTGCACCTGCCCTGAAATTACAGCTTTCTGAGAGCTGAAGGGGAAGCCTCTGTCTTTTCACTTTCTTTCAAGGCATCTTGGACCTGCTGCCCAGCTTCCTTCAGAGGAAAGGAGCAAATTCCTTTGTTGCTAATTTCACTGGCTCAGGGAAGAGTTTAAACCAGAAGGAGTAACAGCATGTGTGATTTTAACTGTTTTTAAGCATCTGCTGTTATGACACAATCTTTGAGGCCTTTTGTTAATTTTCCTGATGATTATCTCCCCCTTATATTCTTTCTCCACAGCTGTCTGGCCCTTTTCCTGGGCCAGCCTGACACTCTGAAGGAACGGGATTTCTGAAATCCCAGCCATGCTCTATTCTAAAAGATGATTTTGCTCACGGGGGCCCAGGGAGCTGTTTTAGAACACTGGTCTCTGGCACATAAGGAGGCAAAGATCGACGACACTCTCACCACGAAGGGTAATTCCTCAGAAGATGCCAGATAGAAGTGGCGTGATCCTCCATGTCATCGAAACCCCTTTCGAACCATACAAATAAAAACGGTCTCAAGGATAGGAAAGTATTCATCATAACCCAGAAATCTCACAGGCAAACATTACAGGTCCCGTGTGTGTACTAACTTTCTCTCCCGGATTTTAAAATTTGTTGGCACACTTAAAAAGGTGATAACATTTTTCTTAGAATCTACATCCCACTGTAAGGAGAAATAAAAGTAACCCGGGAATTTTGAATACGAGTCTCCTTCGTATGGGGGAAAATTGTCTGCCACTGGTTTGGGTAGAGGAAAAGGTCTCAGACCGGAGATGTGGCTCACATTCCCCATATCAGTTTGGACGGGCTGAGTTGCTCATCTGCAGCCCAGGAAAGGTTTTGCATGGACGCAGTCGGAGTGCAATGTTCCAAAGGACTCTGTGTGGGCATTTTTACACCTGGGACATGGACAAGGGCGGGGACTTTCTTTCCTGGGTGACTGCGGACTTATGCGCTGATCTGGAAGGGGACATTTCAGCCACCAATCTGGAACTTCCTTTTACCCTTTCTAGATGTATTTCCGTGGTCTTTTGGAGAACAACACTTCCCAATATTCCCAAAATTTTTATTTTTTTATTTATGCTTAAAAGATTTTATTTTTAAGTCATCTCTACACCCAACGTGGGGCTCAAACTTACAACCCCGAGACCAAAAGTCGCCATGCTCCACCGACGGAGCCAGCCAGAGCCCCCAACAATGAAATTTTTAAAAGAGAGCAAAAATCGCAGCACATTGTCACAGAGAGGGTTTCAGTAATTCTTATATTTCCGAGTTATACCTCACCTTCCTATTCCACCTTGCCCAGCAGCAGAAGGAGTCCTTACTAACCTCTCCTCCACCACCCACCAAGCCCAGGTCTGAGCTGCTGCGAAATTTCTCAATCAATCTGGATCATGGAAGGGCACTTCAACCACAGGTCCCCTTCTGTTGTTTTTCCACCACCAGTAATTATAAAAAACAAAAAATCTTTGTTGCCAGGATACTGGAGGATCCTGTATTATCTACTGCTCTGGATTTTCACAGAAAATGAGCCATTTCACAGGAAATGGGCCTTATCATGCACCCAGAACCATAAGATATTTTTAGAGACGGGAATGATCTTGAAAATCATACTGCCTATAATCTTCACAGGCAAGAAAGTCAGGCTTGGGGCAAGTGACAAGCCCCCAGGACTACAAAGCCCTCGCTCAACACTCCACGTGGCCTCTGGATGACAGGACAGCTTGCCCTCTGCTTTGTAACACACAAAACTCTAAAATGCAGGAACTTGACCGTGTCCACCTGGCTAGCATCTCCAGCTGAGGCGAGTTGTACACATCGGAGGGAGGTAGGTCCAGAGGCAGGGCTGCTATGTCATTTGGGGAGCCCCAGTGCAAAATAACAGTGCAGGACTCCTCATTCCAAAAGCAGAAAAAAGCTTTGCCCTTTTTTCTATGATCTCTCTCTCAACCTGGTTTTTTTGTTTTGTTTTCTTTTTCTTTTTCTTTTTTTTTTTTGCTATTTAATTAGTATACTCCTTTGGATAGGAGGTGGGGAGATCTGTGCAGACCTCACTGGGAGCACAACCCCCCCTCCAACATGCCTGGGAGCCCTGCCCTGGGACTCTGTGTGTGTGTGTGTGTGTGTGTGTGTGTGCGCGTGTGTGTTGAGGGAGATGCTCCAAGTCAGCTGGACCAGGCCCCGCTGGGGGCAGAGGGTGTCCGTGGTCTCTCAATAGGGGCAGAGAAGGGGATCTGGGTGCCCCTGGGACACCAGGGGACAGGGAAGGGGGCAGCTGTGACCCCATGTGGGGCTTTAAGCCCCTGACACATGCTCCATCATCCCCATGGAACTTCACTTACAAACCACAAGGTCAAGGATAAAATTAGTAAGTTCAAGACCATGATTTCAGAGCATTAAACCCCATCCGTGGGTCCCCTCTGAGCACGGGGCCCTGCACATCTCACCGCTGCATGACCAGGTAGCAGAGGTCCAATGGCCCCAGGGTGACAGGCTCAGGTCGGGTGGGGATGCAAGTTTAAGTGTCCACCTTTCTTCCCTACAGCCTTTCCTGGGGGGATCTCCAGCTCCTGCCCATCGTGACCCAGGGGATGACAGATTTGGTGCAGATCTGTCCCAGCAGGTGTTTGGAAGAGGGGAATAATACAGTTTCTTAAAGCTGATCTCCCCTTAGAAGGCACACTCTTCTGGGATGTGGGGAAGGGGCTGCAAACTGCCCCTTCCCCACCATCTGAATCTTCCACTCTGTACATACAAGCTTGGCCATTCAGGACAGCATCTTTGATGGCAGACTTTCTTTTCTGTGCCTTCTGAGTCTCAGCTGGACTCTGACTTCCCTTGCTCTTTGCTGGGCTCAGTCGGTGCTTAACACTCGGTTCTGGTAGAGCTGTGGGATTTAACCCCAAGACTCCCTGGGGCAAGACTCCATGAAGCCCGAGGATGGAGAACCCCACATCGAAAAGCACCACCTGATAATAAGTGTTCCCCAGGGAGGGAATCTTGGCATCTATTTATTTGCCAAGCATCATGATGTGTGTGCCAGGCACCATTGCGGGCCCTTCACAAAATTAAGGAGTTATTATGTCCTGTTCACAACCCTATGAGATGGGTGCTGTTAGTATTTCTACGTCTTCAGATGCAGAGAGCCAAACCAGAGAGGCTAAATAATGGGCTCCGACTCACAGCCAGAAAATGGGGAGCTGGAAGCCATCCCCGGTCTGTCTAGCTCCAAGCGTTTGGCCTCTGGCTTCCACGTCACTGCCTCGTATCCACCCACCGAGGTGGGTGATAGAGAAGGGCTGTCTCTTTATCGGTTTAGTAGCCACACGGACAAAAAGCATTGAGTCACGGAGCGGACAGTTTCCGGGATCGTGAATTTAGGAGACTGCACGATAGGAAGGGCTATGACTCCCACCTGCCTCCTTCCTGGCCTCTCATCACTAGTCTTTGTTTGGTGGGATCTCAAGGATTCCTCAGAGCTGGTGTTGCACTTCTTTGCCTTTGGTGGAGATGAGGTTCTTATTCACAACCTTGGGCAATCTGAGTTTTCTCTCTTCCAGGTGGGTAAATATGTTGTTTGGATATAAAAGTTTGTAAACAGAGCCTGGGAGGCGTCCACAACTCAGCACTGCTTCTGGCTATTGGCCTTGGAACAGTGACTGCCGACAGGCTGGCAGGAAGCAGATGGGGTGCATGGGGACGGTGGCTCAGAGGAGGCCCCCGAAAAGCCCAGAGCCTCTGCAGTGCAGGCTGGCGACTAGTCCTGTCTCACGGCTCATTAGCCCTGTGGCCAGGTGCCCGGAGGTGGGTGGGAAGGAACAGGTGGCTACTCTCAGGAACATCATAAAACCCCTGCAAAGCATGTGCTTTGTTTTCAGGGACAGTTGCCAAATTCTTGCCCTTGAAATAATTTTCTAGGTCTTTCTACTAGAAAAAAGGTTTCACTTGGAGAATGAGGGAGGGAGGAAATATGGAGACCAGGAAGGAATAGCCGGGTTGGAATAAAGCTCCAATTTCTCCGAAAAGAAGAGAGGAATCATATTACCGGAACCTGTTCTAAGGATAGACAGCCCCCACACACGCACCTGGCACACACCCCCAATTCTGCAAAGCAAACAGTCAGAACCATGACTGAATTCAGGGAGTTTGGTCAGGCACATCGAGATAGTTTGGAGTTAAATGAATGCAAGGTGGACAGGGGAGGGCCCCTTACTCCAGCTTTGAGACAACTATACTGTGTTTACTGGGTTCGGCCCCACACGCCCAGGGCCACAGCAGCCCCCGGATGCGGGGACACGCCGCCCGTGGGCTTGGCAGCTCACACTAACTGCACTTTCCACCAGCCTGTCCTTGTTAGCACCGCTGGGGCTCCGCGGTTAAGCTGTCGAAAGCCAGGGCAACACTGAGTCACGCACCTCCTTTTCAACCAAGGCATATTTCTGGGAATGTGAAGAACACTCCAGCGACGTGACATTCCTTAGCTTGTAGTAGTAGGCAACTCCCCACTTCCTTTCTAGACGCATTGCATCATCTTTCTCAACAGGACGAAACAGATTTACTTGAAACTTACGGGCCCCTGGGAGAAAGGCTGGAGGGCTGAGCCCCACCCCGCCCTTTGTAGATCGGCTCTTACCCTGCCCCAGAGGGCGAGTGGGCAAGCCTCCTGACGACTGCTCTCTTGCCTCGCAAGGATCAAAAGACAGACGTGATGTACGTTCCCTGCTCACCCCACAAGCATGAAACCCCGCACTAGGACAGTCACTGCATGCGGGCGTCACCGAGCACGTGTGCGGGGCGTCTATGGACACATCAGCTCCCCTGGGGGGCGGTGTGGTCTTGGCCATTCTTTGTCCTTTTCATCTCAGAATAAGTCACAGGACAGGTAAATGATCTCTGTAAAACCTTTGGCCTGTGGGTAAACTTTTGTGCATCTAAATCCCAGAGGGATGTTATTTATTAACAGTGCAGTTAACAAACAAATATTGAGGGTTTGTGGAGGGAGCTCGGGTGAGGCAGGGGTGGTGGATGCAGAGGTGAACAAAAAGGGCATCTGCTGTCAAGAAGGGCCCAGTGTCGCCCTCCACATCGTGCAGGAAAGGGCACACCACGTGTGGGGTTGGGGGCAAGGGAGTAGAATGCTCCAGGAGCTGGTCAGAGAAGACCGATTCCAGGAGGCATGTTTGAGCCAGGCTGGGGATGCTGGGGGACGGACGGTGTTGTCCCAGCGGTGGGGCCATCACAGAGAGGTGGGAAAGTGAGAAGACAGACAGACGGAAGGTTGATGCAGAGACAGAGAGCTGGACGCCAGGCTGGGTGGGGTGCAGGCAGAGGAGTGCCCAGGCTGGAAGCAGACACGGGATGGTGGAAACCATGCTAGGACAATTCAGGCTTTAGTTTGCTGATGACTGTGAGCCATGGAGAGTCTTGAGCGGAGTGACACACTCCGCACATAACATGGAGAGGTCATCCCGGCGGCACAATGAAATTCAGCCTGGGAAAGGCTGAAGGTGGGGATGGGTTTGGAGGCCATATCAGGGCTGTAAGTGGGCTGGTGCTACAC
This sequence comes from Phoca vitulina, assembly GCF_004348235.1. NCBI lineage: Eukaryota > Metazoa > Chordata > Mammalia > Carnivora > Phocidae > Phoca > Phoca vitulina. Next base: position 95,226,041 of record NW_022589705.1, on the reverse strand, counting down.
CTGATCCATAGCGAAGGCCAGAGAACATCAGAGGGTGATAATGATGATAATGATGCTCCTCCCCCTTTGGAGAGGCTAAGCACCTGCTAGCTTACTTTATCTATCAGGTCGACTATCACCCCATCTTCCAGATGAAGAAGCTGAGGCTCCCAAGAGGGAATCAGGGGCTTGTGGTCACACAGTATGTGATCAACAGTGCCACGAGCTCAACCCAGGTCTTTCTGACTCCAGTCATACCCAGCATAGTGGAATGACAGAGTCAAAACCCAGTAAACTGTGGGAGGGGAAGAGGATGTTCTGGTGGTTTCTGCCTGGGCACCATGGAGGACAGATGGCAGTGGGTAAGTCGGGGACAGGCAGGTGGGAGGAGGACCTTGGAACTAGTTTGGCTGGGAACCAAATGAAAACTTGACACCAACAAAATACCATGGGTGGTGTTGACCATCTGTAATTGGAGCTAATGGCCCAAGGTTTATGTCAAAGATCAGAGCTAGAAGTGTCCACGTGGTACAAAGGGAAGATGTTTGTACGTATAAGCAGGGTAGGAAAGCAAGGTGCAAACAGAATTAATAGGAGCATGGCTTGAGAGTTTAGAACATGCCAGGCGCTGGGCTAGATGCTTGTCATGTCCTTATGACCACCTGTGCATGCTCCCACTGCTCTTTTGTTTCCAGGTGAGTAACAGAAGCCTGGGGACATAAGTAGCTCCCCTAAGGCCACACAGCCAGTAATAGTGACCTTGTACCTCCAGCCAAAGTCAGCTTCCCGAGGGCATCTGTTAGACAAATACAGGACGGATTCGCCTAAGAGGGGTTACAAAGTTGCATCCTGGGATTCTAGGCTCCTTACATCTCTCTGTTTGCTTATCTGTATTCTGTCTATAGTGAATATGCACTATTTTTGTGATAGGAAAAAAGTTTTAATAAAGCAAAGAAGTAGAAGTGTAAATTGGTAGGCTTTTTGGAAGACAATTTGCAGACCTGCACCAAAAGCTGAACATTTGGCATATTTTTTGGACCCAACAATTCCATTTTTAGGAGATAATCAAAGAAACAGGGGAAGACTTCTGTATAAAGATGTTGAAAGCAGTAGATTAGAGAAAAACTGGAAATACCTCAAATATCCAACAGTAAGGGATAGAGAGAGATTTGGGCTCAGCTATACAGTTAAATTCAAAACTAGGTGGCATCAAAATGGCTCCTGCAAATTGGCATGAGTATGTGAAGAGTGCTCATGATGCATTAATGCACGAGGAAAATACGCTATAAAGCATTACCTACCAATTAGTCTCATTTGGGTAAAAAGTGCGTTTATAGGAAAACATTCATGAAACTACTCAGCTTTTAAGAGAAGTATCGATGCAAATAATGATTCAGTTTTAATTGTGATAAATGATCACTGGAAGAGTGTGCACTGACTGTGTGTGATGGGGAGGAAATCCAGCCTAAAATTAGCAGGTGGCGCTTGAAGGGTAAGAGTTGGAAGGATATACACCAAAATGCTTTGTGACTTGAATTTTTCTTTTCAATGATCTGTATTTTCTAGGCTTTTTTTCCTACACGAAAATTGGATTACTTGGGGAGAAATATTTCCTTTCAAATAACTTTTCAAATGAAAAGGAAAAAAACAAGTGTGGAAGTAAGGAAAAGTGAAGAATATGCGTGTTCACGGACTCGTGGAGGAAAGACCTTCCAGAAGAGAGTCAACAGCATCGGCTACTCTGAAAGACCCGACAGGATGAAGACCAAGATAAAGAAAGGAGGAAGCCACTGATGACCTTACATTTCCTATGGGAAACGTTTATTTATTGTTCTTTGTCTCCAGCCACCTTCCTCTCTCAGCCCAGACCCACATTTTCCCTCACCTTCTCCTGGACGTCTTCCCCTGGCTTTTCTGTGGATAGTTCAAACTTGGCATACCCCAGAACTGCCTACTCTTCACTCCAGCCCCCAATCAGACAGACAGACAGACAGACACCACACTCATTCACCTGTTCTCCCCATCCTCCTCGGTTACACCACTATCCACCCAAACTGAGTATCATTCCAGAATCATTCCCTCCCTCTGCCTATGCACATATAGCGGATCCTTTAAATATCTCATTGACTAATCTCTCCTCTCTAACCTTGAGGCTATAGCCTCAGTCAGGCCTTCCTTATCTCTTATCTAGACCAACTCACCACTACCCTACCTACCATCCTCCTACTCCTAACGCATCCTCCACACCTTCACGGACTCTGAATGCCTTTGGACCATTTGACTCACACAATACACTCTGCTCCCATCCTCCCCAGAATCAAGTCTAACTTCTTTAAAATCTTACAAATAATGAAACAAGGAACATCTGTGTATATATAACTCACCTTATTCATTCAAGTTATTTCCTCGGGATAAATCTGAAATTGAGCAGTGATCCCACCTGCCTGCCCCCATTCTCCTCCATCGAAAAAAATCTTAATATTTGTGCCCTGACTCTGCTTGTTTTTTTTTTCTTTTTCTTCTCTTTTAAGTCAGGTCCCAGTTATTTTTTTATTGAGGGAAAATTATTTTAATTTTAAAGTGATATGTGTTTAACCATTTCCCTCCCTCCAGTTTTTTGTTTGTTTTCATTTTGCTTTTACACACATATTGCTTCAGGTTGTAGAAACATTTTTCTAACTGTCAGGCGTTTCATGAGTTTTTCAATGCAGCAATCTCTCCCCAGGGAACTCTTTTAAAAAGCAGGGCAGGGTTGGATGGGAAGTTGGGCTTACTTTCCTTTAGGTGCTCCAAGTTAAGAGTAAAAGAAAAAAAAAATAATGCCGAGAGCGTCATCTATATTGTAGTGAGTAATTCATTCTCCCTAGCCTAATGAGCCACTTTCTTTTTTTAATAAAGAAAAATTTAGTAGGCAAGTTCCCTGGATCTAGAGATACCGAAGCTCTCCTTTGAACTGACTTTGAATAGTTTGGGGCCAACTTTGGACTGCCTTGAAGTTTTCACAAGAATAAAACCATAGCTGAAGAGGTGTCTGGGACATTCCTCCTCTCCTTTTGTGGGATTATTCAGGAATCTTATCAAAGGAGGTCAGTGCCCTGGGTGCTTATAAATGCTAGACTGATTTTATATGCTCTCTTAATTTGGGGCTAGTAGGGAGATTTCAAAGGAACTTGGGTCATTCATATAAACAATTGGCTTCAAATAAAACTTACCATCTCTATGTTAAATAAGCATTTTTAATGACATAGCTCTCCCTCAAATCAGGAAGAGTCTGGGAATGTTGTTTCTCGAATGCCTTTATCAAATCCTCTAACATGCTATATCTCTCTGCCCCTCAATCGCGGTAACTGAGAGTGTATTCGTTCTTCCACTCGGCCAACCTGTGCTAAGTGCTTCCCTGTCCAGCTAGTGAGCACTTAGTTATGTCCTAAGGAGACCCCCTCATGTGTCCTCCTGGCATTGTGTACCTCTCCTCACAGGTGTCATTTTAGATTTATTTGTTCATCGTCTGTCTCTCCAATGGGATTGAGCTTGATGGAAGCAGGACCCATGTCCATGATTATCTCTAGTGATTACTACCCAATGAGTGATTAAAGCCAATGTGATGAGCTCAACCATGAGTATTATCTGCAAAGTCAAAGATGAGATGCAGCCTTAGAGCACCTGGGTAGGAGGCAGGAGGTCACGCTGATCACCACAGAGGTCCAGTGTTGTGATTCCTTTATTCCAGGAAGTGTAATGACTAAGTATTAATACATAAAAGATGAGGAGACAGTGGCTACCTAGACAGAAGCTCTCTTAGCAAGGCCTGTGGGCCACCTACAGAACACAGACACCCCACCTCTCTTCTCCACTGCCATCACCCCACTTGAAGCCGGAGGACTGGCCAAAGATCTCCCATCACGTGTCCCGTTTCCACCTTCTAGGTAGCTGCTGGGATAATTGTCCAACGATCTATGTAGAATTGCTCATAGCACAGTGAGACCTATCAGCCCCTTAGAACAGGTCCCAGACCCTGGCTGTGCAGCCCTGTGCCTCCCGCCCTGACTTGTTGTCTGTCTCTCCCCAGTTGCTCTGCCTCCCTGGCTGCTTTTGGGAACCTCAGACACTCCAGCCCTGGGCTTGGTCCCTCCTGGAGGAAAGCTCTTCCTAGCTGTCCCTTCCCTCATAAAGGTCTCTACTGAATTGTCACCTGCTCAGAGAGGCCTTCCCTGGTCTTCAGGCACACACTTCTCATCTTGTCCTAGTCCATGTTCTTCCTAGCTCTTATCTCTGTCTGCATTGTTGTTGTTTATTTTCTTGTTGACATGTTTACTACCCATCTTTTCCTCCCAGGATGCATGTTGCAGGGGTCTCCTTAGGACATAACTAAGTGCTCACTAGCCAGACAGGGAAGCACTTAGAACAGGTTGGCCGAGTGGAAGAACGAATACACTCTCAGTTACCGCGATTGAGGGGCAGAGAAATATAGCATGTTAGGATTGCAAGGGTCCTGGGATTCATCTAATCCCATGTCACATCCCTAGGGTCGGCGTCCAGACTCTGCCTGACCTCTTATAGGGCTTGAGAGCTAATTCTCACTTAGGGGACATAGGGGAATAAACAAAAATAGCCAATGAGGTGATATTATGTCATTTTCATGAGCTAACTTAAAAATCCCACTCTGACCACTTAGCCTAACATTTATTAAGCATATACTCATGGGGGTCAGGGGAAAGAGGCAGACATGCAAAGAAAATAATCTTAAATTGGGGCCCCTGGGTGGCTCAGTCGGTTGAGTGTCTGACTCTTGGTTTCGGCTCAGGTCATGATCTCAGGGTTGTGAGTTCGAGCCCCATGTCGGGCTCTGTGGAGTCTGCTTCTCTGCCTCTCCCTCTGCCCCTCCCCCCCCCCAGTGCATGCACTCTATTTCTCTCATAAATAAATAAATCTGTTAAAAAAAAAAAAAAAGAGGGGCGCCTGGGTGGCTCAGTCGGTTAAATGTCTGTCTTCAGCTCCGGTCATGATCCCAGGGTCCTGGGATCGGGCCCCAAGTCGGGCTCCCTGCTGGCCGGGAGGGGGGAGTCTGCTTCTCCCTCTCCCTCAGCTTGTGCTCTCTTTCTCTCTCTGTCAAATAAATAAATAAATCTTAAAAAAAAAGAGAAAAGAAAAGAATCTAAGTCACCCAAGGGTGAGGACTTCAGTGGAACATGCCTGGGGGGTCTGGATTCCACCTAAGCCCTTTCCTAGCTGTCCTACTGTTGGTTAAATACTTGTGAAGATTTTGGAAAAGGTGATGTAGGACAGTGGCCATCTTAGTGCCTGGCACGCAGTAAGTGCTAATAAATGTTTGCTTCGGGTCTCTCAGAGAGCAAACGGCAGGCAACAAGGCCCACTCTGCTAAAAACTACATTTCCCGGCCTCCTCTGCAGCCGGCAGGGCGATTTGACCAAACAAACTCTGGCCAAGGTGAGCTCCAGTCATTCGGGCCACGTGCTGGGAGGGCCTTCAAACACGGGGCACGGCCACTCACGCTCCCCTTCCCCTTCTCTGGGCTGACAGCCTTGGCAGGGACCTCGCTGCAACCAGTGATGCGTCGAATGCCCTGGAACGTAACATTAACACGAAGGGTGAGACAGGGGAGCTCAGTCTCCCTGCTGGCCCCTCCATCTGGCTGTCTCCGGAAAGCTGAAACAGCTCTCAGTTAAACCAGTGCATCTGGGGCCTCTTCGTTACAGCAGCTTTGTCTTGACCTCACCAGCTCAAGCATGATCAGGGAAGACTTTGCCTGAGGTGCTGATATTTGTGTTGGACATTGAAGGATAAATGGGAATTTATCAGTTCTGGGGTGGGGGGGGGGGGAGGGGAGAGTGGGCGCAAATTTCCAAGAGAACCACACTGTATGCAAAGGTATGGAGACAGGAAGGCCCTTGGCTGACTATAGCCCAGTGTTTCCCCAGTAGAAGGTCCTCCTTGCTAATTACAGATTCCTGGGGCTCCCTCCACCCCCACCCACCACCACCAGGCTTTCTGAATCAGAATCCACAGGGGAAGGGCCAAGGGATGGATCTGAATTATTACCCAGTGCCTCGGGTCATTCTTGTGACCAAGTTTGGGAAACACTGGGAACTGAGTTGGGGAAGCTGGATTGAGCCCAGAGTAAATGGTCTCGAATCCCATAAGGAATTTGAACCTCTGCAAGCAGGTTTCTTTTATTTGGGGGGAGAAGCCACAGATTCTTCTGGAAAATTAAGTTATAAGCCTCTTCCCAGAAAATTCCCACCACTCCCCTGACATTTGAATACCTTTTCAGGGACCCAAGAATTCCCCTTGGGAACCCGCTGGAAGAAGCTTGGGGGGCAGTGATCTCCATCAGGGCAGGGACTTGATGAAAGACAGCTTCCAAAGCCAAGCAGGGACTATGGGTGGGCGAGGGGCTCTGGGAAGTGGAGTTTGGAGGAAGGGAGGAGGGAGATGCCAGAAAGGCAGAAGAAGGAGGCCAGGGTGTGTGACTAGCAACTGGTCACAGATTTCAGAGGCCTGGAGAGCCCTGTGCAGGGAGTGTGGGGGAGGGGGCGGAACAGGGGCAGTGACTGCAGCGCTTTGACCTGCCCGGTCTACTACGCTGAGTGGGAGGACCATGAGGGATTCAGACATCAGTTCCTGGAAAGCTGTGGACGTTCAAGTAGAAGATTAGAGGGGGGGGGCCCAGGCTGAAGATTTGGAGCTCTTGAATATGGGTGACAGCTGACCTCGTGGGAGTCCATGGGCCCCTCCAGGGACAGTCTGCAAAATGAGACAGAAAGCTGGACCCTGGTGAGACCCACCTCCGAGGGGAACCAGGAAAGGAGCCCATGAAAGGGGAGTATCAGGGGACCGAGAGACGGAGAGACAGAGACCAAGGGGCAGAAAGGTCAAGCCCGATGAACATTGCCAGGCCACGGGCTGGGCAGCTCCGAAGTCACTGGGCATCCCTAAAAGAGTCTTTCTTTTGCTAACTCTGCCGTTCACGTCCTTGTCCTTAGTAGAAATACAGCCAAGTATTTAGGGATAAGGAGACATGATGTCTGCGACTTACTTGCAAATGGTTTAGAAAAAATATATGGAGAGAGAGAAAGAATGTAGAAAATGTTCAAGAGTGGCGAATCTGGTCGAAGGGTTTGGGGGGGGGTTCTTTGTAATATTCTCGAGACTTCTATAAGTTTAAAATGATAAAGATCTCCTTGTTTTAAAAAAGAACACGTTGAAGAGAGTGCGGGACACAGGCCAGACATCAGTGGGTTAGTGCATGTGGACCGAGCTTTGGAGGAGTTTAAGGATGAAGGGAAAAAGGAGTGCGCTGACCAGTGAGGGGTGAGACTTTTTTAAAGGTGGCGATGGGGAGAAGGAGTAGGTGCTTGAGCATATTTTATGGCTGAAACAACTGCCCCGAACTGAGAGGGTGAAGGCTGGGAGAGAATGGAGGGGGACAGACGCGGGGAGGGGGAGGAGAGGAGGAAGGGGGAAGCGAGGGACAGGGCAGGGAGGAGGGGTGGACGGAGGCGGAGAGAGGGGGAGGGGGAAGGAGGAGAGGAGAAAAGGGGGAGGGGTGAAAATTTGGATCAGACAGGGAGGTCGGCCTCGGGGTGGAACGGGGGCCACCCTCCAGAGTGACAGCAAAGAAGGCGGAGGTTGGGGCCATTTGCCCCCTGACCATGGCCTCGCCCCCACCTTCCCTCCTCCGGAAGCGCTGGCCCTTTTAAGGCGCAGCCCAGCAGTGAGTCACGCGGCCCCGCCCCCGCCGCCCGGGTCCGCCCCCGCGCCCCCCCCGCCCCGCCCCGCCCCCGCCCGGCCCCGCCCCCGCCCCCCCCTCCCCGCCCGGCCGCGCGCAGCTGGGGGCCCCGCAGGTCTCGGCGCGGGAAGCGGGCTGGGGCGCGGGGCCCATTCCTTTCCCCTGAGCCAGGCGTCTTCGCGCGGTTATCAAAGTTATTTTTACGCGTCGAGAATTTTTCAAGTGAGCACTTGTGCGGTGGCACCTTCTCCTTGTCGCGCTTGTGCCTTGAAGAAATTTACCGGCTTATTTATAGCCGGTGTTTATTTTTACTCAACTCCTGAACTTGAGCATTCTGTAAGTGCTAGTCTGAGCGGCGGCGGATCTGGAGTGAACCCTGGCTTTCCTGCCACCTGACCCAGCGACAGGATTTGGTGGACCTTCCAGGACTGTCTGTGACCTGGGGGAGTCCCTAGGGGCCGAGAAGAGGGACTGACCCAAGTTCAGTGTTGGGCGGGGGGGCGGTGCAGCTGGAGACCCCGAGCAAGGGCAGAAAGCGACGTCGTGGCCACTCAGCTGCGCACTTAATTTCCACAAGCCCTCTCTCCCTGGGCCCCCACCCCGGGTGCAAAATCAACCCAGCCCCATCCTCGCTTAGGTGATGAACCCCTCTGAGCGCGGAGCAATATCAGACTTGAGGAAAGATTTAGCTTTGGATTCCTCCTAAAGCTCAAACATAACTCCGGTTTCTTGAGGGCGAGGGGCGGCAGCATGGATCCCCAGTTGACGGAGAGAATAGAGAAGTTTACTAGGTGGCACCCAGTTACCCCCAGTAGGGTGCGATGGTGGGATGGCGCCCCGCAAGGAGTTGCTCCTTCTCCGGCCTGACATTTGATGGGCCTTGCTGTCTGCCCCGGAAAAATCCATTTTATTTATTTGTTTTTAAAGGTTTTATTTATTTGCGGGAGCAGAGTGAGAGAGAGAGAACAAGCAGGGCCAGGGGCAAAGGGAGAAGCAGACTCCCCATTGAGCAGGGACCCCCACGTGGGGCTCTATCCCAGGATGGTGAGCCACCCAGGCGCCCCAAAAAGCCATTTTAGAGATAGAAAAAAGACAAGGTGTGATATAAGAATGGGTTTCAAAGCCGCTACTTGCTGGCCCTTTCCATGTATTAATCACAGTGACTTAGAGAAATTTCCCAGGGGTTGCCCAGAGAGGGCGTGAGCTTGGAGTCCTGGAAGACAGTTCTGGCAAAAAACTCTGGATTTGGACTTGAGCGCTCAGGTGCCTCCACCATAAAACCAGCCTGCTCGGGCCTGGTGGAGACTTTCAGGGTAATTTCGGGGCTCTGGGCCTTGAGGCACAACTCAGAGCTGAATACACCCCATCTTGGTTCTTTAGCGTTTGCTCAGAGCAGCTGGATGGTCCGTTATCTCTCTTGAGTCACGGCCCTCTGAATTTATTTTACATTTATTCTGAAACAAGCTGGATTTGGCTGAAGTCACCCTCATTCAGCTCTAAACTGTAAAACCCCAGCAGTTGAGTTCAAAAAGAAAGGATCAGAGTATAATGCTCTTTTGTTTGACTTTGCTTTTACCCTCCAGAAAATGGGTCCGTGGGGGGGGAGTGGAGGGTTTACAGACCCATGGTCCCGGGCAGAGATTCTGGTGACAGGAGGGACCCCTGTTTCCATGAGCAACCCCGGGGCACCCTCTGTGTGTTTCGTTTTCGGATGGATGGATGGATGTGCAAAGGGCAAGAGCCTTTAAAAGACAGAGTTGAAGCAGAAACCACTTATACTGCCTAAAATGGTCCCACTAGGACCACCTTCAGGCTGGACACCTTTAATGCCCCCTGCCTGGGAGACCACTGGGGCTCGCGGATTGCTAGCTTTGGGTGATTACCCCTCTTAATTTCTACCCTGAAGGAGAATGGCTACTTCAGTCAGCTGGGTACTTATTAAAAGCTTCCTCTCTGTGGGTACTTGGTCACGCTCTAAGACACTGACTCATCCTCAAGAGGGTAGGCAACACCCGTTCGAAAATCCGACTTGAACTTTGGGTTATTTAAGACAATGCTTTCTTCTCCTGACTTCGCTCCTTGATGCTTTGTAAATTTAAAGAGTTATTCAGTAAATAGTTATGAAAGTTATAAAGCTCCTAAGAGCAAAAATAAAACTACTTTTAAATGTTATAGTAAATATAACCCTCAACTTTTAACTATATGGTCTTCTGTGATTTTGCTCATATATACTGAAATTAATTCCATTTTCTTACCGTTATACTTCAGGAGATGGGAATAGTATGTTTAAAATGTAATTTTGTAGAACATTGGGCTTTTGGGAGGAAAGATTCTGAGTAGCATTGAGTCATCCTGATCCTGGACATGAATGAGTGTCAGTCTTAGCTTCCACTGAAATTAATGAATGTCTTTGGAAGGTGATCGGATCTGAAGTTAATCCTCTCTGCCCAAAGCAATAACTCCCTTACCTTAGGTGTTATGCATAATTCAAGAGGGGAAGGCAGGCCTGGGCATTTGTGCTCGAGCTGGCAAGAGCCCAGGCATCCTACCTTGGGGCTGAGCAGAGGCGTGATGTGGTCCAGGCTCCTGAAAGGTCAGGGAACCCCATCCCCTCCGTTCACAGGGATGATAAGACCAAGCTTTTTAGGAAAGCTACAAATAAGATACTCTTCCTTTTGAATGATTTATCCTCTTCTAAATAATGAGTCACATCAACCATAATCTGTTTCAACCTCACCAGTTTGAAGTATATAATCATTGACATATACGTTATAAAAAAAAAAAAAGCGTTGCTGCACAGAAAGAGAAGAGGGAAAACATCTAATTTGTGTAAGAGAAAAACATACTTGCCATGATTTTAGTCGCCCTTATTTGTATGTTAGTAACTTAATGTTGATTTTAACGATCCTTCTCTGTTTCCCGAATAAATCTCGTGTCTCCAGGGGGCAAGATTCTATTTTCTTTTTTTTTTTTAAGATTTTATTTATTTATTTGACAGAGAGAGACACAGCGAGAGAAAGAACACAAGCAGGGGGAGTGGGAGAGGGAGAAGCAGGCTTCCCGCGGAGCAGGGAGCCCGATGCGGGGCTCAATCCCAGGACCCTGGGATCACAACCTGAGCCAAAGGCAGACACTTAACAACTGAGCTACCCAGGTGCCCCAAGATTCTATTTTCCTCTCCTTTGGATTTCTATACAGTTTTGAGGGTAATATAATTAAATTTATTTTAAAATATTAGAGGGGATTAAAATATGCCACCCCCAAATATGCTACTTTGCCATGAAGACTATTTTGAGCTGAAGGCAAAGGAGAAAAAGCAGACACAGGAAATTCATTCTGCCCTTCTGGTATCTGCCTGAAAGTAGGGGCTATACTTCCCTTTGAAGATGTTCTCCCCCCCCCACCAGGAAGGGAAGAACAATCTATATCACCAGGGATGGGGATGGTGCTGACATGAGTCTACATAAACAAAACCTTACTAAATAACCCTTGTCTTCATTAGTTTCCCCCCTGTATGTTTATCTTCCCACATTCACGATCCCTAGAAGCTCACATACCTTTTCCTTTGTCTTGTCACTTCTCCACATTTTATCCCCCTTTGTTAAAAGGGTATATAAGTTCCCAAAGTATAAGCGCTCCTTTGGGTCTTCATTTCTTTTCTATGAAGGCCTCTGCTCACATGAAAATGAAAATATTATATCAAATAAAATTTGTACGCCTATTTCCTGCTAATCTGGCTTTTGTCAGCCTAATTCACAGGCCCCAGGCATGGAACCTAAGAGGGATGAAGAAAGTTTTTTCCTCCCCTACAATATTTTCTAATTCGACTCATTAAGATGGGTGGTTCCATAATTTAATCTGATCCATCAGATTTTATTATATGATAAATAACTGGGGGAAAGAAACATCCCATTTATCGTTGTTGCGTGGAACCATTTGAACATTCTTTCTAGACCTATCCGTATCCTCCCCAGAACCCCAAGAATATCCATTTCCTGAGTGTGGAGACAAACAGATAAGAGGTCCTAACTGCAGAGATTTACAAATCAAAAACAAAAGAAATGTGAATGCTTTTCTTCCTTGGAGGGTTTTCTTCCCATTTGCCAGGTGATTCACTGCCTGGCTGCTCTCATTGGCTGTGCTGATTGGTCATGATTTGCTGATAGGAGCCAAGCCTTTATTTCTGATCCTGGGTAGGAGAAAATATGAAAGTATGAGAAGGAAGTGGCTTAACGCTTCCTCAGGATGGGGTGGGGATGAACGCAAGCCTGGGAAATAGACACAGTTCAGCTCAGTAGTAAGCCAGGGAGGATCCTCATCCTGACCTTGGTCATCACCATCACCTTTGTCAGCCTCCTCCTCCTCTTCCTCCTCCTCCTGACTGTTGTAGTCATGGTACCTGCCTTTATTTGCTGTGCCGAGCACCCAAACAGATACGTCACGTGCATCACCTCACAACCATGGACGATCAGAACCCTGCTGGGGATTCCATTCCCATCCCAGACACCAAGATGGCAGTCCCGGGGACCGGCAACAAGCAGTGTGCATCCTTCTGGATGAAAGCAGCAGCAAATGCAAGCTGGTTATCAAGCCCAGAGAGCAGACGAAACCATCCAGGATGAATTCTGGCTTCCCCAAGGGGGATGAAGAGTTCGCAGAAGTAGTGTCTTCATTCATTCGACAAAGATCAGAGAGCCTACCCTGTGCAAGGACTGTGCCTAGTACTGGGCCTGGGGGAATAAAGGGGGCAGAAGTGGTCCTGACCTCAGGCTTCTGTGTCTAAATGGATGCAGCCTTACAATCCAGTACGAATGGAGGAAGTAAGCAGTCAATCCCTCTAAGCCCAGGACAAGATCAAAGCAGGAGACTGGGACACGGAACAGAGGAGAAAGCATAGCTGCTGGCTGGGGCTCAGGGAAGGTGTGAGCTGGTCCTGGTGTGGCACCTGGGTCTTCGGCAGAGAGCAGGGCCGGGCCACACGTGCTCACAGAACAATAGGACGCTCAAGGAGTCAAAACCCGAGTAGAGCTGGGTGGGGGTGGGAAGGCCCCGGGGAGAAACCATGTCTTCCGGAGAAGCAGGGAAGCTGTCTGGGAGAGAGGGATGAGTCACGGGGGTGGGGTACTCCTAGCGAAGGGGCGTGGCTGGGCCCCCTGGACCTGACATGGCCATGGGAGATGTGTGGTCTCCCCAAGTATTACCTGGAGTGGCTGCCCAGCCCCCCCACCCCCAGCCTGCTGCCCTGGCCACCCAGCAGCACCCTCAGGAGACTGGGGTCCCTGGCCCAACACTGAAGGAGGCAGCGGAGAGGTTTCCCAATCTCTTCCTGCTGACGTGGAATAGTTGAAAAAGAAAACGAGAGAGATGAATTTTTCTTTTTTTAAGATTATTTATTTATTTATTTGACAGAGAGAGAGACAGCGAGAGAGGTAACACAAGCAGGGGGAGTGGGAGAGGGAGAAGCAGGCTTCCCGCGGAGCAGGGAGCCCGACGCGGGGCTCAGTCCCAGGACCCTGAGATCATGACCTGAGCCGAAGGCAGTCGCTTAACAAACTGAGCCACCCAGGTGCCCCGAGAGAGATGAATTGTTATTTGAATTTTGACTTCCTGGATCTTGCAGGTCTTAAGATTCCAGAATACAGAGGCTCTTAGCTGGAAGTGGGACACACGGGCCAGGGACAGAATGGGTTTGCCCAAGGACCGGCTGCATAGCGAGCCCGCCGTAAGCTGAATATTGCAGAGGGGGGAGAAAAACTCCCAAGAATCAGTGCTTTGGGTTGCTGTGCAGGACAGCGGGGTGATGGAGAAAGAACGGGAGGCCAGGAAGTACCCGATGATTCACCGGGGGAAAGTTAGGACAGGCAGAAGTGATACTTGTGGCCCGGAAGCAGGATCTCGCAGAATGAAGTAGGCAGGGCTCCATCCCAAACGGAGAGACCTGGCTATAAGTCTGAGGGACATGGGATAAAGAGGGACTTAGGGTAAAGCTAAGAGAAGGACAGAAGTTAGCTGTCTTCACAGCATACTGAAGGCCATCTGGACCCAGGAGAAAGTCCATCCTGTTTCCAACCAAGCTCTGCAAACGGGCAGAGAGCAGAGTCTAGAAGTGAGACATCCACTGGAAGCATCTGCACAAAAATCAGATTCTTTCACCACCACCCGTTTCACCCAAGTTTACTAAGCATCAGTCATTGGCCAGGCACTGGGATAGGTGCTGGGGACACAGTGGTGAACTGAGACAGATGTCATAGTCCCTGTCCTCCCAAACCTGGCCTTCCAATGGCAGTAAGCAAGCAAAAACCAGAACCAAAACCAAACAAGTTAACAGACTAAGAAATACTGTAATTGCAAGTTGACCTTGGCACTCAATAAGCAAGGGGTTAAGGTGGAGAATAACTGAGAGGGACCTAAGGAGGGAAGGGTAATTAGAGGAAACCTCCTGGAGATTGCAAAATCCACCCTGAGACCTAAAGGAAGAGAAGAAGCTAGCTAAGCAAAGGAGAGAGGACACAGCAGGTGCAAAGGTCCTCGGGCAGGGAAACATTGGAGATATTCAAGGAATGGAAAGAACACAGTAGGAGTGGTACAGGATGAGCTTGGTGAGGAGGGCAGGCAGGGGCTTTCAGGGCGTTCAACAGGGGGGTGACATGATCTACTTCATGTTTTAAGAAGGCCATTTTGCTACTAAGTGGAAATTAGATCATGAAGCTTTCGACAAATTCTTGACTTACTAACAATTTCATGTCTCAAAAGAACTACTCCCAGGAATGGCTACCTTATGGAGGGACTATTAGCCAAATAGACATGATAGAAATCTGGAAGTAGCCAACTATGTGATTTTAGGATTCATGGTATCTGAGAAGGATAACACAGGGTTAGGCGTATTTTCTGATCATCAGGGTGGGAGATCTCAAAGGGCGTGGAGAAGTCTCGTGATTCTAAGACGTGCATCTCAAAAGGGGAGATCGGTTCAGAGTGGTTCCAACTGTGTCATTACAAACAACTTTCCAAAGAGGGGGAAATGGACATCGTTCCAGGGAGGGAGCTGAGATGTTTAAGAGCAGATACCTGAAAAGAAAAGAAAGTTACCTACCCATGGGCAAATACAAGATAGGGGCCTCTGAGAGTAATCTCAGGAATGCACAGCACAGTCGAAAGGGAAACAGAAAATGATGAGGGCGGGACACCTGGGGGGACCCAGCAGACAAAGGAGCCATGTTGCGGAGCCACGGGAGCCCCAGGGAAGCAGGATTCCTCCCGTCCCATACTGTTCCTGCACTTTTGTGTGGAGGGGATACCATCAGGCAAAGAGGGAGGAAACGGGGAGGACAGCCAGGATCTGAGCACAGGAGTCCTGCTCGCTTTGCTGTCTGCAGCGTCCCCTGCGTGGCTGGCCCAGGTAGGCGCTCGTTAATATTCGTGGCATGAATGGTGACCTGGGTGTTGCAGAGCTGCTGTGATAAAGATATGCAAACTCTCCAGGCCAGGGGGCCACAGACTTTCCCAGAAGAGGACTGTGCCCTGTTCTTTGGCTTCCCGTCATTGATTTCAACTGCCTAGTGGGGAGCCTTGGTGGGAACAGACCTCACTTGTCTGGACAGACGCATGAGGGACGAGACTGTCTCCTCCCCTGTAGGTGGGGCGTGGATTGGAGACCTGGATGTGGCTGATCCATGCTCTTGGATGGCACTGGGCATGCACAGCATGGGCCTGTTCCCTCGCAGCCGGCATCCCTGCCTCATCCCTGCCTGGCTCTGGCTTGTCTTTCTTTGGTTAAAACTTTTTATTTCCAAGTAAGTACAGATCCACAGCAAGTTACAGTGATCGTAGACCCTTCCCCAGCTGAGGCGACAGCTCATGTGACCATGGCACGATCCTGGGACCCTGGAAATGACCTGGCCCCAGGTGTGCGGCATCCTGGCTGTTTTAAAGTCTGGTTCTGAGCCTTCCTATGGTTGCTGCTCTATACAATACCCTTCCAAAATTGTCTTTCTGTCTAAATTAGCCAGTTTTGCCATTTCGAGCTAAGAATCTGGACGGGTGTGCTACCTTTGAAAGGTTAATAGGACAGGAGAAGTCTGCAGACCGCACAGCCTGTGGAGGAATGGGAAGAAGGCTCATGGGTCTGCCCCGCCCCCCCGCCCCCCCCCCCCCCCGGGGCTTGGTGGGCCTCGGGGGAGGCTGAGAAGACCAGAAGCTGAAAAAGGAGCGGATGAGAGACATGTCTGGACTTTATTCTGTGAGCAATGGGAGCTGTCAAGGGGTTTCCAAGTTGGGGATGACAAGAGCAAGGAAGCCTCTGGCTGCGGAGTGGGGGAGGGGTGGTTGGGAGCCATACAGCTGGGAAGTGGGAATAAATCCTCCAGAGAAGCAAGCGGGCAGGAGCAATGAGGGGAGAAGACAGTTTAGGAATCCTGCAGAGGTAGACCTGGCAGGTCTGGGATTTGGTTGGGAGGAGGGGGGAGAAAGAGGACAAGGAGGGGAAAGTACAGGAAGAGGAGGAGGGGGAGGAGGGAGAGAGAAGGAGGGAGGAGGAGGGAGGAAGGGGAGGAGGCGGAGCGGGAGAAGGAGGGGGAAGAAGAAGAAATTAATCGGAAGATGACAAGGCTTTGAGTCACCGCCCCAGCGAGCGTTGGCCCTCAATGCAGAGTAAGTGGGTTGCAGGCCGCAGGAAATGAAAGCAGCCCCCGCAGAGACTGGGCGCCAGTTCTCGGCAGCACCACTCTGGTTTGAGGGATCATGGTGTGGTTTGGGGCTTGCTCATGAAGTGCTGTTCTTTCCCTCCCGTTTGAGTGCACAGCTTTACTTTGGATGAACACCTCCCCTGGCTTAATGTGTGAGTCCCTGGAGTCGGGGCTTGGCAGGACTGCTGAGGTTTACCGGGGCTGGTAATAATCCCCTTCCCCATCAAGTTTACCTTACCTGATATTTCTGAAGAACCTCTATGCCAGACGCTCTTCTAAGTGCTTCATACCTTTTATCTTACGTTTAAGGTTCGCTGTTCTGGGGGTAGGCACTAGGATGGTGCCCTTGGGACAGGAGTCAGCAGGTGGAGATCAAAGCATCATCTTTATTCCTGAACAAAGAGGATATCCCAGAACATGACGTGGCCTTGCTGGTTTCCTAGCCAAGTGGACCTGCCAATTCATCCCTAAGTTAGAAAGCTGCAGGCACCAAGGAGCAGGGCATGGCTGGTGTGGGAAGGGGCTCAATCCCTTCTTCACAAACCCACTGATAGGGGAAGCTGACCCTCTCTTGGAGAGGGGGTGAGTGGGACAGAGAGATATCTCCCCAACTAGGGACAAAGAAAGGAGCAATATTTTCATAGGGAAGTTAGGAATGGTGCTTTGTTGATGGGGTGCAGATAGCATTGTTGGAAGGAGGGCTTCCCAGGATCAGAAGCTACAAAGGCAACCAGGTGTGAGGTCTGTGGGTTGAAAAAAACCTTCAGAGTGGTAAGGGGAGGAGGTTGGCACAGAGGGGCGCCTGGGTGGCTCAGTCGGTTAAGCGTCTGCCTTCAGCTCAGGCCATGATCCCAGGGTGCTGGGATCGAGCCCCATATCGGGCTCCCGGCTCGGCGGGGAGTCTGCTTCTCCTTCCCTCTTCCTCTGCCTCCTCCTCCCCACTTGTGCTCTCTCTTTCTCAAATAAATAAATAAAATCTTTTTTAAAAGTTCAGCACAGAAATACGAGTAATTAAGGATGTAGAATGGACAAGACTTGGCTTGACTCTGGATATGGGGGTGATGGTGGCCCCCAGGGTCATGGGGCCAGGTTACACAAGGTGAAACAGATTGGGGAGAGAGATAATGAGGTGGGTTTTGAGTAGTTAGAGCTGCTTAGTCCCATGGGCCACCGGGGAGAGACTGGCAGGAAATGTGTACTTGAATCATCAGCGTGTTCACTCAGCAAATATTTATCAAACACCTAATATGTGCCAAGAGCTTTCCTAGGTGCTGGGAATGACATGGGAGAAAGATAACTGACCAGATTCCTGCCTGCATGGAATTTAGAATCTAGTTGTGGGGACAGGCATACAGCAAAAATATGTATAAGTAAGTATTCATATATATATGTGTGTATATATATATGTATATATATATATATATATATATATATACATTTCTTGTTAAACGACAAATTAGTCTAGGTGTTATAAGAAAACACCAAGGGGTTCAGGGAAGCAGGAGGCCTGGGAGGAGGGGACCCAGACAGCCTATGCAAAGGCCCTGCGGTAGAAAGAGATTGGTTTTCCCAAAGAGCCAAAATAAGGCCAGAGTGGTGGACAGTTGTGATCACAGAGTAGAGACTCAGAGAATTAAGGTGAAGAGTCAGGGAGGGTGGCTCATATTTTGATTTTATTCTAGGTCCCATGGGAAGTCATCAACGAGTTTTTTGAAAGGAGTGAGGGGAGGTTCCTAAACCGCTCAGGTGAGAAATTCTTGCACTAGAGTGATGGCGGGGGAGGCAGAGAGTAGGAGGGATTTGAGAAGCCGTGGAGAAACAAGCAATAAGACTTGGTGATTAATTGGGATTGAGGAGAGGAGGGAAAAGGAAGAAAGCATCGGGACTCCCAGGTTTGTGTCTGAGCAGCTGGTGAAGGGGTTGCTGCTCACTGAGAGAGGGTCCAGGTGGGAGCAGGTAGAGTGTGAGGTGGTGTGACATCCAAGGGAGGGGCCAAAGAGCTGACTGAAGATGTGGGTCTGGCGTGGGGACCAGGTGTCAGGGTCATACGTGTAAATCTGGAAAACATTAGGTGACTGAAGATGTTTAAAGTCTTGGGCATGAGTGAGATGGGAGAACCTTTACAGTGATGGTAGAAGAAGGGCCAGGACTTAGCGCTGGAGACCCCAGTTTTGGAGAATAGACGGAAGGGGGTCTTTGGTAAAGGGGCTGGAGTGTAGTTGAAATAGTGAGTTGGGCGAGGGAGGGGGGCTAAGGTTCTTTTAGTCTGAGATCTTGGGGGGCTGGTCCCAGAGAAAAGGATGGAATGCCTCCAAATAGTTGAGGACTGACCACATGTTAAAGCGTAGACTGGTTTTGTCTACACTTGCAATATGGTCTTTGGTTTCATGTAAGGGAAAATTGCCCAAATCCAGAGCTGCGCGGAAATGCCAAAAGGATCTAGAGGGAATACATCTTTAGATGGACACTTGGAGGAGATGATCTTCCAACTCCGAATTCCATCACTCTAGTTTATGTCTGAAACAAGGGGGAAAAAAGAAGTTGCTTTATTGCAATGTTAGCCTTTTAACAAAAACACCAGTAACTAGATCCAGCCATCGAACATATATTTATTGAGCTTTTGCAGCATGCTGGGCACTGGGAGTTGGTGGCCCTCACGGAGTCTGGGGATGGACACTTTCAGTTCCTTGTGGATGTGTCTGTTTCCCTCCTGCCCAGCAGGTGCAGGTCAGCACTCACTTCCACATCTTCCTGTTGGTCACTGGAATGCAGCAACATATCACTGGGGGAAAGAGAAAAGAATCAGTTTAACAACACATGAGGTCAAGAGGTGAAACAGACGGTCTCCAGCATTTAGAAAATTATGAGAAAGTGGCCCTCATCAAGTAAAAGTTCCCTTTCATCGGAATAAATAAAAGAAAAATCCCATATTTTTACCGCTGCTATCACCCAGTGGTGAGGGTGGTTAGATGGAATGTTTCAGTGCAGAGGAATTTACGGTACAGAGCTTTATTCAGCCGTCCCAGCCGGCTCCTAGAAACCACGTGTCTATGCCCAAGGAAGCAGCATAAACAAAGCCAAAAGTATATGATGCAATTAATAGTTATGCTGTTTGTGCTTTTCTTGAAAGGCCTCGCTCCCGTTCCTTTCAGTGCGTCTTACTCCCTTGAAAAGTGCCACACGTTCATTATTAGTCTTTGTTCATTCCTTCATCAAATATTTATAAAGAGCTCTGGATAAATGGGGGGGGAAGAGGGGGTCTAGAGGGGGGGAGGGAAGTGGTACAGAGTGTCAGCAGGTTCTTTGAGTGCCAAGAACAGAAATTCAGGCAGCTAGATTGATGAGGAGGGGAGGCTAGGGGAGAGAAGGGAAAACTCTTAGAACAGAAGGAAAAGGAGGGGGGTGTAAAGAAGGGAGGGGGATGGGCAGGAATGAAGGGAGAGGGGGTGGGGGGGCAGCCAGGGGGACAGATTGTCAAAAGAACAACAGCTAAGGGGCATTCCCTCAGGGCGCCACCTTTGAAATAAATCTGCTCCAACTGTTTTGTTGTTGTTGAAAATTCAAATGCCAGACTGTCAGGGGTCAAATTCCAGAGAGGAGAGTCTGATTGGCTGGGCTTTTGCCACATCCTTTGGGAAGGAGGGGCATGTGGGTTGACACCATATTATGGGGGACAGGTAATTCATCCAAGGAAAATCAGTTGCAGTCTGGTGGGGGAAACATGGTGAACTGGCAGAGGAGGAAGACAGGAACTGCCGTGATAAAGAATAATACCTACTTTTAATGGGGAGCACGCTGAGCCTTGCAGAGATGGTGGAGGATGCGTCCAGCAGACAGAGCTGCGTATCCAAAGCCATGAAGCAAGAAAGGGCCAGAACTGAGGAAGGGGCAGCTTGTGGTCCATTGTGGTCACAGGAGTTGCCGGGGGGAGCGAAAGGCATCACTAAGTGGTGGTTGTGTTTTCTCTAAGTGCATTGAGATGCCATAAAAAGATCTTAAAAGAGAAAGTAATGTGATATGGTGTTCATTTTAAAAGATCCCCTGGCTGGAGGGTAGAGAGTACGTGAGAGAGTGTGCTCAATCAAGTGACTCCTTGGTCAGCACAGGGTTGTGGCTGAGAATGGAGCATGGACCGCGTAGGGGAGGAAAACTTCCTCAACCCTCTTAGGTTCGTTGCTGGGGGGTGCAAATTAAACTGACAAAAGACAGATTAATAGGAGAAAAAGCATACACATTTTATTTTTAATTTTATGTACATGGGGGTTTAACAAAAAAGTGAAAACCCAAAGAAGTAGTTAGACTTGGGGGCTTATGCACCATTTTAACAAAAGGCATTATATTGTGGAAAAGAGCCAAGACAAAGAAGAGGGGGCTTCTAGGGGGCAGCAAATTGTGGGAAGGTAAAAATATGGGAGAACCAATGGCAGACAGGATTACTTCGTAAGGTTTGCTTATGCAGAGTTGCCTCAGTACCATCTCCATCTCTGTTGATAGGGTTGCTCTCCCCGTCCTGGTACAAGAGAAGCCTAGGACACCTTCACTAGGGGAGCGTATGCCCTGCCTTCAGGCAGATAGCTGGAAAGCAGAGAGCCCTTCCTGTGGTCACTTTTTCTCAATTGCCTTCAGTCCAAAATTATCCTTCTGCCAAAGTAGCATATTTTAAGATGGCATATTCTGATCCCCTTCAAAGGCACACGGGACAAAGATCAGGCAAGGGGTGGGGGTGGGAGTCAGTTTTTACAAGAAGGACAAAACGAATGTCACAGAGACAGGAGACGTAGAGCACGAGTCAGCGTCAAGAAGAGCAAGCAGAGACCATGGAGCCAAGTCCAAGACCCAGGGTGTTCTTGAAAGTGGGGAGGAGCTCACAGGTACCAGGCACCCAAGTAGGCAGGACACAGACGAGGAAGGAGCAGGAGACACTGTGAGTCTAGATAAACAATTGGGTCCAAAGTCTGCAGTGACTGAGACAGGCCAAGAGGAACCCATGGGTCCACAGGAACAGCACCAGAAGGCAGGCTGTCTGCCCTCTGTGTCCTTGGCCTGAATTCTTGTCAGGGAGAGAAGGAGATGCAAAGACCCACGTGTTTTGGAGGGTCTTGAATGAAGCAAGTACAGTCTTCCTGAGTCTCCTTTAGTGAAGAGCAGGGTAATTCAGGGAAAGGGGTTTGGGGGTTAGATAATATGGAACTCTTCCTGTTGATCCTGCTGATGTACCTGTACAAATGTACAAAGATTTGTTCATTAAGGCATTATGTGTAACAGCCAGCAAACAGACTAATAAACAAATAAGGAAACAGCCTAAAAGTACATTTGTAGGGAACTGGTTAAACAACCATGGGCATCCATACAGTGGAATATGTTGCAGCCATTAAAAAGAATGACATAGAACTATGTGTGCTAACATAGAGTCATGTCCAAGATGCTTTATTTGAAAAAATCCAATTACAGAACAGGAGTATAGTGTGATCTCTTCGTGTGGAAAAACAGGGCATATAAATATGTGTTAATATGCACATTGAGAATTTTTGGAAGGAAAGAAGGAATATTAACAGTGGTTTTGCCTGAAGAGAAGGGCTGGGGCTGGGAAGGTGTGTTTCTACTTTCCTCCTATTTGATTTCTCTTTCTATGAGCATATCTTATTCTGTAATGAAAATATTAATTAATAAAAACTGTTCTTAAAACCAGAGTAAAGATTCATCCTTAGAAATAGAAGGGATCTTCCATAATGGATAGAGGACATTTGCCAAAAACCTACAGCAAAATCACACTTAAAGATTAAATGAGGGAGTGCCTGGGTGGCCCAGTTGGTTAAGCGTCTGCCTTTGGCTCAGGTCACGATCTCCGGATCCTGGGATCGAGCCCTGTGTTGGGCTTCCTGCTCAGCAGGGAATCTGTTTCTCTCTCTCTCTTTGCCCCTTCCCACCACTCATTCTCTCTCTCAAATAAATAAATAAATAAAATCTTTTTTTAAAAGATTTTATTTATTTTTTGACAAAGATAGACACAGTGAGAGAGGGAACACAAGCAGGGGGAGTGGGAGAGGGAGAAGCAGGCTTCCTGCTGAGCAAGGAGCCCAATGAAGGGCTCCATCCCAGGACCCTGGGATCATGACCTGAACTGAAGGCAGATGCTTAACAACTGAGCCACCCAGGTGCCCCATAAATAAAATCTTAAAAAAAAGAGATTAAATGAGAAACCTTCCTTTAATGTCAGGCATGAGACAGCAGTGCCCACTGTCTGCACTTCCATTTAACCATATGAAGGATTCATGTCCTAACCTGTGCATTTAAGAACAGAAAAATCAATAAAAGGTGTAAGACAGAAAAGAAAAAATAATCATAGGTCACAGATAATGTGATCAACCGCATAAAATTCAAGAGAATATTTGAACTAATACATTTTTTGGAACTGAGAGTTTATCATGGCTGTTGAATTTCAGATTAATACTTAAAACTCAAGTGTATTCTTATATATTGGCAACAGTACAATTTTTAAACTACCATTTATAAGAGGAAGAAAAATTGTATAACCAAGGAACAAATATAACAAAATATATGTACTATTTCTGTAAAGAAAATTGTAGAACTACAATTATAAAACTTATAAATTATGCAATTTATAAAATTGTTTAAAATGTAGGTATTGAAACATATTAAATGTTTCATTTAATGGATAGGGATATTCAATATCTCATAAAGATGTTAGCACACTCCATATTAATATATCAATTCGATAATACCAATCAGAGCCCCAAAGGGAAATTTGAGGAATTGACAAGCTTATCTTGGAGTTTAGATGGAAAAGCAAACAAGTTAGGACAAATAGTTAAGGCTATTTTGAAGAAAGAAGGGAAGGTGAGAAGTTGTGGGCCTTGCCTTTCTAAATATTGGGACTTATTATAAGCTTACAGGAATTGAGACATGTGGTATTGGCATAGAGGTAGACAAACAGACTAAAGGAACTGAGCCCAAAATTAAACCCGCAGATATATGGGTATTATTTATGTGGTAGAGGTGGCACTGTCGTGACAGGGTTTGAGACGTGTTCCCCCCAAATATGGCAACTTGGCATATTAAGTAATCTAAATGGAAGGAATTTGAGCAATGGCAGCTGCGTGAAGGACTCTTTGACCTTCCCCTGAAGTAGATCATAGACCCTCACAGGACAGATGCCCTTTCTGTACCCAGAGAAAAGGAGCATCCTTATCTTCAAAGATGAGGAGTGCCAAGAGAAATCTGAATGAATAGACCTTGCTAAGTTTCCCCCAGTGTACTCCTTTTGGATCATACACAGTTGTCCTATCATGTTTTCCCATGACTTTCCACTCTTCATCAAACCCAGTATAAAAACACTCAGATTTAACTATTCTTCAGGTCTTCATTTCCTTGTGAAGACTCCTGGGTCATGTACAACTTATATTAAGTAAATTTGTACACTTTTTGTTAATCTATCTTTGCCACAGAGCCTCCACCAAGAACCTAGAAGGGTAGAAGGAAAAAGATATTTTTCCTCCCCTACAACAGGTTAGTGATACAAGACTGGAGTGATCAATAATTGGTGCCAAAGATCAGATTGTGCATCTAGAAAACAATTAATTAATTTACTTCATACCAAACGCAAAAGTACATTCCATTAAATTAAATGTGAAAAGCAAAATTTGAAAAAAAAAAATGGGAGGGAAAGTTAGGAGAATACTAACAACAGATTTCTTTTTTTTTTTTTTTTTTTTAAGATTTTTTATTTATTTATTTGAGAGAGAGAGAATGAGAGAGAGCAAGCACATGAGAGGGGGGAGGGTCAGAGGGAGAAGCAGACTCCCTGCCGAGCAGGGAGCCCGATGCGGGACTCGATCCAGGGACTCCAGGATCATGACCTGAGCCGAAGGCAGTTGCTTAACCAACTGAGCCACCCAAGCGCCCTAACAACAGATTTCTTAACCAAGACTCAGAAAGTACAAACCACAAATAACAGGACAGATAATTCATTAAAATTAAAAACTTCTGTTCACCAAACATCAGCAACAGCAGAATCAAAAGGACAATACAAGCCACAGACTGGGAAAAGATAGGTACAATTTATAAACAACAAATGATTCACATTTAGGATTTACCAAGAACTCCTACAAGTAATTAAATAAAAGGGAACCCAAAAGGGAAATGGGTGAAGGCTGTGAACCGGAAATTCACTACATTTTTTTTTTTCTATACTTTTCAGTATGCATGAAATATTTCATGATTTACAAAACCAAAGCTCTAGTGTCAGGTCTCCCAATCTGTTTGTGTCACTTTGGACAAGTCACCTCCCCTCTCTGTGCTTCCTTTCTCCTTTGTAAAATTGAGGGTTGCATTGGAAGACCTGCCATGTCCCTTCCAGCATTAAAATTCCAATAACTCATCAATCCATAAATGGATAAAGTGGTACATCCACACCATGGGCTATGATTTGGAAATAAAAGGAACGCAGTACTGACACCTGCCACAATGCGGATGCACCTTAAAAACAGTAGGCAAACTGAAAGAAGCCAGACACAAAGGACCACATATTGTAGGATTCCATTTATATGAAATGTGTAGAATGAGCAAATCCATGGAGACAGAAGGCAGATTCGTGGTTGCCAGGGGCTAGCAGGAAGAGAGGACTAGAGGGCATGATGGCTAATTGGTGCAGGGTTCTCTTCGGGTGATGAAAACGTTCTAAAATTGACCGCAGTGATGATTGCACAAGTCTGTGAATACACGAAAAGCCACAGAGGTGTGCACTTGAAGTGGGTGAACTGTATGGCATGTGAGTTGTATCTCAACAAAGCTGTGAAAAATGAAAGTTTCCATTTTCCAAAAAGAAAAATTTTCAATGACCCTATATTCATCCTGTGACTATTAACTGCAGCAGCAGTGAACCACTTACCCAGGTCCTCGCTAACACGGATTCCCAAGCATGGTTAGCTCTTTAGAGAAGTTGGGGACAGCCTATTTGTAAAAGTGGGTGTTGGTGACTAACTTCTGCCTCTCCTGAGACACATCACACAGATTTGGAAGTTGGAGAGAGGAAAAGGATCGCAATGTCGCAGGCAATCTGATAAAGGGAGCCAGGACGGGGAAGGTCCTATTAGTCAAAGTGCACGAAAACACTCCTCTACAACCAAAGGTAGAGAAAATAAAATCTTAACTCTGGTGGCTGTCATTGCCACCAAAAATAAATAAATAAAATAAAACAAAATAAAAATACGGGTAGCAAGTGGGATGCTGAGATGTTTCATGATCGAGAGCTGTAGTCCTAGAATGAAAATACAGTAGCTTTGGTTGTTTCCAGCTGTAAAAGTGATTTGGTGCCGGATATCAATTTTATGGCCTTTCCCTGGGTGTAATAACTGGAAAGTGCCTGAGGAAAATCTCTGTCCGAAATCTAGCAGCTCTCCACATAGGTCCTCCTGCCTCTACTGATGGGGAACTAGCAAATAATTACATTATTTCTGCCGTAAAGCCCGATACGTCCCTAATAAAAGTTAATGATTATGTGCAGGCTTTCAGATATTCGGAGTCTAGACTGAAGTCACTAAAAGGAATCTTTGTACGTTCACTCTTCAGCATTCCACGTGGGTAGGACTTTCAAGTGACTTCAGCACCAGCCTCAAGCTGACAGCGTATTTGTTGCCTTCAGTCTTAGGCACGGAAGCCCTGTTAGGACCCTAGGAGTAGGTCAAGGCTTGTACTTGATGTTCCAAAACATTAAAAAGCTACAGCATTAAAACATGAACGCTGAAGGCAGAACACTTTAAAATGAGAAAATAACATCTCTTCTGTGTAGGGTTGGAAGCTTCATCTCTTTCCTTAGACACCATAAATATATCCTTTTCTCTTCCTTCTCCAGTGGGAAGAGCGGGAAATGGGAACAGAGGTGTCGGCAGTGAGTAGTGATATTCTGACATAGTTGTAGGATGTCTGAATTGGGAAAGAGCTTCACGTGCCCTCTAGTCCAACTTTTAATTTTGCAGAAGAAGAAACCAAGGCTCAGGAAGGTCAACTGACTTGCCTAAGGTCATTGGCCTCAGGCCCCTGGGGAGTTAACACATCAAGATGGATGGATAACTTTTTGCATTTAAGACGATGAACTCTCCCAGTTAGAAGATCACTCTGATACTTCATTGATTCAGCCAACAAGCATTTACTGAGCACCTGCTATGTACCAGGCAGGCATGGGCCCTGGAGCTACCCTCTTGTGGGAAAGTAGGGAGATGGGCGGTGAGCAAGCGAGTCCACAGGATAGCTTTTAGCTGCTGTGACAGGGGCCGAGGGGGCTCGGGAAGGCCCCTCTGAGGAGAGGACATTTGAGCTGAGACCTGGAAGACACGGGAGCTGCCGTGAGACCCTATACTCGCACTGGAAGGAAAAGCCAGGCCAGGGGGCTGAGGCCAGGGAGGGAGGCTTGTTTGGGACAGATACTGGACAGGACGCCACAGGGGGTTCTAATGAAGGAAGTGACAGGTGAGCAGAATGGGTGGTGGAGGGAAGAGGGCTGGAGGGGAGGTGACCAGGAGACGGGGAGGAGGCTGCACAGGTATCCAGGTGAGTTAACCGTGGTCGTGGTTGAGGGGGAGAGCAGGGCGTGGATTCGGGCCTTGTCCTGGGAACTGGTTAGAGCTGCCCCGTCCAGGTGGTCTCCGGGCTCTGTGGACACCTTGTGCTCAAACTTGGGAGTCTCCTGGAGAGCACCGGTGCTCTAGAGTGAGCCCCTAAGAGAAGCAGAGAGGTCAGGAGCACAGATCCTGGACCCCTGCATCGCTTCAAACCCTAGTTCTTCACCTCACCCCGCATGACTTCAGGGTGGGTTACCAGATTTTCTAGTGCAGGTGTTGTTCAGCTTTTTCTGTAAAGGGCCAGATGAGGACTGCCTTCATGGGCATCATGCTGGACAATCACAGAGGGCCGCCGGCTTAGAAGGGTCCGCGTTTGGTTTAATGCTCTGCTGCCTCTGCTTTGAAAGTCTTAACAGTTTATAAACAAGGGGCCTCGAATTTTCGTTTTGCATTGGGCCTTGCAAACAGTGGGTGAAGCTGTCCTGAGCTGGAAGCTTTGGGGGCTGCCGTGGTCTCTGCTGCAACCACTCTAGTCTGAGGGTGTATCATGAAAGCAGCCAAGATGATAGGTCATGAATGGGCATGGTTGCACTCCAGTAAAACTCTACCTACACATCCAGTCTGCAGGCTGGATCCCGCCCATGCACTGCCAGTTGCCGACCTTGGGCCAGTGCCTCAGTTTTCTGATGGGACGAATGGGAAGAATATTATTCATCTTCTAGGGCTGTTCTGAGAACCAGTCACTGAAACAAATACAGCACCTGAACAGTAAGTATTATGTAGTGTGAGCTACTATGACCTTTGAAAAGATTATTTTTTTTTAATTGTGGGAAAAAATAACTAAAAAAATTTTTTAATTGTAGTAAATTAGACACAACAAAGTTTATCATTTGTAAGTGTGCAGCTGCACGGCATCAAGCACACTCACACCGTGGTGCGCCCACCACCACCGTCCATC
Organism: Phoca vitulina; assembly: GCF_004348235.1. Lineage (NCBI taxonomy): Eukaryota > Metazoa > Chordata > Mammalia > Carnivora > Phocidae > Phoca > Phoca vitulina. The sequence goes on along the minus strand of NW_022589705.1, from coordinate 95,198,093 downwards.
CCCAGGGCTATTGTTATCTTGCACAACTGAAACTCTGTCCTCATGAGACACTTACTCCCCATCCTCCCTCCACGCCCTCCTCCACCAGCCCCCGCCTGCCATCCTTCTACTTCATCTGTCTCTGACTTTGACTGTTCAAGGTATCCCATGTAGGCACAATCATGCAGTAGATGTCCTTCTGTGACTGACTCATCTCACTGAGCAGAATGCACTCAAGGTTCATCCTTGTTGAAGTGTGTATCCGAATTTCTTTCGAAGGCAGAATAATATTCCATTGTCTTAGCTCGGGCTGCCTTAATGAGACACCAGAGACTGGGGGACAAACAACAGGAATGCATTTTCTTACAGTTCTGGAAGTTAAAAGTCCAAAATCAAGATTGCAGCATGGTTGATTTCTAGTGAGAATGCTCTTCTGGCTTCTAGAGGCCACCTTCTGTCTATGCCCTCATTGGTGGGGACAGAGAGAGGGAGAGCAAGCGGTCTGGAGTCTGGCCTTACAAGGGCACTGATCCCATCAAGGGGCCCCACCTTCATGACCTCATCTAAACCTAATCACATCCCAAAGGCCCCACCTCCAAATACCATCCCACTTGGGGTTAGGGCTTCAACACAGGACTTTTGAGGGGACACACCCGAATCCTTAGCATCCGTTGAACGGATGCACATTTTCTTTGCTCATTCATGTGCAGTTGGACACTTGGGTTGTTTCCACTACTGTGAATAGCACTGCAATGAACTTGGGTGTACAAAGATCTCTTTGTATCCCTGACTTCAATTTGATTCAATTCTTTTTCACCCAGAGGTGAAACCCCTGGATCCTATGGTAATTCTATTTTCAATTTTTTGAAGAACCGCCATACTGTTTTCCACAGTGGCTTCGCTATTTTCCATCCCCACCAGCAGTGCACGAGGGTTCTAGTTTCTCCATATTTTTTCATTATTTTTATAATAGCCATCCTAAAGTAGTGAAGCAGTGTGAAGTGTAAGTTGAGTGTGAAGTAGTATCTCACTGTGGTTTTGATTTGCATTTCCCCAGTGATTAGTGACGTTGAGCATCTTTTCATGTGCTTCTTGTCCACTTGATTATCTTCTTGGCAGAAATGTCTATTCAAGTCCTTGACCTGTTTCCAAGTTGGGTAGTTTGTTTTTTTGTTCTTGAGTCTTAGGAGCTCTGTATATATGCTGGATATTAATCCCTTATCAGAGGTACGATTAGCAGATCTTGTCTCCCATTCTGTGGGTTGCCTTTTTACTCTGTTGATAGCGTCCTTTGATGTACTAAAGTTCTTCATTTTGGTGAAGTCTAATTTTTTTTTTCTATTTTTCTTTCGTTACCTGTGTTTTTAGCGTCATATCCAAGAAATCATTGCAAAACCCAGTGTCGTGAACCTTTTCTCTTGTTTTTCTTCTAAGAGATTTATAGTTTTAGCTCTTGTGTTTTAGGTCTTTGATCCATTTTGAGTTAACTTTTCATATCATGTTAGGTTGGGGTTCAACTTCGTTCTTTTGCATGTGGATGTCCAGTTTTTCCAGCACGGTTTTTTGTTTGTTTGTTTTAGTTTTTGAGAGACAGAGAGAAAGCACAAGCAGGGGAGGAGCAGAGGGAAGAGGGAGAGAGAGTATCTTAAGGAGGCTCCACACTCAGTGTGGAGTCCAATGCAGAGCTCGATCTCACAGCCCTGAGATCATGACCTGAGCCGAAACCAAGAGTCGGATGCTCAACTGACTGAGCCACCCAGGCGCTCCTGTATCTCTCCTTTTTGAATTGCCTGCTAAATCCTTTGCCCACCTGTTCTCTTAGAGTTTTAGGATCACATATATAAAGGATGTAAGAGTATCAACACTTCTTTTGCGACATAAAAATCACCAAATAGTCATTGGGCACCTCTTTAGACAAGCTGCCGTGTCAGAGTTTGGCCTGCATGACGGGGCGAGGAAAACCCCACAATCCCGGCTTTCATGGGGCAGGAAGAGAAGCCGTCGTGGCAGAATTACCCGAATATGTGATTACGAAATGGGATAAGCCATGTAGAGGCAAGGGCCTGTGTGCCGTGAGGGGATCTGATCTAGTCCATGGCTCAGGAAGGTTCTTCTCAAGAAGTGACACTGGAGCTGCAATTGGAAGGAGGAGTGAGCAGGAAATGAGCAGCTGTGGTGGGAGGGGCGGGGGCTGGAGAGATGTTAGCACGTGCAAGGCCCTGCGGCCCAAAGGAGCTGGGTGTGTCCAAACACAGGAGGGAATGTGCTTTCAGCTGGAAGGTGAAGGATGACAAGTGAAGGGAAGTGGGGGTGGGCGCAGAGACTAGAGTTCCAGATTAAGGTGAGGCAGTCAGACAGGCGTCCGGCAATGATTTACTTTGCCTTTCTAGACTCTTTGTCCACAGCTATAAGACAGCCATCCAAGGTCTAGGTGCATAGCTCGTGGTTCTTTAAGCTCTGCCATTTTCTTGGATGAGTTCACCACCCATCACCCGGAAGTTTCCTTGATTGGCTCTTTCACCCGTTCATCTATCCCACAGATATTCACCGGGCACCTGTGACATGCAGGCTAGTAAGTAAGCTAATCTCAGAAGCTGATGAGTTTTTAGAAGTGAACTAAAGGTGGGGGGAAAGTGTGGAGAGCCGACTGGGCTCTGTGTTGGGCGTTGATGTGGCTAGAGCTCTGAGTAGCCACCTTGAGGGCGGCAGGGGGGTAGTGGCTCGGCCCCTGAAAGTGGAATGGGGATCTTTATCTTCATCCTCAGGGTGGAGGGAAGTCAAAAATGGTTTTCAGCCTGGAAGTGATTGAAAATCACGTCTGTGGTTGAGAAAGGTCCCTCTGGCTTCTCTGGGGACGATGAAGCCAGGGCTGCTGAGTGGACCCCAGAGGTCATGGGAGGCCCTTTCTGTGGTCCACGTGGGAGGTGAAGGTGTCCTGAGAAAGGCTGGAGGCAGTGAATACCCTGTGATATGGGTGGATGGCTCCAAGGCGTTCCAGAAGGACAATCCACACGACCTGGTAAAGCGTGGGTCGGAGGAGGGTGAGGGGAGACCTAAGAAGTAGTCCCAGGTCCCATGAGTAGAACTGGAGAGGGTGCTGTTTAATGAGAAACAGAAGCCCAGGAGGGCCCGCTGTGGGGGAAAGACCTTGAGCTTGGTCTTTGTGAGTTAGTGCCCGGGAACACCTGTGCAGAGAACAAGTTGGAGAAGCCAGGAAATTGGCAAAATGTGATGCGAGCAGTATGTGGATTTGAGATCTTTCAGGGGTGCAACAAGGGCTTTAGATACACAGAACACGGGGGTGAGAGAGAGGGAAGGGAGGAGGATGGACCCTGGTTTCCAGCTTCTACCACCTAGAAAGACAGTGCTGTTTTGTGGAAAATATCTTCCCTCATTTGTCATTGGCTTTTTACTTTTTGGGGGGATGGAGTTAATTCAGCTCACCATGAAAGAATGGTTCGCCTGCATATTTTATTAATGTTAACGTGAAATACATCTAGGTCACAGAAATTTGGGGCCATGCTAAACCCATATGTTAAAAATAAAGTCCTCGGTGCACTCTGAGCAATAATACGAGGCCCTGCCTAAACACAGGGTCGAGTTCATCACCTCTTCTAACATCTGGAGAACCTGAGTCCTTTTGCGGATAAACTTCCACATCGCCATCTTCCTAAAAGCCTTGAATTCCAGGTGTGACTAAGAAGAGCTCCAGACTGTGAGTCGACACTGTTCCCTGAAAGGTGTGCACACCGGCTGAATCCTTCTTAAACAATCACCAAAACAACAATTTCTCTTGTTCCCACTACGGCTTTGAGCCACACAAATTAATTACATCACCTGTAAAATTAGCCCTGTGTTTTGCATCCAAAGGTCAATGTTCAGCCTGAGAAATGGTTTAGTGCTTTCAAACACAGGGTTCAGCATATAAATATTTATCACAGGAGGACAGGAACTCATTGTACATGGCGTGTTTACCTTATCAGGCAGTTACCTGGGGCAAAGAGTCCACTGTCTGCTTCCTGTCCCAATTTCTCTTGCCCAAGACCTTGGGCAATTGTTTATTTGACAGAGTGTTCTGTCCCATTCCCTTTCTTCTGGGAATAAAGGCACAGCATGCTAATCAAGTACATCACCTGGTCCACAAATACCTGGTTTCCGGAGAGGGGAGAGTTCTAGGTGTTTGCTTGAAAGATCCAACAATAGTTATGAAAGAGAAAACTTCTGTGACACCCACACAGAGAACAGGGAACATGCCTTTCTCCATCCCTGACTTTTGTTTTGTTTGGGTTAGTGTTTCGAAAGCTCTCAATGGACTCTGTGGAATGCTCAAGCTTTTGATAGTGAAGACAATGTAACAGACACGGGCAAACAGCGATCACAGACTGATTTGTGGCAAAAACACAGCCTTCTATTTTATTACTGTTTTCGATGTTTATAAAGCAGGAATGTTAGAGAAACATTGGCCAAGTTGGTTTTAATCTGGCCTCATATTTGTTTTGGCCACTCTTAGCTTTTATTTCAAAAGTTCTCATACTAACTAGCTCAGGCGATTGTTACATAAGAAAGCCCGGCTGGGCCGCGTGCCAAAAGTTCAACTCAGCATCTTTCCGCCTCCCCATGGTGGTCCCAAGGAATGGGTTTGTGAGCCTGCAGAACAGAAATCTCAGGGTAAACTAAATGAGCCAATTTGCAAGGAGCCTCTCGCAGCAAACTATTTTTCAGGTGATGGTTTTCCTATCCCCCGATGTCCAGTTCTCACTCATCAATCATTACATTCCTTGTGTGGATTTATCAAGATCTCTTAGCCTTTTCTACCCGAGTAGCTACCAACTCTTAAAACTGACTAACAACTCTGCACTGTTAGGTTTTAATTCGCATTTAATTTTGCATCTATTCTAATTTGCATTTAATTCGATTGGTCATTTCTATCTCTTCTTTCTCAGTTGCCTGCTGTCCTTTGCCTACTTTTTCTGGAGTTTTCTTGGAGTTTTAATGTCACATAGAATAAGGATATTAAGGACATCAGCACTTCTTTTGTTAGATAAAATCACCAATTATGCATCAGGTCCCGCTAGAGTCCTGGGCATTGCGCATGGGTTCTTCTGTTTGTTCTAAATATACCCCTTCCGGGTTTCATATGATCATCTTTCAACGTAATTTTCCAAAATTTGGAAAAAAACAAATGTATATTAATATCCAGTGACCCCACAAGGACAGGGCTTGGTCTGTCTTGAGTGTTGGTAAATTCCAGCACCTAGACGTGCCTGGACCAAGTAGGCATTTGATACATTTGTCTAATGAACACAAAATCCATCAAGAAATTATTCTCTCTTTTTCCCTGCAGCTGTCCTCTTTCTAGGCAAAAAAAAAAAAAAAAAGATCCTAACCTTCTTATTCTAACCCAATATCAGCCTCTCGTTCTCCTGATTATTTCAATGGTTCTTCTTCAAGATATTTTCTTGACATAAAATAATTAAAAATGCATATGGTATCCTAGGTTGTAGGCAAAAGTGGGGACATATTTTCAGCTTTGCTGAAATCCTTCATGTGTTTTATGGGCTTTTGGCCACAGCAACGTGTTGGCCAGTGATTTCATTGGAATGATCCACTCTAACTCCCTCAAAACTGAAAATAATGGAGCTTATTACCCTATCATTATAATTTTGCCAGATTTCCCCAAAACAAGTCTTCAGGGCTATGAAAACCTTAGACGTGTGGGGAATGGGTAAGGCATCACATCTGTAGAATGAACTGAGGAATTTCGGGACTGTCCCTCTTGCTCCAGAACCTCCCCCATATCCAAGGTCAACTACGCCTGAGTTCCATTATTTATTGAGTGCTGACTTTGTGTCAGGTGGTTATGTGATGCACCAACAGTGGAGATTTGTGCCTGGGGGCTAAAGATTTCCAGGCATTCTCTTTTAAAAAGTAGGTTCAACCAGGATAGACATCCCATTAATCATGGATGCTTTAATCAATTTATGAGGTCCCTCAAGTTTACCAAACCCTGAAGGGGTGGAGTCCGGATTCCCACCTGGGTGGTCCGGCGCCACATGTCCTACTGCATCATCATGGGGGGGTCACACATTAATTTACTGCAGCGACCCTGCCATTCTCTAAGAATTTGGAATTATTTTCTTGGAATTTGATTAGAAATGGAAGGACTCGGAATCTAATTTTGGCTCTCCTAGTAAGCAGCTAAGATGCAGTAAGTGAATCATGTCACTTCTCCAGCCTGTTTTCTCATGCGTAAAATGAGATCAGGCCCGACGTCTGATGAAATTCCCCTCCAGCTCTAGCAATCTGTGGTCCTGTCTTAACCGTGGCATTTCCTTTTAGTATAAGCTTGGTTTCTGTGCTCTTTTCTGTAAAATAGGGATATTTAGACTTGCCTGGCCTATCTTGCTGGGCTGCTTCAGGCGAATTGTGTGAAATAATAGCTTTGAAATCATTGAAGAGGACAGGAGATGGATGTAGGTTACAGTCTTGGGACTTTATGTCATCTGATATCGTGCTTCTGCTACTCCCTCCAGCCTGCAACTCAGTTTGAAGGTCAATTAATAAAAGTTTCTGGAGCATCTACTCTGTGTCTGTACTCTCCCAGGCTCTGGAGGAACAGTGGGCGCATGGATCCAGCACTCGAGTGAGAGACAGACGCCAAGACAAGTCAACAGAATATACAAGTTTATCTAAGATGAGGGAAGGTTGGCCAAAGACACCGGCCAGGGGCTGAGCTGAAGATGAACCGCCCTGGTTGGCTCAGTCATCTTAGAGGAGGGGGCGGGTCTACCCGAGACATAAAGGCTGCTGTTATGGGTTGAATTATGGCCCCACCCTCCTCCAAAGATATGTCAAAGTCCTAACCCCCAGTACCCGTGAGTGTGACCTTATTTGGAAATGGGGTCATTGCAGATGTAGTTGGTTAAGATGAGGTGATACCGGACTAGGGCGGACCCTTCATCTGACGTGACCAGCGTCCTTAGAAGAAGAGAGACAAACGCAGAGGAAAACACCTCTGAAGACAGAGGCAGGGTCTGGAGCGATGCATCTGCAGGCCCGGGAATACCAAGCTCTGCTGGCGACACCAAAAGCTAGAAGAAGCAAACAAGGATCCACCCCTACGGGGCTCAGAGGGAACACAGCGCTGCTGACACCTTGGTTTTGGACTTCTGGTTGCCCGAATTGTGAGACCCTTCTGTTGTTTTGAACACCCGGTTTGTGGTCCTTCGTGACAACAGCCCCAGGAAACTAATATCGATCTGTAGGAGCCAGGTACACAGAGGATGGGAGAAGAGGGTCCCAGGGCGGACAGAACAGCATTGGCAGTGGCCCGGGAACATGTCTGGCTGTTAATGATGGCAGTGGGAGCTGGGAGAGGGTGCCAAGGAGGGGCTGGCCGGACAGGCCTTGTAAGAAGAAGGCTGTGTGCGGGATGTGGATGGGATGGAGGCAGAGGAGTCAAGAACCTCACTGGAAGGTGGTGGCCCCTGCTTTAGGATGGTGCAACAAGAAGGAGGCGATGGAAAGTTCTGGAAAGTATGTTAGAGAAAAAACCTTGGTGGACTGGGGGTGAATTTGGTGCAAATAGGTTTAAAGTATAAATAAATGCTTTAAAGAAGTTAGTTTTCAGGCTGGTGGAGGGTGATGCTCTTCATGAGTGGGCGAGAATTGGGGAGGAGCAGGTTCGAGTGGGGGAGGGGATACCGCAAGTTTGTTGATCTGATATTACTTGGTTCAGTCTTTCCTCTTATTCATCAAACTTGGCTCCAAATGACAACTTGGCTGATTCTAAAATTCAAGCCCCCTCATCCTCCTCCAAAGAGATGCATGAGCCCCTGAGGCAGATAGTCAGGAGAGTCTTGCCCCCAAAAGGAATTTCAATCATGTCCTTTCAAAGGGTGTAATCATTCGACTAAAATCTCCCGCTTTGAAGAGGAAAACACCTTTTGAATATGTAATTTCTGGTGTGTTTGTAAAAGCAGTCGATCCCGATCCCATTTCTTTATAGCCATTCCTGGTGAGCCCAGATTTGAAAAGATCATGTCAGTGCATGTCATCAAGATGCCTAGCTTCATTATCAAAGGCTGTTTGCTTATAAATAAATAATAAATGTATTTTCTCATTCCCATTTAATTAGGAACTTTATAAGCTACCCATGAGCTAAGAGTCTCATGATTGAAACAACAGGTAGCCGGGAATTCATAACAGCAGTGCATGTGGCTATTGGAGCTCGCGATTTGATCTTTCTAGGACTTGTAAGGATGTTCATGATAACAGAAAGGGGGTACTAGCTGCTGGAGTAACCATTTTTATATGATATGCTCTGTAAGATAAGGCTGGGGGAAAGGACTATAAATATAGTGTTGGGGATGGCAATAAGAAGGTAGAGGCAGGGGGCACCTGGGTGGCTCAGTTGGTTGGGCGACTGCCTTTGGCTCAGGTCATGATCCTGGAGTCCTGGGATCGAGCCCCGCATCCGGCTCCCTGCTCAGCAGGGAGTCTGCTTCTCCCTCTGACCCTCCCCCCTCTCATGTGCTCTCTCTCTCATTCTCTCTCTCAAATAAATAAAATATAAAAAATAAAATAAAAAAAAAATAAAAAAAAAAGAAAGAAGGTAGAGGCGGCCCATGCAAAATGGAACTTGATTATATCTTAAAACTATGTAAACAGCCATGCTTGTCCCAGACCTGCTTTCCTTCTCACTCTCCCGGGTGATGTCATCGCCCCCAAGCTTTACTTATTATCACACAGCCTGGTGACCCTTAAACTAAGTTGTCAGTGCCCGGTCCTGCTCATGAGCTTCAGACCGGGTCCCTCACATGCTGTGAGGACCCTGCAGTCCAAGGCTCCTGAATGGAATGTGCCCCAACAGAACTGTCATGTCCTCACCCACCCACCTGCACCTGCTCTTCCCTGGGCTCCTCCTCTGGAGCCTGTGGCCTGGCTTCCCAGCCCCGCCCCCCATCAGGCCTCGGGATTCTGTCCTGATCACCTCCCATTGTCCAGGCCACCATCTTTTGTCACCTGCATCATTGCCAAGTCTCCCTGGCTCACTCCAGTCCTCTGCCCTCTCATCCATTGTCCTCACTGCAGGGGGGATAATCTTTCATGAATGCAAATTTACTCATGTCACATTCCTTAAAGAAAGAAAACAACTCTTTGATATCCCTTCCTTTATTACTCCAAAGAGCAGCCCAATTTCCTTAACTTGACCCTCTGGTCCAATTCCTCCTCCCCCTTTAGGGACACGCCCCCCTCCAATCTCCCCTGACCTTGGGACTGAGTTGAGTGCCCATGTGCTGCCCACGCACTCTGTTCCCCTGTAGAGTCACACATTTACAACGCATGGAGACTGCTGGTTTACCATGTGACTTACCTACACTCGCAGGTGCACGGAAATATCCATTTCCCTCTTCCTCTTCAATCAAATTTGACGCCAAGCCTCCATCCTGCCAGGGAAGCAGGAAAGTTAATGTCATTCATTCTTGGGGCTCCTGATGCTCCCCCATCCTGTCACAGTGCTCAGGCAGAGTCATCTGAGGGCACTGTAACTCCAGTCCCCCTTGCCCCTACCCACTCTGCTCCTGGCCATTCCTGGACCCTGGCAACTTGCCCCAGACTGGAGCCCCAGTGCCCAAGCTGCCTCCAGGAGGAATGAACTTGCTCACAATCCTCTGACCAGTCTCAGGGAACTCTTCCCAATCAGGGACAGCCAGTTCTGTCTCCCCAGTGAGTTCAGGCTTTTCCAGAATACAAGGAGAGTGGCTTCCGGATCATTTCTACCACATACACCCCCTCTGGGGAGGACTCTCTGTACCGGGGACAGGAAAGTACAATGAGCTCAACACGGGTGGGTGTCCCCAGAAGTTATCCTGGACTTGCCTCCCTTCACTCAGCAGTGACCTCTAAGATGGGGCCAGGTCCCTTTCTAACTGCCTGGCACCACGCCTGGTAATCAGAGGAAGACCAGCAATGCAGTATCACTCCAGACCTACCCGATGTGCAAAGATCAAGAAGTCTGAGGGGGCTGAGCGTCTCCGAGGACGTGGAGAATCAGGGGCGCTGAGACACTGTGGAGGGATTGCAAATCCCTTTTGGGAGTAGAAGAAAATACCAAGTGAAGTTAAAAAGGCTCGTTTCTTTCACCCTGAAATCCCACTTACAGTGTAAGCCTGGAGAAATTTCTGCCCAGGGGCATGTGAACGCGCAGATATTTGTTGCATCATTGGTGATGACAGCGAAGAACTTCCTAGAACCTGGACATCCATCAACAGGTCAAATAAATCATAAAATATCCTTATGAAGAATGGTGTACTGCTGTGGGCTTCCACGCATTTGTTCATATTCTCCTTAATGGGATTTTGGTTTTTTATTTTTTTTAAAGATTTTATTTATTTATTTATTTATTTATTTATTCATTCATTTATTTAAGAGAGAGAGCGAGAGAACGTGAGAGAGAGAGAGCACAAGCAGAGGGGAGGGGTAGAGGGAGAAGCAGACTCCCCGCTGAGCAGGGAGCCCCACGCAGGGCTCGATCCCAGGACTCTGGGATCATGACCTGAGCCGAAGGCAGAGGCTTCACTGACTGAGCCACCCAGGCGCCCTTTAATGGGATTTTGTAAAACTATGTCCCCCTCCGATATTTTTAATTTGACATCTGAAATAGCTCATGTTAAGTTTAACAAGCTGAAGAGGTCATTTCTAGGGCACTATAAATACAGACATTTGAAAACACACCTCTTGCATTACTCTTTTGACGATATCCAATGGCGTCTAAATGGGTTGATTGGATGTATTTTACGATCCATTTTTAAAAACACACGAAGAAACTCCTTGTTTAATAGACATTTTTTAATTATTTGGGACCATTATGATGAAAGATTCACAGCAAGTGCATTACTTTAACTATTTCCTACCTCGTATTGAATGACTATAAAAAAAATCAAATGTGTCTGAAAAGGTAGGAATAGAAAAAATGAAAGCTGGAGGAATATTTGGACCTACTGGAGTTGCAGGAGCCAGCAGGAGATCGTAGTAAGCTTTGAAAGTTAATCTTTTTTTTTTTTTTTAAAGTTTTTATTTATTTATTTGAGAGAGAGAATGAGAGAGAGAGAAAGAGCACAAGACGGGGGAGTGGGAGAGGGAGAAGCAGACTCCCCACTAAGCGGGGAGCCCGATGCGGGACTCGATCCCGGGACTCCAGGATCATGACCTGAGCCGAAGGCAGTCACTCAACCAACTGAGCCACCCAGGCACCCAAGTTAATCTTTTTTTTCTTTTTAAAGATTTTATTTATTTATTTGACAGAGAGAGACAGCTAGAGAGGGAACACAAGCAGGGGGAGTGGAAGAGGGAGAAGCAGGGTCCCGGCTGAGCAGGAAGCCCGATGTGGGGCTTGATCCCAGGACACTGGGATCATGACCCAAGCCAAAGGCAGATGCTCAATGACTGAGCCACCCAGGCGCCCCGTTGAAGGTTAATCTTAATAAATTGCAAAATGGAAGTAAACAGTCTGGAAAACAAAAAATCATTTAGATATGGTACTTTAATAAAGGATGAAATGGAAATAAACAGTCTGGAAAACAAAAAAATCATTTAGATATGGTACTTTAATAAATGATTTCATAAAAAGAACTCACTGTTCTTCTTAGCTTTATAAAAAGAACTGTTTCAACTATTAAAGTCAACATGAATGCAGTGAATGATAAATTGCTTGAACTTAGTTGTAGATGAATCTATGAAAAGGAGGAAAAAGACATGATAGGAACAAGAAAATGATGTATAACAATTTGGGAAAACTTTATCAATTTCAAGATTAGAACTACTAGCCTGTTTAAGAAATTGTATGTGAATGTATGTCATTTAAGAACAAAGTATGAAAAAACTTGAAAACTTTTGAGTTATTCCAACTTACCGAATCCTGAAACTTGGCCCGTGAGGTTTCCAGAGTTTATGGATTGAAGATGAAGAAAAAATTAATAAATTAAGCCACTTAATTAAAATGACATTTCAAGAAAATGTTTATGACAAAAATGTTGAATTTTTTAAAAATCTCAGGCAGTTAAAGGTAGCTAGAAACAATTGTAATGTAATTGCTGTCAGTTCAGTAGAAGTTGAGAGAGGATTCAGGATCAATATCATTGATGTTAAGAGAAAATCTCTAGTTATGGAGACTACAGATAATCTAATAACTATCCCCTTACTAGAAATCTTTGGAAAAATTTGATGCTGTTAACAATAATTTTTTAAATGGTAAATCAGCTTAACTCATACAAATATTAGATGAATGCCTGTCAAAGTTTATTTAACTGATTAACTTATGAAGAAACCAGTAAGATGTTACAATTCGCTCAAAGGAGAATTCAGAGAACACACTATGTAGAAAATAAAAGATGCTGAAATAAATAAAAGGGCAAATTGATGCAAAACAGGTCAATATAACCAAGGCAATAGTCTATCATATCTCCATAGGAGATATTCATTTGCATTTCTGTGCACAAAGATCAGTTATATTACTATCAGTTTCTACAACATACAGAGCTGCGAACTAGCTCAAAAACAAGGGTGCGTATAAGCCAGAAGGACTGGAGACACCAGTATTCTCTTCTTGCCCATTTCCAATTTCTTACGATTTTTCCCGACAGTGTCATTCCTCATGTCCAGTGACAGCTCAGAACTCGGACCTGCTGGTGGTGTCATATGCCTAGTTATAGCCATGCCTAAAAAACAAACAAAAATTGTACCGGCAATTTCCAAACATAACAAATGATTTTGATATTACCAGACCAATCTGATGAATGATCTATGTTACAACTTATCAGTTTGTAACCATTTTATAAAAATATATATATTTGAGATTCAAAACGCATATTTAAAATTTTTATATATTTCATAAAATGTTATATATTATATGTACTATAATATATAAGTTTTATATTGGGATTTACATATTTCTATTATTCGTATATTTATGATTATATATTTCTATTACTGTGACATTATCACAGTTTTTGGATCTGCGTCCTGCATCTACACACACAGATACATACATTCATGGAGGTAAGAACTGGATACAATGCAGAGAAATGCCAGGGAGAAGGAAGGCTTCCACATCTGGGCATATTATAATGAAATATGGCTCTCACTTGTAAATAGAGAGACGTTTGTTTACATGAAATCTGTAAATCACAAACAACATGGTCGGTCTCAATGTAGACTTGTTCCCCCTCAGTCAGTGGTATCACCATTTACCCAGTGGTTCACGTCCAAAATCCAGGTGTCATCTTGGATTCTTCTCTCTCACACTCCACAACGAATCCATCCAAAACCCCTGTCAGTTCTCCTTCGAAAATATGCTCATCTCCCCTCCCTTCTTCAGAATAGGGCGCTTTTCTCCATCTCCGTCTCCATCTGGCCTCTCTCCTGGGCAGGCCCAGTGGTCTCCTAACAGCCTCTGACTCCTTGCTTTCCCCGCTATGATCCATTCCTTGCTCTGCAGCCAAGGCGACCTTTAAAACAGCAAATCAGAGGTCATAGTTCCCCTGCTTATACTCGTCAGTGGCTCCTCTTATACCTAGAGTAGTCTAAACTCCCTCCCTTAGCCAATAAAACTAAAAAATCTGGGCCACATCTGTTTCATATCCATTTAAAATGATAAACCTTCTCCCCTACCCCAGGACTGCCCAGCCCCTCCCTGATCTATCTTTCCATGGAACTTATCACATCATACATTATATTATGCTACATAATAGTAGACTTGGTACCTCTCTCTATATGATACTCTTCAGGTAGTTAGTTTATTATTTGTCTTCCTTAGCAACAAAGTATAAGCATGAGATCAGGGATATTTGCGCATTTTATTCTTTTTTTTTTAAAGATTTTATTTATTCATTTGACAGAGAGAGAGAGCACACAAGCAGGGGGAGAAGCAGGCTCTCCACTGAGCTGTAATGGACAAAGTCAAGAGAAGGAAGAAGAGAATGGAAGGTAAGTGAGATTTTGGAAGGTTGACAATGAGAACAGCCAGAGGCTGGGACGGACAGTGGGGAGGACGATCAGGTTTCGAGGAAAGGCATGAGCTTGGTCAGTTTCCGGAAAGTAAGCGGGTGCCCTTCCAGCAGCAGGCAGGGGTGGGAGGCGTGCCACACCTGGGCAGGTGGTGAGCCCGTCACGGCACCTAACGCTTCTGTCCGGCCGGTACGAGGCACTTCACGTGTGCTAATTCATGCAGTCCTCCCCAGATCCCCTGCCGGATGAGGACACCAAGCCCTAGGAGGTTAAGTGACTTCTCCAGGGTCACCTAAGACGGTAATCGGGGAGCTTCCCTCTGGCCTGGTACCTCCACTCCTCACCCACATACAACACCACAAGCTTTGGCCAGTACTCTGGACTTGGAATTTGAGTCCAAACCATAATCCAATAGAACTTTTAAAAAATGTATTCAGGGGCACCTGGGTGGCTCAGTCGGTCAAGCATCCGACTCTTGGTTTTGGCTTGGGTCCTGGAATCGAGCCCCACATCAGGCTCCACCCTCAGCATGGAGTCTGCTTGTCCCTCTCCCTCCCCCTCTGCCCATCCCCCCTCATGCTCTCTCAAATAAATAAATAAAACATTTATTCAGCCACCTTCCCTGAGCCTTGGAGCCCAAGAACCATGTCACCTCTGACCCATTCACCCAAGAATCCATGCAGAGAACCAAGTTCCTGCAATAGCTTGCAATGATGCCCGCATACCGTGTTTTGTATAAGCCACCCCAATCCACTCCCCAAAAACCGTGCCCATTTTTAAGAGACCAATGGCACTGTGTGGATCTTATGTGAAAATCCTGCTTCAAATGAACCAATGGTAAGATCTGAGCACTGATAATAGATAATATATAACCAGGGATTCTGGTTAATTATTTGGTGTGATAATGCAGTAATTTTTTTTAAAAGGTCTTTATCCTTTAGAGATATACACTGAAAAATTTACTGATGACATAATACCTGGGAGTCGCATCACGTGATGGAGGGGAAGGCGTTGAGGGTTGTTGAAGCCTCGCGATGGGCACATGAGGATTGAGACACTCCTCTCTTATTTTTATATGTGTTCGAGATTTCTCATAATAAAACATTTGCCAACTGTTTCAACAGATTTTAAAACAAATGGACACTGTGCTTTCCCTACGTTCACGCTTAATTTCTGCCAGTTGAGCTCACGGAGTCTTGGCCAGAGTATTTCGTTCTGTGCCCTCCTCCGAGGATGCTGTTCTGGGGGTCCCGTTGCTACGAGCCGCCCTCGCCCACTTCTTTAATCTGCCAGTAACTTTTCTTCTTTAGTGAGAATATTCTTCTCAAATTGCCCCCAACTAATCAGAGAAAAGACATCAATTTTCCTTTCTATCCTTCCTGGCCTTCCTTAACTCCTTTTTCAACATGAGAAAGAAGACAAAAATGGGAAGAATTATAGTCGCCACACAAAATGGGGAACGTCTATGTGCTGCTGGCTTTTCTAGTCAGAAGAGAGGGATTTTCCACTTTATTCTTTTAAAAAAAAAGACCGCCTGTCTCCCTTCTAAAAAATGTTATCCACTGCTAGGTACTGCTCAAGATTTATCCAGTGGGTACTCTGATGTGTTCCCCAGAAACTTTATTGTCTCAGATGTAAACTATTTTGGAAACCAGAGCCCTTCGGACTTCTAAAGGAGCTCGATCCTTCTAGCATATCCCTCTTGAAAATGAAGTAAGCAGAAAACCTAAGAGATTTTATTTTGTTTTTATTACAATCTCTAAAAATATACTCATCACAAAAATTAACATTTTCAAACTCTTCCCAGGAATCGAACAAGACAGTTGCTGCTTGGCCCTGGGCAAATGTGGATTGAAGGTGCCCATCATGATCTCCGGGTTTCTCTGGGGATGGAGGGCGACTGACAGCCGTGCAGTATTAGTACAATGGTATCAACACGGAGCCTGTATTTGAAATTTTGTTTCCCATCCTCCCTTGAGAGCATTTTTTGCTTTTTTCACAGGATCTGGACAGTGGAGATCAGAAAAGGTTTAACATATGAGCATTCATAACAACTTGGCTTATTGCAAGAAGGGGGGAATATTCATAGATGAAACATTAGAAGTGTTAAAAATGCAGGTGCATTGACTGCCAGAATCACATCACAGGAGCTAACGTTCCCAAACTCCTAACCTCAAAACCCAGACAAAATATTCAGTGCACTGCTCTAGAAACTTCTCTCCTGGGACTATTATTACCCTTTGCATTCTGGAGGACAAGTGGGACGGGCATAAATCTGTCCCTTTCCCCTTTCAACAACTGAATGTTGCTTCTGTTTGAGTCCGCTGCTTTCACCACGTTCCCGGGCTCCGCACAAAAACGGGATGTGCGGAGCTTCGTGAGCGAATATCGAGGCGCCATGGAGACGTGCTGCCATAAAAGTGTCTTCTCTCATTTTCAAGGTAAACAAATGTTATTGCCACCAGGAAATAGACCACATGAAAAGAAACGTCGGGAACCTGGAAGAGCTGCCCAGGCAGTAATTCTTTTCAGTTTCCAAGTTCATTACCCTCATTAACTCAAGTCAATGGGACAGAACAAAAGGCTTCTCAAAAGCCCCATAAACATGAGGCATACATATTTTAAATCTCCAGCTATAAAATAATGAAGCTGATTTTTCTTCTTGCTCACGGTGCCCTTCCAGTTTTTCCCTTATGATAAGTGTGCTTTGTAATATAGTCCTTGCATCCTGTGTTACAAAGTACTATTTATCTTGAACTCACTGATGGTTGGTGGTGGGGGGGGGGGCGGCATGGAAGGCAAACAGCCATAACGCTGACTTTCCCTGTTTAGACTGTAGGAGGTAGCAGGTGTCACAGGGAACTTGTTGAGAAACATGCATGTCTGCAAGTGGAAGGTTAAGCCCTGTGAAGGTGCAAGGGTCCCCACTTCTGTGAAATTTCTGGGGGCCTGGGGGTCTGGCACATGCTGGGACTTCCCCTCCAATGTGAAGGGATGGCTGCTGTGCTTTGGGTCCCCTGCCATCAGATATGGAAGATGCACATGCTTGGGTTTTGGAGGCCACCTATGGCATATTTGGATGACCTGTTCTTGCCGATTTACTGGGTGACTCAAAAAGCCACCAGCTTGGAGAGTGAGAGAAGGCTCTTCAGCAGGGCCAGGCTACAGTTCAGTGGCTCTGACCCTCAGAGTTCACGGCCCACCCTCCTACCGTCAGGAGTCGCTGGTGGCTCTCTAAGATGCTGTGATGGTTTATTTTACATGTCAACTTGGATGGCCCATGGTGTGCCCAGTTATTTGGTCAAACGTTATTCTGGGTGTGTCTGTAAGGGCTGTTTCTGGATGAGATTAACATTGGAATCAGTAGACTGAGGAAGGAAGAGTGCCCTCCCCAATGTGGGTGGGCCCTATCTAATCAGTTGAGGGCCTGAAGAGAACAGAAACGCTGACATTCATGAGTAAGGGGGAACTTCTCCTGCCTGATGGCCTTGACCTGAGACATTGGTCTTTTTCTAGCCTTTGGACTCAAACTGAAACATTGGCTTTTCCTGGGTCTTGAGCCTGCTGGCATATGGACTGAAAATTTCACCATCAGCTCTCCTGGGGCTCTGGCTCGCTGACTGAAATCTTGGGACTTCTCAGTGAGCCAACGCCTTATAATAAGATGAGAGAGAGAGAGAGAGAGGAGATATTTATATGGGTTCTGTTTCTCTGGAGATTCCTGACTGATACAGATGGGGAAATGATCCTCTGAAGCTCGGACATGGCATTGTGAGTTGGGAGTCAAGAGCCTACGAAGCTCTCTATCCTTCAGGAGGTAGGACGTCCAACCCCCATCCAGAGGTCCATGCTCGATGCTTTTCTCCTTGTGGCTGAAATATGTATGTCTGGGGACCCCAGGATGGAGGTGGGAGTAATGCCTCTCTTGGTGGCACCCCATGTTTTCTTCCTATCCCCTCTGTGGCCATGGCTCTGTTGGTTTAGGGGTTGTAGTTTCCAGACACAGTAATGGTTCTACCCTGAGACTCTCCCAGGCGATTTTTGATGTCTTATGCCTTTGGACAAATAGATTTCCCCCTCCCAAAGTGGGCAGGTTTCTAATATTGGCTGAAATGATGGATCCTGTTGAGGGGAATCAGGTTGCTGCCACAAGTGTGGGGGTGGGGGGGGCTTGTGGCCCTGAGTCTGCGAGCTAAAGCTCTTCTCCCTGCCAGAGGCAAACACTGATGGGGGGGCGCAGCCCTGCACAGGGCAGTCCCCACCTTCCTACTACTGGAGACCCCACTGCCTCCCATCATGCACTCATCCCACATTACGTATATTTGCTATTAAATTTCTGAAGAGGGTTTTACAATTTTGCTTTTGACATTATTATTCATTTGATGTTCTGTCTTCTCCATCTTTTTTGTGGCCAATATTTCTTTCAAATTTTAATCATGTCCAAAGATGCTTGAAATGTTTGTAGGCTCGGGGCGCCTGGGTGGCTCAGTCGATTAAGCATCTGCCTCCGGCTCAGGTCATGATCTCAGGGTCCTGGGATGGAGTCCCGGATCGGGCTCTCTGCTCAGCGGGGAGCCTTCTTCTCCCTCTCCCTCTGCCTGCTGCTCCCCCTGCTTGTGCTCTCTCTCTGTCAAATAAATAAATAAAATCTTGAAAAATAAATGAATAGGGGTGCCTGGGTGGCTCAGTCGTTAAGCGTCTGCCTTCGGCTCAGGTCATGATCCCAGGGTCCTGGGATCGAGCCCCGTATCGGGCGCCCTGCTCGGCGGGAAGCCTGCTTCTCTCCCACTCCCCCTGCTTGTGTTCCCTCTCTCGCTGTGTCTCTCTCTGTCAAATAAATTTAAAAATCTTAAAAAATAAAAATAAATAAATAAATAATGCTCGTAGGCTCAAGGCATTGTGTGCCCAGAGGGTCTAATGGAAAAAAATAACTTAGTCCATCTAGAAGGATGACATGACCACAGGATCTGATCTGCCACAGTGAAGGTCTGAGTCCCCCCAACCAGCTCGGAATGGGGAGCCAGCCGGGGGAAGGTGCCGGGGGAAGGAAGAAGAACAGGAGTGTGTCTGTACGCCCATATGTGTGTGTGCTGGTTTCTAGTTAACTGACCTCTTTTTTTCTTTACTTCACGGTTACGTGTGGTATAGGTTTTAGGGGCTAAGTTTAACCTTTAATCCATAGTTTGCATTATGTCCACATGAGATCGTAGTGGAACCAGAAGAAGAGCAGACTTTCCTGCAGATCCTGAGTTTGAAGCTGGATACATTTGTGTATGAGTTATTGGGAGCTGGGTGATTTCCATTTGCATAGATAGTAATTGTATTCTATTTCAGGCATATCTGGAGTTATTTGTATATAAAGCAGGGTGTGTGGGCATTAGGCAGTCAGGGAGCGGACTAGAATGACTATCTGTCATTGCTGCTGGCTTGGCATTCATGCTTTTTTCTTTCTTTTTTTTTTTTTTGAAAGAGAGTGTGAGTGGGGGTTGAGGGGCAGAGGGAGAGGGAGAGAGAGAATCTTAAGCAGGCTCCATGCCCATTGCAGAGGCCATGGTGGGGCTTGATCTCACGACCCCGAGATCATGACCTGAGCTGAAATCAAGAGTGGGACCCTTCACCGATGCGTCACCCAGGAGCCCCCCTGGTATTCCTTCTTCCCCCTTCTGCTGCAGCATGCTAACACTGGTTGGGAACTTAGTCCTCTCTTACTGGATACAGTCTTAAAAAAACTGTCAGTTAAAATGTTCCTCCTTCCCCTGCAAAGGGCTGGATGCATGACATAAGTCAGATCAGTCAAATACTTTCTCCCTGAAATTGGAATCCTTAGCAGGATTACACCAAAGTTTCAAATGGCCGGAGCTATGTTGTCTGAGAAGGAACAGCCTGGGGAAATTGTCACTTTGTTCCTGTTCCTACATCTCTGCTCTTGTTCTGAGTCTGGTTCTTCCCCTCTGACTTTATCCTACGGGCTACTCCATGTCCTTCTAATAAATTCCACTGTGGTATAAATTGGCCAGAGCATTGTCTCTGCAGTTGAACACATGGCAGCAGGGACCACTACCCTGGGAGGGTGTGCGGTGAGAACGAGAGGGAAGAGGAGGGGGAGAGAGGAGCGGGCAACAGTGAGGGGCAGCCCAGAGCCTGGAGGAAGGCGTGGAGAATCCAAGGCAGAGCCGCAGGGAGAGGTAATGGCCAGTGGGAGACTCCAGGCAGCAGGGTCAGAACCTGCTGGGAGGCCAGGGACTGATACGTGCCCACTGCATCTACTGATGGTTTCAGTGTGTACCTTGAGGACAGGTGGGCAAAGCTTGACTGCCGTGGGCTGAGGGGTCCATAGAAGTGAGGGTAGACAATATCTTAGTTAAGATACAAGTTCGGCTGCTTTTGCATGGATCACAGTGGCTCCGACAAGATGGGAGGGCTAATTCTCTCTCGTGTGAAGCCCAGCACCCCTTAGGTGGGTGGTTCTGTTCCATGAGGTCATCCCTTGACTGAGCTCCTCCTACAAGTCACTCTGCTGTCCCCAGGGTGTTTTTTACATCCATCTAACCAAAGCCAAGCAGTCAGTCAGTGAAGGAAAGAGATGGGGACGAGCTGGGGGAGCGCTGGGGTCCCGGGTCCGCAGGGCAATAGAAGGAGATGTTGAGGGTATAAGAAAAGTCGATGATAAGAGAGGGAGAGCTTAGAGAAGGAGGGGCCATAGGTCAGTGTGCAGAGAACTTGACCTTGGATAGGAGGATGGAAAGGAGGAAAAGATAGAAGAAAATACAAAGGGGTTTGTGGGCTTGATGGCTGGTAGCAGAGAGCATCTGCTGGCCACCATTTGCTGTATAAAATAGGAAACCAAGTCTCCTGCTAAAATCAAGTGGGAAGGAGGGCAGCTGGGTGTCTGAGAGAGGGGAGACAGAAATAGTCCTTGCTGGGGGGGCTGGGCAGGTGAGCATGATGGAGATCGCTTGGCAAGATCCAAGAGTACAGGTGAAGTTGGTGAGTGGCACCCAATCTTGGTGGCTGGGAGATTTCTCCGGTCAGGGGTGGTAAGCAAATCAGGTACAGGTTACCAGGAAGCAGATGATTAGGTTTCTCCTGTCCAAGTTCCTATGGGGGAAAGAAACGAGGATGCCTTTATTGGAATGATCACATAAGCATTTCAATTTGTCTCCTAAAACAGCACAGAAAAACAATCCCCGTTTTTGCAGTACTGGGTCTGGGGAACAGTACTGGTGAGAATCAATGCTTCCATAAAGTCAAACTTCTATTGGTTGTTACTCAGACCTTTGAAACGAATGCACACATCTTCTGAACGACCGGCATCATTCGTTACTGTGACGAGAAGAAAGAGCCTTCGTTACGATCAGAAAGCTGTTGAGAGATGAGCAATGTCCAGCTTGCGGGCTCCATGCCGCGGAGGGGGGAAGGCTGGCCGCCTGTGTGGCAGTGGGCACACAGGAAGCATGCGACTGCCCATCCTGGGTCACCAGTAATTGGTGAGAATCACGGGTAAAGAGTTTTATGGGTCGTAATAGTTTTCTGTAAATGAAAATTGCTCCTCCTTGCCGGGCAATTGAGTTATATTTGACTTAATCCAGGAAAGTCTTATTCATCTGAACTATGACACACATGAGTCAATAAGTGAGTGTCACCCGGAGACTTAACGAGGCACTGTTACCGTTTCAGTCCTAGGATGGTCGCTTCCAGAGGTGTTTGGACGTTGGCTGTGCTGTTTTGACCATCTCCGGATGAAGCTAATGGGGTGACTGGTGGAGGACGGGGGTGGGACAAGGTCTTCCATAGGCTTTTCGCTGATTTCACCAAGCTCAGCAGCTACATGTCAAAGGCAGCCCAGAGATTTTCATTTTCCCCTGTGAGCCTCTCATTTACTCACTGGTTTCCATGAAAGACCAAGTTCTTAAGAAGCGATTATTACAGTAATATTAATAATAACAGTGATGACATTTTCCCTCTAAAGGATGTTCGCAGTTGGGGCTTCTGTGATTTTCCACAGGGACACTAGCCAGGGAAAAGGAAAGCTTCCATCTGCTTTTAAATGTATCCTGGAGTCCACGTATGTTCATGAACTCAAGCCTGTGTTGGATCGCATGGGAGCTCTTCCTCAAAACGTTCAGAACAGCAAAAACATTATCTTGTGAAACAAGGAAAGACACAAATTTAAGTTTAAACCAAGAGGGAGAAGGATTCCCTGAGAGTCCCAGCACAGCAGGTGTTCTGGGATCCCTTGGGTGGGCACCCCAAGGGTCTCTCAGCAGCTCCGAGCTACCGTCTCGCTTTCTTCTTCAAGGGCCATGTGCTGATGAACACAGCACTCTGCATTTATATGGTGGAGCATCTCAACACAGTGCCCCAGAGCCAGCAGGGAGCTCAGTCAGGGGAAAAGCAACTTTCCCTGTTTCAATATGGATGAATTGATCCCTGGGCATTTCTTTCTTGGGGAGAATCAGACAGATTGCATCAAGTCTCTGAGTGGAGAGTGGAAATTGTGCGTCTGTGGAGTGTGGATTAAGCTATTTGCTGGACGTTATATATTTCCCTGCCTGCATTAACAGTACAAATGAGTCATAAATACCACAGAGATATGTGTAGATTTTTAAACATTAACTTGGGATTTGAAAGTTAGAATAATTAGCCTCAGGATAAATGTATAGAATACGAGATTCTATTTTAAATGTGTGTCAACGCCACTGAGTCCTCCGTTTATGTGGGTCTCTACATGTGCTTAACAGGAGAAACTAGTTGAGGGAAGAATGAGCGTGTTTATGATAACTTAGCTCCTAGGTTTCAAGATTAGTTTGCTGTCAAGACAGATTTTAATCCTTTCATTTTATTCTTCCATCATTTATAATCAAGTCTTTGCTGGTGGTCTGAACTTCTCACCCTTGACAGACGCACACCCAGAAGCAAAAACAAAGCAAACTTAGTTAAATATGACATATTCCCTGGTCGTAATGAAATTCTAAGCTCCCCATATCCATTTTGATAATAATGGTCATTCCTTTCAAAATAGGGATCCATACTTTCCACTAGGCTGGCAATTTTGAAGATTTGCATCAAAAATTTTTTTTAAGTATCTACATGTATCAGGCACTTCTGGCTTCCACTTCCGATCCTCTCCACCTCCCCTCCTACTCCACCCAGGTGGTTCTGAGCTGACTTCTATCAGCTTTGTGGGCTGGGGAGCAGCCCTACCTCAAGCCTGAGTGGGGTGTTTCTGGTAGCAGTGATGCGGAGGGGGGGTGCCTATCAGCACTGACCCCCCCCACACACACCGTCCAACCCAGAGGTGTGGGGAGATGGAGGCGTGGTCTACCCCTGATCAATGGTGGGCAGGAGCTGGCAAGTACGTGTCCTCCCCAGGAGGACAGTTCTGAGACTCGTTTCGTGAGGCTCCTCAGAGAGTCCCCAGACAGAGCCCCCTGGTCAACTGGGTAACATCCTTGACTCGGCTTCCCTCCCTTTTATCTCTGCTTCTCTGACCCTTCCTGCTGCTTCCTGGGTTTACACTCCCAAGTAAACATTTCTCTGGCTCTGCTGCTGAGGGAACCCAGATCAAGAGTAATATGAGTTTATATCAAGAAAAATCCCCCCCCCCCCCACTTAATTATTACCACTGACATTCTAATTTCCTACCCACAGAAATTAAATTTTAGTAGTCCTTTCCTTTACAGTTTTATCAATTAAGCTTCCCTGTCTCATAATGACACCTGCTGGAATTGTGCTGGTAATGATTAAATAGCGTATCTACCCGTGAGCCACAGGGGCAGGGAAGGGCAGTGGAAGGGAAATGGACTTTGAGTTTCCAGCCCCACCTCTTACTAACTGTGTGACTTTGGGCAAATCACTTAACCTCTCTGGGCCTCATTTGTGAAATGACCTTAATACCATAAAAGTACAAAATTAATGACAAATAAAAAAAGAAAGGACCTTTCACCTGGAAGTGTAGACACTTCTGTTAAGTCAGTGAAGAAGCATAAAATGAAATTGCGGGATGTTTCAAAAATAACAACCAAGAAAACACAACATATCAAAATGTCTGTGACAGAAAGCTAAAACCTGGAGCAAAGTTATAACATTGAACACCCGTAACAGTAAACATGAAAACATGGAAAGGAATGAGTGAAACACCCACTGAAAAATAAGAGACAGACACACAGGACAGACAAATGTTTACCTTTTGAAAATTCAAAGAAAATTAATAACCCACCCACTGGAAAATTGCTCATGGGAAAAAAAAGATAAGGAAAAAAAATAAACAACACAGAGGATGAAAAAAGGACAAAACTACAAATCAGCAGAAATGTAAAATATAGAAAGACAATATTATAAAAATGTCATGCCAAAGAAGATGAATACTGAGATTAATGGGCAAATTTCTGGAACAATTACGGCTTGTCAACACTGACTGGAGAGGAAATAGAAAACCCAATCCTCCCTAAGTTGATTTATGGCACAACCCCAATGAGACTATCATGTTGGTTTCTGAAGCTGTTGATTATAATGTCATGAAGAAGAACAACCAAGCAAAGAAAAACCAGGAAAAGAAATGCAGTGTTGGGGCGGCCTGAGTGGCTCAGTTGGTTAAGTGACCGACTTGTGATTTCAGCTCAGGTAGTGATCTCATGGGTCATGGGATCGAGCCCCACGTCAGACTTCCCACTCAGTGGGGAGTCTCTCAAGATTCTCTCTCTTCCTCTCCCTCTGCCCCTCTCCCTGCTTATACACTCTCTCTCAAGTAAATAAATCTTAAAAAAAAAAAAAAAGAAATGCAGTGTTGGGAGTTTGACTAGCACATCCAGTTATTAAAGCACATTATAAAGCCCCTATAATGAAAACAGTGTGGTGTCAGTATGAACATATATATATATATATATAGACAAATCAAACAGAATAGAAAATCCAGAAATAGACCCAAATGAATATAGAAATTTAGTATAGATTAAGGTGGCATCTCAAATCAGTGGAAGAATTTGATATGTTATTGAGATACCTGAAGGTATATGAAAAAATATATATAATTAAGCCCATTCCCACACCATACACCAGAATATATTCCTAATGGATCATAGATTTAGATGTAAAATGAGGAAAACATGGGGAAGTTTCTTTATGAACTAGGAGTTTTAACCAAGAAACTTTCTAACTATGACTCAAATCCCAGAAGCAATAAAAGGATTGATTAATGCGTTTACATAGAAGTGATAAAATTTGCATGGCCAAAAGCATCATAAGCCAAGTAAAAACACAAACAACAAAGTTCAGGAAGCTTTATAGTTTTTATTGCAGACAAATGGATTAATACATTAAGTTAAGCCACCTGAAATTGCTGGTATTTAACCATTTTGACCTAAAGAAATAGCAATTTCATACAGTTCATTTTAATACCTAATACGTAAAAAACTTCTAGAAATAAAATGGGCAATATCCACATAGGAGAATGACTAGAGGTATGAACACACAATGCACAGACTAAAAATGCAAGTGGCTTTTAGTCATAGGAAAAGTCACCCAGACACACTGTGTTCCTGTAGAAGTACACTGCCAAGACCCCCAAATGATACAGGCAAAACCAATTTTGTACAGTACTCTGTGTAACAGCAAAAAACTAAAGAAACTCAAGTATCTTGATATCTGATAGAGTGAGTCCTCCAACTTTTTTGTCCTGGGATTACTTTGGATATTCTTATCTTTGCATTTTTATATACATGTTTGAATCTGTTTTTCAATTTGAGCGCGTGCGTACACACACACACACACACACAGATATCCTGCTGAGATTTGCACTGGGATTACATTGAATCTGCAAAGCAACTAGGGCAGAACTGACATCTTTACAAAATTATGTATTTCACCCATGAACATTTATTTAGGTCTTTTATTTTTTTTAATTTAATTTATTTATTTTCAAAGTTTTTATTTAAATTCTAGTTAGTTGTGTAATATTGACTTCAGGAGTAGAATTCAGTGGTTCATCACTTACATACAACACCCAGTGCTCATCATAATAAGTGCCCTCCTTAATGCCCATTACTCACCTAGCCCCTCCCCCACCCACCTCCCTCCAGCAACCCTCAGTTTGTTCTCTATTGTTAAGAGTCTCTTATGGTTTGCTTCCCTCTCTCTTTTTTCCCCCTTGCCCTATGTTCATCTGTTTTGTTTCTTAAATTCCACATATGAGTGAGATTGTATGGTATCTGTCTTTCTCTGACTTATTTCACTTAGCATAATACACTCTAGCTCCATCCACGTCATTGCAAATGGCAACAGAAATTAAAAAAAAAAAATTATCTACTCTATGTGGATATTGCCCATTTTTGATGGCTGAGTAATATTCCGTTATATATATAGACCACATCTTCTTTATCCATTCGTCTATCGATGGACATCTGGGCTCTTTCCATAGTTTGGCTATTGCTGATAATGTTTGCTGCTAGTTAGGTCTTCTTTCATTAATCTCAATAATGTTCTGTAGTTTTCTGCATACAGATCATGAATTTCTTTTGTTAGGTTTTCTGTGTTTTTGATGTTCTTTGAAACTTGTAAATGCTATCTTATTTTTAAATTTCACTTTCTAGTTGTTAACAGAATAGAGAAATATTACTTTTTACCCTGACCTTGCATTCAGTGACCTTGCTAAAGTTTATTGGTGTATTTAAAATCTTTTCTACCCAACCAATCATGAGGTCTATGAATAACGACAGTCTACTTCCTGCTTTTAAATCTTCATATCATTTTTTTTTCTTGGTTTACTGAACTGGCTAGGACCTACAATATTTACTGTAGGGTTTTTGTACATACCCTTTATAATATTAAAGAAGTTCCTTCTTATTAACCAATTTGCTGACAATGTTCATCATGAATGGACATTAAATTTTATCAAATGATTTTTCTGCCTATATTGAGATGATCCTATGACTTTTCCTTTTCTGATAAGGTAGTGAATTTGAATAGAAAACCCACCCTGCGTTCCTGAAACAAGCCCAGTTTGGTCGTGATATATTAACCTTTATATCTAATCACTGAAATTGGTTCTAGTTTAGGATTGTTGCTTAGGACTTTATAAACCATAATCACAAGAGAAATGTTTCTTTCTTTTTTTTTTTTAAAGACTATAGTCAATTTCTTTTTTTTTTTTTTTAAGATTTTATTTATTTATTTGACAGAGAGATAGAGAGAGAGCATAAGTAAGCAGAGAGGCAGGCAGAGGGAGAGGGAGAAGCAGACTCTTCACTGAGCAGGGAGCCCGACGTGGGGCTCGATCCCAGGACCCTGGGATCATGACCTGAGCCGAAAGCAGCCGCTTAACCGACTGAGCCACCCAGGTGCCCCGAGAAATGTTTCTTTCTTTTAACACCCTCGTCAGGCTTTAGCACTGAGTTGATGCTGACAAAATGAGTCGGGAAATGTTCTTCCTTTTTTGATTGGTGTTTTATCTTCCCTAAATGTTCAAAAGAATTTATTGATGAAGTCATCTGGGCCTGAAGTTTTTTTGTGGGAAGATTTAAAATGATGGATGCACTTTCTTTGATACCTACATTTGGGGTATTTTATTTTCTAGGAATTTTTTTCCTTAATTTGCAAGTTCATTGGCATAAAGTTATATATTTTTATCTTTTTAACATCTGTAGGAACTATAGCAATGGCCTCTGTTTCCCTCCAGATACTGGTTACTTGGGCATCCTCTCTTTTTTTCTTGACAATCCCTCCCACGTGAATCTTTTCAAAGAATCAGCTCGAGCTTTGCAGATTTTTCTTTTCACCTGTGCTTTCTATTTCATTAATGTTTGGCCTTACATTTATTGTTTATGTCCTTTGGTTTGGGGGCATTAATTTTCCATTCTTTCTCTAACTTTTTTTATTTGGATATTTAGGTCATTGATTGTCAGTCCTTTCTTCTCTATGCCACACGCTCAATGAAGACTATAAGTCTTCCCTTCAACATGGTTTTAGGGTGTGTTATATTCATTTTCATTCAGTTCAAAATATGTTTCAAGTTGTTTGTAGTAAGCTTCCTTCTCTGACTCCAGTTATTTAAAAATAGATCATTTAATTTCCAAATTCGGGGGGGGGGGGGAGTTTTCTATTGACTTTTTGCTATTAATTTCCAGTTTAATTCCGCTATTTTCAGAGAACATTCTGTGTGCAGTTGAATCCTTTGATATGTGTTACAACTCGCATTGATCAATATTTGTCAGTGCCCCAGGTACCCTTGAAAGGGATGTTGGAGACAGTTCTGTAAATATCAATTAGGTCAGATTTGTTAATTAGGTTAATAAAATCTTCTGTATCCTTAATGATTTTACCTTCTTTGTCAGTTCATTATGAAGAGAGGTGTGTTAAGATCTTCCACTGTAAAGGTGGATTTGTTTATTTCCCATAATTTTGTCAATATATTTTGGGATTGTTGTATTAAGTGCATTAAAATTTAGCATTTTAAAAATCTTCCTGATGGAACGACCCTTTTTTCATTAGGAAAGGTTCCTCTGGAACTGTAACAATTCTCCTTGACATAAAGTCTACTGTGCTTATTACAGCTGACTCTTGAAGAACTTGAGAGTTAGGAGTACCGACTCCCCCACCCTGCCCTGTGCAGTAGAAAATCCATGCATAACTTTTGACTCCTCCCAAAAACTTAACTACTAATAGCCTACTGCTGACCAGAAGCCTTACTGATAAGATAAAGTCGATTGACACATATTTTGTGTATGTATTATATACTGTATTCTCACAATAAAGTCAGCTAGAGAAAAGAAAATGTTATTAAGAGAATCACAAGGAAGGGAAAATACATTTACACTACTGGACTGTATTTATTGAAAAGAAATCCGTGTGTGAATGGACCCGAACAGCTCAAACCCGTATTGTTCAAAGGGCACTTATGTTAAAATAGCTACATCAGCTTTCTACAGTTAGCCTTTCCATGGTGTGTCTTTTTATATCCATTTTACTTCCAATTTTTCTATTTTGTTATATTTAAGGTGTGTCTCTTGGTAGCAGCATATAGTTGAAGGCTTTTCTTATCCAGTCTGATCATCTTATAATTAATGATAGTCTCTTAAGTGTGTATTTTGTCTTTTTACATTTGACATAATACTGGTATAGCTGGGCTTAAATCTACCATCTTAACTATTTGTCTCCTCTCCCGGGACACGTGCCCCTCCTCCCCGGTTGATGGACTCCCGAGGGGCCAGGACAGCCGAGGCCCTTGAGGAGGACCTGCCTTCAGGCAGGAGAGGGAGGGTCCAGAGGAAGTTCCTCCCAGCATTTGCTGGTGCAAATGCCTACGACTGGAAATAATCCCTGTATCAAAGCAGCACATTTTGGGGTAGCGTGTCCTGATCTCCTCCACTAACAATATACAAGATGGACTCTAAATAGGAATTATTAGTTTGCATCTACTTTCTTGTCATTGTTGTGAGTTTCTGGATGGCAGGGGAGTGGGACAAATGGTGTGCTGAGCTCTCTCTTACTGTAATAATTTGTTTGGAGGATCTCCAATTTCATGCCCGAGAGTTTCCTCTCCTGTGTCCACGTGTGTCCCCAAGTTTGTCCCGTCGCTGTCCCAGCCGAGCCTTTCCCTGTTACATCAACCCACACGGGGCTGGCGACTTTGCCACATTAAGTCTGACTAATTTCGTCTGAGGTGCCGCTTTATTTGGAATTTTTATAAACTTATTTTGTTCATAGCTTCCGACTCACCCTGGGTCCCATCCTCCTCCACAAGGCAAATGGAAATGAAGCCTTTTATGACGCTTCCTTATTTTCAAACTGGAAAACTAGCAGCAATGGGTCTTAGAAGTGAATCGGAAAGTCTGTGTCAGGCTGGCAACGTGACGCTTCTGAAGATGAGGGGTGTTTACAGGTTTTTTTTATAAAAAGTGTCAGAGCTGGAGCTGTGAAGCCAGCATTCTGGGGGGGCAGGTGGACTTGAATTCTATCATGATTTGGTTACCTTATCTTCCTCCTATCACTGTACTTCCAAAGCTAATGTTCCCCCAATTTTCCTTTTCCAGAAAAATCCGGGATTAGAATGTCACAGAATTTCTAGGAAGCGTGGGGACCGCTGATGGAGTAGGTAGGATGGATTCGACCAGTCAGTGAAGGTGGAGAGAGAATGCCATAAAAGATGGTCAGCGTGGAACAAGGATGGAGAGGAAGCCCTTCCCTCGCTTAGAACTGGTTTCTTGGGGGTGAGGACATCTGGACAAAAAGCAAAGGAGCTACATCACTTCAGGCCGGCTCCTTCATTCACAGCGTGTCAAGCACCTGTTCTGAGTCCCAGGGACACAGGTGCACAGCTAGAGATCTGCTCCTGAAGTTCAAGGAGCTCACCCAGGTAGATGGATGGGGATACAAGGATCCGCTCTGCAGGGCTGAGTAACGAGGCCCTCAAGTGGGTGAGCTGAGCTGCACGGGGGAAGATGGGCTCCCATGTGAGCGCTTCTCTGTGCCCTGACTGGGCCCGAAGCTGGAGAAGACAAAGCAGAAAACTCAGTAGACATGGTAAGCAGAGCCCAGGCAAGTCTTTAAGAGAGGCCTGAGTGAAGCCGGGTATATTCTTTTAAAATCACTCAATATGAGCTATGGGGAAATTAGCATCTATTGGTCTGCAGAATCATGCGGATTATGTTAAATGTTGGCAGGTTTATGAGATCAGGAGCTCACCGGTTAATCTCAAAGCACAGCTGACAGAAGGAAATGTCTATGGCAAACGACGTGAGAGATGTGCATAAACCCTCCAAAGATGATTTTTTTTTTTTAGCCAAATATTTTTTATAACATAGAAAGAACTGGGAGCTGCAGGTACTTACACAGGAGAAAATCAAGTTTGGAAGTGTGACATGGTCACACCAACCCGGGGAAGATGTTATTCCTGTGCTCTGAATGCTGAAGTCAGCTCATTGCCAGACTAGATCTGGTTCTAGTCATTATGCATAGAGAGACCCTTCCAGTTTTCGGAGAGCCTAGGGCAGTGGGCAAGGTGCCCAGCTATGCACTCAGTGGGGGACGCTGCTTCCTGGGGGGTTTTCAGTGG
This sequence comes from Phoca vitulina, assembly GCF_004348235.1. Lineage (NCBI taxonomy): Eukaryota > Metazoa > Chordata > Mammalia > Carnivora > Phocidae > Phoca > Phoca vitulina. The sequence continues at coordinate 95,167,060 of NW_022589705.1, read as the reverse complement.
TGTGCCGAGGAAGCAGATGCTGCTGCACCTACAAATGCGCTTGGTTAGGTGGGAGAAAAGTTTTAAGCAGAGATGTAGCAAAGCACACATAATTCACTGAGCTCATGGGGGGCTCTCTGAGAGAGGAACTCTGTGCCAGGAACGTCCAGATATGCACAGGGAATGGGGCTAGGGGAATGTCAAGGTGATTTTGTAACCAAGGATTCGGTGGTTGAGGAAATGGCCTTGTTTGATTCCTCCTCTATATTATGATTACGGTATTATGCTGACTGCTTGGAATTAGTTATACTATCTGTGAATATCATCAGAATAAAGTGGCATTGGGTCTGTTTGGGTTGAAAAGCTGAGAATCACTGGTGTCCTGGGACAAATAAGGGCCTCCAGGGGGCGAAGACAACTCGGTGATCTCTTGCTGGATTTGCTATTTAATGGGCAAGTGACTTCATCTCTCCAGGTCCCAGTGTCCTTGTTTTGAAGTGTCAAGATTTTACTACATCATGTAGAATCTTCCCATTTGGGACTTGGTCATACAGGAGTGAAGTCGTCTGTAAGCCCCAAAGCCCTCGATCGTGATTGGAATATGATCAAAAATTGACCTGGAAGCAATTAAAAATGTTAACTATGATGGATTAGACCTCTTGAAAAATATGCCCGACAACTTCATATTCTCAGTGTTTCACCAAACACCTTGAAGGCTATTCATCTTCCAAGAGTGAAAGAATCTTCACAAGAAATGAGCAGAGTGTTTGAAGACGATTTACGCCGCAGAATTACCCTGAAATGACGCGTCCAGTGGTCTGCATGACAAAGAATCCCCTCTGCGCTCCTGCCTTGGAAATCAGTCCCCTCAGTTCCTCAGAGGGTTTAACAGAAGTCCTCACCACCTTCAGAGGCCTCCCTGGCCCCTGGTGTCTTCTCCGTCTGCGTAGGAACCAGCAAATGGTGGCACAGTCTCCAGGGGTATTTCTCCGAGGAAGCAACAGGGGACAGCATCCTTGGGGCGACTTGCAACATATTCAGCCTTGACCAGGATGGGGAGCCCGCTCAGGCCGAGCAGGATTCATCAACACCCTATAGCTGCTCAGCGGCAACCTCAAGGTTATTAAGTTGGCTGCTTCCAAAATGTAGGCCCTTGAGTAAAGAATCTAATTTTATTTGAAAGAGACAACTGCTGTTGAGCAGGTCCCTCCTGAATGGGTAAGTCTGATCCATTGAGCTGAGTTGAAAAACAAGTTAAATGGAGTAAAAAAAAAAATCTCTTTAAGAAAGAGAACAACGTAGGCTGTGTTGGGGCCGTAAACGGAATTTCACTCAACAGGAGCTACTATTTTCATCAGAGAAAAGATTATGGAGCTCTTGAGGAAGGTTTCCAAGAAACAGAAAAATAGTCCCGATTCAAGCTCGGTAAATAATGAGGTGTCTGTTGGCAAGTGAACTGTCGGCCCAAGTGAAGCCCGGGGAGGGAGGCGATGAATGTGCCGGGAGGCGGGATCGCTGAGGGGAAGACAAAGCGGGTTAATTAACACCAAATGCCTCATGGACAGAAGGAACATCGAGGTAGGAGGGCAGAGTAGAGACTTGGGGGCGGGGGTCCCCATGACCTTGCCAGTCAAGCTTCAACGAAGACAAGCCTTTGGTGTTCAAACGTGGAGACAAGGCTCAGGGAGCGAGCTAGCGAGAGCTCGACCTTCTGTTCCATCCAAGTTCAAAAGCACCTATGTGCGGTTCAGTGGCCATTTCTGTGGTGAGACTCTTTATAAACACCAGGTGCTGTAGGTAAAAGCCAAATTAATTTTGATTAGCTTTTCAGGATCACACAGACACCTTCTCCATTCACACAGCTCACGGTGATGGGAAATGCTGGGGAGGCTTTGACTCCTAATTAGGAGTCAGGAAACAATGCCCTTAAAATTGTGCAAAAATAGGAGCCCAGGGTCACCCAGAAATCTTTCCAATTCTACCACCCTATAAATTATTGCAGCAGTCCCTCCCTGGACCGCAGGAACCATTTGATAGGACCCTTCCGAGCTCGTCGTTATTTCCAAGATCCTTCCTCTGTCATGAGATTCGGGACTTGGTTTGAAAACATCCCAGTTGTTGGTGAGGGCCGTAGCTCGAGAGGGAGGGGTTGACAACGTGCTTCACTACTTCCGTTTGGCAGAACACGGAGGACTTCTGTTGGATATTTATTGAAAGAGACTGTGCTGGGTTTTCTGCTCTTGTAACTTATTTTTGTTATAAAGTAGCAGGTGTTCATTGTAAAACAACAACCGCTCCCAAGAGGAGTCCCGAGGTGGCTGAATTTAGAAGGTCAAGGTCACCAGTCGCACCCAGATACCACCAAGGGTAGACACTAGAGTAGTTCAGAGGGTATAATTCTAGACCTTTCCTTTGCATATGCAAACTATATAAACATGTACCTCTTTCTTCCCCTAAGCTTCTAGATGTAAAATTTAGACCAACATTTCAGCACTCCTTTCTCTTGAGCTACGTTTGATAACCGAGAGCCAGTCCCAACCATGATCTAAACCAGAAGGTTTTCTCTCAGGGAGAAGCACCATGCCAAACGCCAACCGCTGGAGTCAGAGCTGTCTTTTAGCTCCTTTTCAGCCCCAGAGCTGTTGAAGTCATCACGTCTAGATAGCCAAGACCCCAACCTGGTTGGAATCCCGTAGCTGGATCAGTCACTGAAAGGAAGCGTAAACGGTATTAGGAGCCCAGGTAGACCTGGGTCGTAGGCTTGAACTTGCCTCTGTAGGGCATGCCCAGGAGCCCAGAGGTGGTTGTTCTAAACCAGCGCAAGCTTTTGATGATCTTTGAGGGACACCTACAAGGAAATGTAGCACAGCGAGTTCATTGAAAGCCAGGACAGGAGAGACTGTGTATCAAAAGAAGTTCCAAGAGCCAAAGAGCGTTCACTCGTTAAACCCATCCAAAACTCGCAGGAGCTTCGTGTTTCAGGTGTGGTCACCGTGCCACCTGCCCAGAAGCAGCAGGATGTTTGTTCAACTTGCCATCCCAGGCCTACCGGGTCAGAGTCTCTGGGGGAATCCTAACAAGCACTTCTAAGGGCACCCCAGGTGGAGCCGAGTCACATCGAAGTGGGAGAACCTCTGTCCAACACCACGAGAAGAAGACAGAAGCCTGTCTTTGTTCCCTGGGGCTTATTTCAGGTGACCCTGGGGCTTATTTCAAGCGACCCTGTGGCCAAGAAGACATGGAAGCCAAAAGATGGGAAGGTCTCCTGGCCTTGGCCAGCCACGGTGTGCGTACAGAAATCAAGTGCAGGGGCGAGCTGCTGCGACCCGCCCCCCCCCCCACTGCCCTGCAGAGGAGAGGAGGTTTTGTGAAGTGAGAATAACTCATTCTTTGATGTCATAAATCAGTCCGTCATTTAACAAGTGGGAAGGATTGACCGAGAATGAGAGTGTGCTAAGCACGGGGCCAAAAGATTGCTCAGGGACAAAAGACAAACACAACTGAAACAATGCTGAGCAGAGGAAGCCATTGTGGGTTTTTTTGTTTGTTTGTTTTTAAATATTTTATTTATTTATTTGACAGAGAGAGACACAGCGAGAGAGGGAACACAAGCAGGGGGGAGTAGAAGAGGGAGAAGCAGGGAGCCCAATGCGGGGCTCAATCCCAGGACCCTGGGATCATGACCTGAGCCGAAGGCAGATGCTTAATGGCTGAGCCACCCAGGCACCCCATTGTGTTTTTAGGCACTAGGTCACGTGCGGTAGACACACAAATCCGAGGAGACAGATGAGAGTGAGGGGAAAAGGCCAAACATCAAGGATTGGGAGGATTTGAACACATCACCAGGAATGGACCCGGAGCTGGGAAAGAGCAGAGGATATTTTGCCCACAAGTGTGGGCCGGGGTGAAGAGTGTGCAGGTCGAGGAGAGGGATGAGGGAAGCAGATGATGGAGGGCCCTGGAAAATTAGGCTGAAAGTTCAGGCTTCACCATGTGGGAAATGGCCAGAGGTATTTAAAAGCGTCCGCCCATCTGTGCTGTGGAGAATAGATCATCTTCTGCCTTAGGGCGCTCTTGCAGAAGCAAGTAATACTTATATCCCAAATCACAGTGGGTTCCTAAATGCCGTCTAAATTTTCCATGGTAGTTAATCAAGCAAGGAGCCGATCTGGGGGAGGAAGTCAAGGGTTTGGGTTACAGACTTGACGAGTTTGAGGAGCCTGTTCAGGTGTGTGTCTGAGTGGAGCGATGACGTAGGCAGTGGGGTACGGGCTAGAGAACAGGCAGGCAGAACAGGAGGCTCCCTGGTGGACACACAGTAGTTAAATGGCACTTGTGCATCCAGGGACCCCACTGGTAGCAGGAGACTGGAACCGGGAAGTGTATCTGTGGCCTCGCTCAAGATCCATCTCCAAGTGTGGAGAAGCCCCGAGCCCATGTGTCCAACTCCGAGCCATATTTTGTCACTTGGATGTCTTGCCAAAAGGTCTAACTCAAATAATGAAAAAAAACGGCATGTCAAAATGTGTGGGATGCATCTAAGGTCATGCTCACAGGGAAACGTGTAACTTTGACTGCTTGCTTGCATTGGGAAAGAGGAACGGCCAACACACGGACAATCTAAGTGGATTGCAAGAAGAAAGACAGATGACCCGATAGAAATACGGGGAAACGTCTTGGGGCACCTTACGAAGGAGATCCTGAGATGACCAATGGACACACAAAGAGATGCCCAAGCTCGTTAGCCATAGGGAAATGTAAATCATAGCTACCACTATACGCCAGCGTACTTCTACCAGATGGCAAAAAGTAAAAGATAAACGTACCAAACCGGGTGAGCAATGCACACTGCTATGAGGAGGGTAACTCTACAACCTTTTGGAAAACTTTAAAATCATCTACTGAAGGCAAACATATATTTCCCCCCAAATGCCACTTCTGGATATATACTCAACAGAAATGTGTACATATGTGTACCAAGGACGTGTATTACAATGTCCATAGTAGCCTGATCATAATGACCCTCAAAGAGAACCAGCCCACATGTCAACAGAAGGATGGATACTGAGGGTACATTCAGACCACACACAACAACCTAGACAACTCTCAAAACCAAAATGAACAGAAAAGGCCAGACACAAACGAGCATGTACTTCCGATTCCAACACACAAAACAAAAAGGTGACACAGAACCGTAGCTTCTAGGAATGCGCCCTGCAGCACGGAGCTCCTCAGGGGCGCCACTCTGCAAGCCGCTTCCCATCCACCTGGGCCAAGGAGCTCGAAGCAGAGTGCTACTAAATGCACTGTTTAGTTCAGTTGCCTTTTTTTTTTCTCGGTAGTAAGATACCCAGATGAGGAAGCAGTGCATGGCTTTAAGCCTGGGGCCAGCTCTGCATCTTGCAGCGGCCGGACACTGAGCAGCCCTGCCGTGCTTCTCCTTGGCTCACCTGGGTTCGCTTGGAGCACAACAGACAGGTCCCAGCCCAAGCTGCTGGGATTTCTCCAGCACCCTGAGGATTTGCTCTTCCTCCAAAACTGCACAGCCACAGTGCAGGGCAGTGAATGCCTCCAAACCAGAGCATCCCTCAGCCAGTGGGGACAGGGAGTGGGTAAATAAATGTCCCAGCTCCCATCCTCCAGTAGGACAATCATAGGGCTTCTCTGAGGCCCCAATGTGGGTGACCTACCTGGTCATTTACATCTTTGTTATTAGCTTTTCTCTCCTCCCCATCTCATTCCTGCTTCCGGGGACCACCTTCCCAATAAAAAACCAGCTTTTGGGGGGAACCAAAACTGACTCATGTGCAGAGGTTACAGCTACAGAAATAAGCCAGAAAGCAATGAACATGAAAATCAAAATGGGGATTCCCTCCTGGCAGGGGTGGAGAGGAGAAGGAGGGCAAATCACAGCGATGGCACGGGGAGGATTTCTAGAGAGCCAGCAAATAGTCCGCTCTAGACCTGCCCGTGCGTGATAAATCCTTGAGCTGTTCATTTTGTCTCATGCACTTTTCTGTTAGATTTCATGATAAAGTTTACTTTATAGAAGTTTATTAATTCGTGGGCATTCTTAAAATAAAAGATTAAAATAATTTGAAATGTTCATGTTTTACATGTATTAGTTGTATATATATATGGTTAAATGTTAGAAATCTCTATTCAGGAGATTCAGAATTTTAATACAGTGAACAACTCGATAAAGAGATAAAAAAGCACAAAAGCCATTGGAACATTAAAGATCCCAGAGATGTCCTATCCAGAAGTTTCTTCTCTCAAGACCCACCCAGAGGCTGGCGGGGACTTCTCTAGGAAGGCTGGGCTCACTCTTCTCTCAGGGGAACAGCAAATCCAAATTGAGCTTGGCAGAGGGAGGCTCGCAGGCGCAGAAATCAGCCAGAGCTCGGGGTCCTGACCACCTGGCAGCGTCATCGGCTCTGGCCTCGGGCTCCCAGAGGCGGTTTCTCCTGCCAGGTTCCGGGAGCTGTCCCAACAGGGCTGTGGATGGAGCACGTTAGAGTACAGGATGCCAAATACCGCCTGGAACATATTTATATGTAAAAATTATTCACTTTATCTGAAATTCAAATTTAACTGGGCATCCTGCATTTTCTCTGGCAACCCTGTGTCCAGATGAGGCTCACAGACGAGGAGGAGTCCACAGCCATCCTGGGTGTTGCTGCCTTGGTCTTGGTTCTGGAGCCTGAGTCCGACACACTTTGGCTTTGGCACTTCCTGGTATCCAGACCCTGGGTTCTTGCTCTGGCTCAGCTCAGACTCTAATTACAACCCTGTAGTTCTAATATCCCTTTGTCCCGCAATTTGGACAGTCCCGAATGCAGGGTTTGGTTCCCCAGGCTCTATAAGGAGGGCACGTGTTTAGAAATCAGAATTCATTTCACTGCAGAAACAGTATGATCAAGTTCCCAAGCCAGCCCGTCACAATCTGTTTTAACCCACAACATACCTGTGCGGACACAGTGAGACACACGGGTCCCACTGTATGTAGATCACATAAATGCACTTGCAAGTCTGTGAGTGGCCCTTTGCCCAGTGTTTCCGGCAGGGACAAAAAAGAATTGGGTTGTCCCATGTTCCTGGTGTTTGCTATACATTGTAATTAGAGGATGGTTAATTTGGGGACTTTTTCTTTATGGAAACATACCTTCTGGGTTCAAGTGCGGAGTCTTGGGGTGGCTGTTGCTTCCCCAGCAGGAGGAGCTCTGGCAATGGGAATTGTGTGCGCACACACACGTGTGTGTGCATGTACACGCATCCGTGTGCTTACCAGCGTGCATACATATGAGCGTGCATGCAGGCCAACTGCGTGGGTGTGCACGTGCTTATGTGCACGAAGTAGGCATGTACCTGTGTATATGCGTTCGTGTGTGTGTGGAGGGCCTCGCGTCAGTAGAGGCTTCCCTGAAGAGCCAAAAGCAATACTGACCAGAGGGCGTCAATAACTCGTTAAGTCGGGGCACCTGGGTGGCTCAGTCGGTTAAGCGACTGCCTTCGGCTCAGGTCATGATCCCAGGGTCCTGGGATCGAGCCCCGCATTGGGCTCCCTGCTCAGCGGGAAGCCTGCTTCTCCCTCTCCCACTTCCCCTTGCTTGTGTTCCCTCTCTGGCTGTCTCTCTCTGTCAAAGAAATAAATAAAAATCTTCAAAAAAAAAAAAAAACAACCTCGTTAAGTCCACGTAAATTAGGGCACTTTTCTCTACAACATTTGTGTAAGCACACGCTTTCACTCACATGCGTCCTCACTCAAGCGCAAGCACAAGCACTGCGGGCCCGTAGTACCTCCATCTTTGAACCAGGAGCCAGAAAGCAGCTCTCCTGACAAGCCATCTGTGGACGGGCAGGCTGGTCAGAGAGGACCGAAGCCGGAGCCCTGGGGGACGGAGAAGGAGGACCGAGGCAAGGCTGTGGGGTCTCGGGCTGGTTGCGTGGATCGGGCCCATGCCTCCAGCCCCGCGCGGGTGGAAAGCAGGTGCTCAACGCAACAACCAGGGCAAGCCGGCAGGAAGGCCCCCCAGCAGGACCGCAAACACCGCATCCGTGGCCTCCTGCCCCTGGGTCCTCAAGGCTGGGGTTGCCGTCCCTGCTCCCACCCTGACTGCGGTGAGGCCTTGCCTTCTCAGGGAGCCCCAGGCTTCCGGATCAGAAACACGGCGGCGAGAATACCCATTTCATAAAGTTAGGATAAGTAAATGAGGTTTAAAGTACATAAAAGCCTTAACGCAGGGCCCGGCACAAGATCTGTTATTAAAAATAATGTTATTCATAAAATCCACGGGGCTGTGTGCTTTGCAGGGAAAATGCGTTAACAAAGTAAAAAAAGGGGCGCCTGGGTGGCTCAGTCGGTAAGCGTCTGCCTTCGGCTCAGGTCATGACCCCGGGGTCCTGGGATCGAGCCCCGCATCGGGCTCCCTGCTCGGCGGGAAGCCTGCTTCTCCCTCTCCCTCTGCCTCTCTCCGAAATAAAAAAATAAAAATCTTAAAATAAATAAATAAATAAATAAATAAATAAATAAATAAATACAAAGAACAGTTCAGTCTTGGAACCACAGATCCTTGCAAAGTCAGAACATGCTTAAAAAGAGCCATGTCCTCTCCTCTCTTGTGCGGGACAAGCGCTGGATCTACACGCTGGGCTCCGCGCCCCGGCGAGGCGTGCGCTCCCGGCCGCGCTCAGGCCCGCAAAGGTGGGGCTCTTCCACCACCTGGTGGACACCCCGGGATGGCAGGTGCGCCGCGGGCCCTCGCCGCCACCTGAGGTCGGCTCATGAGCCTCCTCTACTGGCTGACCTGAAGGTTTGCTCAGCTCACGGCCCCGGGGGAGGAGCGGGTGCGGACGAACTGGGGTTTACTTATTTGTTCCCGATCGGAGCTTTTTCAAAAGCCATCGCCGACTGTGCCCCGCGGAGGGTACCAGGGAAGCACCAACTCGGTCACACCTGGGGTGACACTGAGTCCGATGGGCTCATCTGAACAGTCCCTTGGGTCTGACTTGGTCTCTTTAGGGTACTAACAGCCTTTAGGGTTCTTCCTAATCCTGTCTGGGATGCTGCTCGGGAATGGGCGGGGCTCACGTGACCTCCTGGGATCCTAGGCGGGGCTCCTGGCCACAGACTGGTCACCCAGAGACCCCGGATTTTCCAGGTTCTGCTCTGAAGTCGGCAGGTGCCCTGCCTGGGCCTGTGGATCCCCCCTGGGTCTCTCTGCCAGTCTCCACTTGCCTGCTGGGGGGGGGGGGGGCTGTCCTTGCACACCCAGATGAAGGGCATGCCCCCTCCGTGAGGGTGCTGCAGCTTGGCTCTGAGCAGGGCGACTCGAGCCCCCCTGCCTGTCACCACACTGATGTGGGACAGCTGAGCCCAGAACATACTCCTCCCAGCACGGGGTGGGGCCCAGGCTTGACCCTCGGGGGTGGGGGGGTGGGGGGGTGGTCCCCTGGACACAAGGCCGCCTGGCTCTGCCCAGGGACCAGGGGGGTGGGCTTCTCTGGGGCTTCCTCCAAAGATCTGTCCCTCTCCTTCCACTGGGGCCTCCTGCCTCGACCTCCTGACCAGAGGGGGAGATCTCACCCACACAAAGGGAGAAACCCCACCCTCCCTGCAGCCCCCAGAGGGTTAAGAAAGGAGGGTTCTAATCTTGGAAGGTTCTAACTTTGGAAGGTTAAAAATGGTCAAAGGAATCTTTTTAAAGTCTTTTCTTTCTCCACAATGCCTAGATTTCAAGCCTTTTCTCTTGCTGCAAAATCCTATTTTGAACACCAGAAATGAGCTATTAGCTTTTGTTCGCGGACCAGCCCCCCCCCCCCCAAGCTGATACAAGCTGGAGAAGCAGCTGCACAGGCTACTCCCCACACCCACTTCCTCCTCATCCCTGGCAGGGGCCACACATCCCGGCCTCCCTTGTTGCTGGGTGTGTCCTGTCCCTGAGTCACAGACAAGGGCATGTGAGTGAGTGGAATGTGGGCCTCTTGCAAGCCTGTCTCGGGCAGAGCCATGGTGGAAGGAGCCTGGGTCCCTGAATGACTGCGTGGAGGCCCCCCACCCAGCAGGAACACCCCTTTGGACTTCACTGGAGTCCCAGAGAAGCATTGATTGCGTGAAGCGTCTGAGATGCTGAGGTTTTCAGTTACAGCTGTGACCTTTCTGCTAACTGAAGAGCCGGTCATTTGGGTGTAAATGCAAAATAGAAAAACACATTAGTATTTTTCCAAACCATTTCTCCTGTTTAGAGGAAAAAATAAGGTAGAACCAGTTATCAGATGGCTCATTCTCCTCCACCTGGCCAGAGACTACTGCTGAGACTCCTCCAGGCTTCAGCGGGGACCCTCTCCCCTCCATCTCTCCCTGCCCAGGTCCCCTCCGTCTCTCCCTGCCCAGGTCCTGCTCCGTCTCTCCCTGCCCACCTTCCACGGTGTGCCTGCAGTTCGCCCGTGTGTGCTGATTCTCCAGGGACCATCTCTGAGCTCCAGACCCCGATCTCTAGTGGCCTGGATGCCTCACACACATTCTGTCCCAAAGCCGACCTGCGACGATCACCCCACCAGCCAACCTGCTCTTGGCCCAGTGAGTCAACCTTCCTTCATCCAGGTGCTCTAGCTGAAAACTTGGCACCTCCCTCCCTCCTTCCCACACCCCCTACCCTCAATCTATCAAGTCCTATTGCTTTTACCTCCTAGATGCCTAACCAATCCACACCTCATCCCTCTGCCGTCCCCTCCATCCTCTCCCACCTGGACCATTCTCTAAGCTCCTACCTGGTGCACTCACCTGGTCTCCTGGTCCCCTCCAACCCATCTTCCACTCTGAGCTCTATGATCTTTGCAAAATATGAATCCGGTTTATGCCATCCACTTCCTTGCATCAAACACTTCTAAGCTTCTTCTTGTTCTTAAAATATGACAGCAGCCCACGAAGCCTGCTGGCTGGGCCCAGTCTGCCTCTCCAGCCTCCCCAGCCCCCACTCACCCTGGCCTCTGCATCCCAGCCCCACTGGTTCCTCAGTCCTGCACTTGCCATGCCCTCTCCTGTCACAAGAGCTCAGCCCATGCTGACCCCTCTGCCTGGAACACACTGCCCTCCTTACTCAGCTTTAGTGTGCTCCCATGTGTCCCTTGTCCTCAAGAAGCACCCGACCCTCCCAATGAGATCAAATTCTCTCTATTATAAACTTTCATAGGGCCACAAGCTTCCCCTTGTAACATTTTCTGTGGTTATAATTTCACTACAGGCTATCTATTTGCTCTATCATTATTTGATTCAACCCACCTCACTTCTACCCCAGGCCCTTTGCACTTGCTCTTTCTTCTGCTGGCTTGACCTTCCCCCAGATATCTGCATGGCTAGCCCCCTGGCCTCCTCTTAGTCTTTCTTCACATGTCACCTTCTCCATAAGGACTCATGAACAATCTTATTTAAAACTGCAATGCCACCCCCTCTCCAGCCCCACACTCTAGCTCCTTCTCTGGGGAGTTACTATCTTTAGGCACGTCACTAATTCATGTTATTTGTCTTTAATGTGTCTCTCCCTCTCTACAATGTGGTGCCACAGGGGAGGGGATTTTTGTCTGTGTTGTTCATTGCTGTATCCCCGGTCCCTAGATCAGCGTCTGGCATGGAGCACGCCCTGATACATATTAAGGGAGTATGTGAATGCAGTCTAATAGTTCTAGGCTGGGCCAACTTACCCGTTCTGTAGAGCGGGCACAGTGCCCGGAGCTTTCAGGAATTGCCAAAAATGAGTGCATTTCTTTTAAAATCGGTGTGTGTATGTGTGTGGGGGTGGGGATGAGAACTCTTAGGCCACGGAAAATATTTGAATACACAGTGTTATCATAGTCGTCCCTAACCAACACATTCGTAAACGAAAACTGCAACCTTTGGGGTGGCGGGGGGAGTGCCTGGGCTCCGCTGGAAGTCAACAGTGGGCCTGTTTCTGGGGCTTTCGTGGCAGAGCCCCGGCGGCGGGAGGGGTGCGGGCCGCGGCGGGGCGGCGCCGCTTTAAGGATGCTCTGCGGGTACCCGGCCGGGGCGGCGCGGGATGCAGCGTGACGTCACGGCCCCGCCCCGCGGGGTGATGCAGCCGCAGCAGCAGCGGCGGGCCGGGGGCTGCCGGGCGGGGACCCGAGCTGCGCGCGGGCCAGGCGGGAGCCCGGCCTCGGAGAGGGATGCCTCCTGTCTCGACCCACAGGTACCCCCGTTTCCTCCCGCGCCCTCCGCACAGCTGCCCGGCTTCGCGCTGGAGCCACTCGGCGTAGGCCCCCGGGTAATCAGAGTGCCAGGATTGGGACTGGAGGTTGGCACGGAGACCTTTGTTCTTCCTTGATGTCTAACTAACTGACCTGTAAATGGACCCCCCGGTGTCGCCCCCTGAGCGCGGAACCCTCGGCCCAGAGGAGGTAGTGGCCAGTGACAGATTAATCTCACCCTGGCTGGGAGGGAGAGCACACACTGGAATTTGCCCCAGGCTTACGTTGTGCTTATTGGTGTCGGAGGCCTGATCCCGGGTCACCTGGGCAGGTGTCATCAGCTTCCGGTTCGCCTCCCGCCTGAGGCTGAACCCTCCTGACCGCGTCTCTGTCAGCATCCCAGGATTAAGTTTATGATGAGTTTACGGCCCAAGGTTTCTGCTTTCTTGCCACGGTTGAAATAGGAGGCTGATGGCAATTCGGTTCATTCTGATCTCATCGACAAATAACTTCTCAGATTATTTCTGAGGTTATCATACTGTTTATGTTTTTCAGCTTTTATGGGGAAGTAGAGTCAGGTGCTAAGGAAACCCAAGTTCAATGTGCACCTGACCAGGGTTTCTGGGATCAATTGGTAGTCAGGGAGAGGTGGGATTCCAGAGAGCAGAAGTGAGGAATGGGCCCCGATTCAGTAACCAGCGCATTAAATACACCCCTTTGGGTCCACGCAGCCCTTTGCTGGCTTGGGAAGGTTTTCTTGAAGTATTAACTTTGGGAATTGTTGGAAGGAAGAGTGGGGAAGGGATGTAGCCCCGTGGGACCCCAAGTGTAAAGCCTGTGTCATATAAAGAAGAGGAGAGAGAAATGAAGAAATTATTTGGCTCATAGTAGGGTAATTTTTAGCATTCAAATTACATGGGCATTGTTTATTTTTATTAATCATTTGCGGCTTAATCTTCCCATACCACTTTGAGGGATTTGTTACGTGAAACATCCTCTGTATTCGAGAAGCACAATGGGCACAGCCTAGAAACTTTGTGGGGCCAGCAACAGATATACATATTTTTTTTTGGACTGAATTAATACTCATAGAGTGTGATCAGGATGGCAAGGTGGTCTGGTAAATATTTGTATTCGTGTATTAAAATGCTATTTCATTATTTTAAATTTCACTTTCACTTTCTATAACATTCAAAAATGAATTTCAAACATTCTTCTTGGAGTAAACTTTCATGGACAGCTTTTAATAAATGTATTCTTGAAATGAAAATAGTAACACTGATCCCCCAAGTTGAAAATGAACCCTCCGGGAAGCCTTTCCGAAGTCCAGGTTTCATTTCTGGTTTAGATGCTGGGTGGTAAGGCAGGGGTGTGGGGGTCTCCCTTTTGCTAGGACTGGCTGCAGTCTGTGTTTGAAAGCCGGGGATGGTGGGCAGGTGATGGTGAAGTGGTCACATCACAGGTAGAGACATGGGCTAGCCACATAGTTCATTTTAAGTAGGGCCGAAAAGGTTCCCCTTTGCAAAAATATGCTCCCATCATATGCTGTTTAAATCTGAAATTCTTCCAAAGTGGGCCGTGGTTCTTCATTCTAAAACGAAAGGCAAGGTTTCTAATGCCCGTGCACTTAAGTTCACTTTATGGGGATAGAATGCTAATAGGAAAGAGCGGTGCCCTGTGCAGAAGGGGTGAGGAGCAGGTAGAGAGGCCGAGAGGGAGTAACCCCTGCGGTGGGGGTAGCACCGTGACCGGACAGGCGGGGTCAGGTCAAGCTCTCCCACACACCTGTGCTAAAGGTCTTCCTTCTGACTTTTAAGGAGATGGTCTTATTATGTGGTCTTCCAATGGGCACTTTATTTCTGTGGTTTTAATGAATGAGTGAAGCTCCAGGGAATGCTAACAGCCTCCTGGGTTTCTGAAGGCAAGACTGGCCAAAGGACAGATTTTTCTGGAGTATTTACTGTGGGCTGAGCTAGAACAGGAGGAACCGAATCAAGAAGTTTAGCTTTTTTAAAAAAATTTGAGTTTGACTTCATCTTCATAAATGAATTATGGGTTTTTAAAATTTTATTTATTTATTTATGTTAGAGAGAGTGGGTGTGTGTGGTGGGAGGGAGGAGGGCAGAGGGAGAGGAAGAGAGAGAGAATCTCAAGCAGACACCCTGCTGAGCACAGAGCCCGACACAGGGCTCAATCTCACGAGCCTGAGATCACGACCTGAGCTGAAATCAAGAGTCAGACGCTTAACCGACTGAGCCACGCAGGCGCCCCTAGTTATGTTTTTAATGAAGTATACTTTGCCTACACAGCCTATATCTGTTCTTCTTTTAGAGATAGCATGGGATTTTTCTAAGGTCACAAGATAAGCCATCTTATCCCCACCTGTCCAAGAAGTAAGAGTAGACTGGGTCTCTGGGTATGTCCATCCCTGGCCTCTCAGTATGAAATCCACCTCTTAGCAGGGGCGCCTGGGTGCTCAGTCGTTAAGCATCTGCCTTCTTGCTCAGGTCATGATCTCAGGGTCCTGGGATTGAGCCCTGAGTTGGGCTCCGCGCTCAGCGTGGCGTCTGCTTCTCCCTCTGCCTCTGTGCTCTCTCTCTCTCTCTCTCTCTCTCTCAAGTAAGTAAATAAAATCTTAAAAACAAAACAAAAAACCCATCTCTCAGCAGGGCCACAAGGCCCTTCATAGTCAGCTAATCCCTTCCCAATGGCTTCATCTCTCACCGCACTGACATGGCGCCCAACTGTTGCACATGCATCTCCTTTACGCAGCTGCTCCCCACTGCTTAGAACTCCTTCCCTCCACTTTCCACCCAACTCGGGGGCAAACACTTTGTCTTTCCTTTATCTCTGTGACCTTGGTGTCTTGGTACTTAGTACTCAGCCAAATGGGAGGAGGGGTGTGTAGGTGAATGGATGGATGGGTGGATGCATGGATGTTTGGAAGGCTGGAAGGATGGATGGCTAGATTAGAAGAGGAGTGGGTGGATGTGTGGTATGGATGTGGATGGATGGATGGATGGATAAGTAGGTGGATGGATGGGTAGGGGGAAGGGAGAAGGAATGGATGGATGGATGGGTTGGTGGGTTAACACAGTGTTCTGAATCCTGCTGGGGTGTCTCTAAAGAAAATCACTTCCACCACTGGTGTCTTCCCAACAGAAGGAAGACAATCCCTGAGTAGATAGGATGGTGGTTGCGGGGGTGTGGGGGGGGGAATTTAGCACACAAATCTGGAGTGATGAGGCATTTCGGAGTGCTTCAAAAAGAACTTGTGGACTAGTGATAATGTGATGGAAGGTGGTGAGTTAACATCAGAAATAAGGGCCTCATTTTTAAAGATTAAAAGTAATTTTGAAAAAAAATAAAGCCTGTAACATTAGAAAACCCATCAGTGTTGGGAATGTTGTCTTGGGTTTGAGGCATACTTCTCAGGCAAGATATCTATTTCTCACCCTCCCTGGTTCTTTTTGTCCCCCGCTTTTTTTGGGGGGTAAACAGTATCTCTATTCAGGGTGTCATCTGTGACATGTGGGATTCAGGGTGTTTGGTTTATTTCTTTAAAGAGAGCATTTTCAAACATGATCAAAGTCTCAGTTCTCCTGACTTGACTAAAAATTCACTCATCCACAGGGGTTGTAAGGAAAGGCCTGGAATTAAACTCATGCATCTGCTTTTAGGCAAGGGCCCCAGCCTCCTGGGAGGAGGAGATACAGTGATAGACAGGGTGACCGCTGTGACTTTCCGTCCCATGAAGGAAGGGCTGTCCCCTGACCGGGCACAGGTGCTCAGGGCGCCTGTAGGTGGGTCCTGCCCCAAGTCTGGTCTCCCCACCTCTCTGCTCCCCTGGGCAAAATTCATCCTGAAAATGGGCTGCAGGTCCTAAAATATCCTGGCACCCTTCAGAGCCATGGGGAATCTAGCTGCTCCCACCTTCCAGGAGGTTCCTTGCCTGGCCCTCCTCGTGGAGCCTCTTTAGGGGTCAGTCCCCTTGAGTTTTAGTGCAGGGACCTGAGGACTGGGGTCATCCCCCTGAGCAGGGACAGAGCGCCGGCTGAGCCACATCGCAAGCAGTAGGATGGCGGGGGCAATGTTAGACTCTGAGAACTCATCCCTTCTCATATGACAAGGATGAGCAGGTGCCAGTCAAGCGGGGGGCGGGGGGAGCCACCTGGAAAGACGAACTCTGATGGTGGAGGCCCTGGTGAGTGACTGTCGCCCCCGAACGGGCTTTCCCCACAGGAACACCCACCGGCCCCCCCTACGATGATCCCCCCGGCGAGCAGCACCCCTCCAGGAGAGGCCCTGTTCCCCAGTTTGGCTCCTCAGGACTTCTGGAGGTCTCAGATCTCGGGCTACTCGGGGTCCGTGACCCGGCATATCAGCCACCGGGCCAACAACTTCAAACGACACCCCAAGAGGAGGAAGTGCATTCGCCCCTCCCCACCCCCACCCCCCAACACCCCATGTCCGATCGAGCTGGTGGACTTTGGGGACCTGCACCCCCAGAGGTCCTTCCGGGAGCTGCTCTTCAACGGCTGTATTCTCTTTGGCATCGAGTTCAGCTATGCCATGGAGACCGCGTACGTGACCCCAGTGCTCCTACAGATGGGCTTGCCTGACCAGCTCTACAGTCTGGTGTGGTTCATCAGCCCCATCCTCGGTGAGCCCCAGCTCAGCCCCGGTGGCCGATGGTCTCCAGAAACCTCTGGAAGCTTCCAGAAGCCTGAGTTGAAGTGGCTAGAGGGTCCCAAGGGGACAAGGGAAGAGCAAGAGTTACGTTTCGCTCTTTAGTTTGGGGCTGTGGGAGAACACAGGTAGGGTCTCCACACCCCGTATTTTAAGTGACTTTATCTAAACCAGACCACAGAAGAGGCATTTCACTGACCCCCAAGGATTCCCACCATCTGACACGGAGCCATCACTGGAGGATCCAGGCAATAAAGCTTGATGTGTTTTGGGTCTGGGAGGTCCTGGAATTTCTTGGATTCCCCAAGGAAGGTCATGGCTGCTTAGTGCCTTATAGGGACCTAAGTAGAAAATGTGGGCAGAAGCTGAGCTATTCCAAGAGTCTGTCTTTTGTTTTTCTAGCTCAGGGTTGCGTACTCCGAGTTTCATCATTTATTCGCTCGACACCTTGGGACGTTTGGGTGCAGGTGTTTGAGGGCTGTCCAGCGCAGGGTGTGGGGTGGGGTGGGGGGACCCCAGCAGTGACCACTGGCCTGCTCTGTTTCAGGATTCCTACTGCAGCCACTGTTGGGTGCTTGGAGTGACCGATGTACCTCAAGGTTTGGAAGGAGACGCCCTTTCATTCTTGTCCTGGCTATAGGTCTGTTGTTTTGGAACTGAAATAAAGTGGAAAAAAAAAAAAAGAAAAGAAAAGAAAAGAAAAAAAAGCCCCAACTGCTTCCTCTTAGCAAAATCTAAAAGAGTGTTGACCAAAGCAGCAACAGAGATAATTTCACGGGTGTGGTGGCAGGGAGCACCCCGTAACCTGGCCTGAGTTAGCTGTGACAGTCTATCCCTTTGATTTTTTAAGAACGGGTTAATAAAGCGTATGTCATTCCTGCCCTGCTTGACAAAATAAAAACCCTGATCCAAGCAAAAAAGCAAAAACAAAACCAAGAAACCATGGTGAGTCTGCAGGTGACTTTTCCAATGGGCTCTGCTTGAAGTTTGGTTAAAAAGGAATTCTCAGGGCCCTAAAGGTTCTAGACTGAAGTGGCCAGCTGGGGGGGACAGAGCTGCCCTGCGTTTCCTTGGCGTGACTTTTTCTCTGTCCGCAGGGGCGTTGCTGGGCCTCTCGCTCCTGCTCAATGGCAGGGACCTGGGCACGGCGCTGGCCGACTCGGCCGACAACCACAAGTGGGGCCTCCTCCTCACCGTGTGCGGGGTGGTGCTCATGGACTTCAGCGCTGACTCTGCGGACAACCCCAGCCACGCCTACATGATGGACGTGTGCAGCCCCGCCGACCAGGACCGCGGCCTCAACATCCACGCGCTGCTGGCAGGTAGGTCTCCCCACGGCGCGGCTCTGGGGCTGCGCGTCCACTGTGGGCGCTTCGATCGCCCTGATGCAAAACCGGAGTCATAAAACTTAAATATATGGGGGCGCCTGCGTGGCTCGTTCAGTGAAGCGGCTGCCTTCGTCTCAAGTCATGATCCCGGGGTCTTGGGATCGAGCCCCGCATCGGGATCCCTGCTCGGCGGGGAGCCTGCTTCTCCCTCTCACTCTGCTGCTCCGCCTGCTTGTGCGAGCTGTCTCTCTCTCTCTCTGTGTCAAATAAATAAATAAAATCTTAAAAAAAAAAAACCCAACTATAGGGATGAACACTGACGTGATTGAAAGTATATATTTCAGACGATGTAGTTCAGCAATACTATGTAGTGTTGATCTGTGCATACATGTGTATGAACTGTAGGGATAGTCACCTATGTGCATATGTAAGTCCCTGTGTATATGATTCTGCGTGCGCCTTACTCCCATTGTTCGAGGAGTTACTTTCTACCAAGTCACCACGAACCCTGAATTGGCCAGAGCTGAGTCACCGCCCCTAGGAAAAGGACAGGGTTAGGTTCCTGCGAACCTCTGGTCCCATTTTCATCAACCCCATCAGCACCTAAACTTGTTGTATGTGTTTCTGATTAAAGACACCTTCTGAACGTGTATCATGGGTTCACTAATATGGAACTCATGGCCAACGCATGGCACGTGCCTGAGCAAAGCTTATCTGACACACGTGTTTTCTTTATAAGACACAGCACAGCCTCCTGGGGCCTCCGAGCAAGAGACAGCGGAGCATCAGCTCTACACGTGGCGGCCGTTTTAAATGGTGATGTCACCCCCCTTAAAAAAAGGCAAAAAGCCTGCAGAAACATGGCATCATATAGATGACAAGAAAGCTGGCTGTCCACAGTCTTGAGGGTTGAAATAAGAAGGCAGGGCATTGCCTTGTTTGGCCTCAGCTGGGACCTGGTGCGTTGGGCAACTCCAAGTGCTCGCTGCTCTGCACATAGCTGAGTGTGATTGCGTGTGGAGTGTGTGTTGACGGGTCACAGATACAATTTAGTGAGCAGGTAAATGGGCACATACAGAGTCTGCATATGATGAGGAGTCACACACACATGCGCGCTGCGCTCGCACACACGCCCGAGTCGTGCTTGCTGCAAACGGGAGAAACGTGCCTATGGAGCTGAGACATGAGGCAGGAACGACCACAGAGCCACGGAGCCTGTGTGATTAGCAGAAGTGAGAGGTGTGGAGCGTGAGGATTATCCTCAGTGACCACGCACTCGCACGCTTCCAGAGAACTGACTGCGGAACAGGACGAGAGTTCAGTATGATGCTTGCTTATCCAAGTATTCTCGAAAAATCGGTACTTCCAGCTTTCTTACACAAAACATGTACCTTGTCCAAAATAAAATGGAATCAAACAATCCCATTTCAAATAGCATCGGGAAGTGTTTCTAAAGGTCAAGGGAAAGACATAACAAGACCGGGGTCGCGCAGGACCTGGATGGACAGGCGGGAGGCCAGCGGCTCCAGGATCGGGAAGCCTGAATTGGTCTCGGCTTTTCCTCCTGTTCAGTGTGCGACATTGGGCCAACTGCTCAGTCTGTCCAGTCCCAGTTGCTTCTTCTAGAAAATGCCACTGCTTGTCTCTATTTACACACATGCATGGATGGGGGCAGGGAATTTCTGCAGGAATCTCGGCCGGGCCAGTGCTGGGGTGTGTAGGGTAGCAAGGAGGACCCCGTTTTTTACCTTATAGTCTTCTGTATTGTTTCTTTTCTTTTTTAAAAAGATTTATTTCTTTTGGAGAGAGAGAGAGTGCACACAGGTGCATTAGTGGGAGGGCAGAGGCCAAAGGAGAGAATCTCAAGCAGACTCCACGCCCAGTGTGGAGCCTGACCTGGGGCTCGATCTCGCCACCCTGATCCTGACCTGAGCCAAAATCAAGAGTCGGATGCTTAACCGACTGAGCCACCCAGGTGCCCCTCTTTTCTTTTTTTGTTGTGTTAGAATACATATAATAAAAAAAATTACCGTCTTAACCAATTTTAAGTGAACAGTTCGGTGGCATCAAGCACATCACATTGTGGTGGGGCCATCACCACCGGTCCACCCCCGCCCCCAACAACTTTCTCTTCTTGCAAAACTGAAACTCTGTCCCCATTAAACACTAACTCCCCGTTCCCCACGCCCAGCGCCCGGGCTCCCACCATATACTCTCTCTGTCTCTATAATTCTGACAGCTCTGAGTCCCTCATATGGGTAGCCTCATGCGGTATTTGTCTTTTTGTGACTGCTGATTTCACTTTGGACAATATTCATCTCTGTTGTAGCAGGTGTCAGAATGTCCTTCCTGTGTAAGGCAGAATAACACGCCATCGGGTATAGAGGTCGCATCTTGCTTATCCATTCTACCTGTTGATGGACAGTAGGTGGCTTCCACATTTCAGCTAGTGTGAGTCAAGCTGCTACGAACTTGGGGGTGCAAATGTCTCTTCAAGACCCTGCTTTCAGTTCTTTTGGCTATAAACCCAGAAGTGAAGTTACTGGATCCTACGGTAATTCTATTCTAAATTTTCTGAGGAGCCTCCACACTGTGTTCCGTGGTGGCTGCCCCATTCTACACCCCACCAGCCGTGCACAGAGGCTCCGATTTCCCCACATCTTCGCCAACACTTGTTATTGTCTCGTTTTTTGATACAACCCATCCTAATGAGTGTGAAGTGGGATCTCACTGTGGTTTTGGTTTGCATTTCCCTGATGCTGAGCGTCCCTTCGTGTGCTTACTGGCCATCTGTATGTCTTCTTGGGGAAAAATAGACACTAAATAGATATGTGAGTCCTTCGCCCATGTTTGAATCAGGTTGTTTGTTTCTTCGAGGCTGAGTCGATGTACCGTTTCTTTCCTGTGAGCAAATATATTTGCTTCAGTAATTGTTTTTAAAAAAATGGTTAGGGACGCCGGAGTGGCTCAGTCGGTTAAGCGGCTGCCTTCGGCCCGGGTCATGATCCCAGGGTCCTGGGAATGAGTCCCACATTGGGCTCCTTGCTCAGCAGGGAGCCTGCTTCTCTCTCTCTCTCTCCCTCTGCTTGTGCTCTCTCTGTCAAATAAATAAAATCTATAAAAAAAATTAAAAAATAAAAAAAATGGTTAATAAAGGTCATCTCAAATCTGACCTTATTTAAGGGCCACAAAATAGCAATTGTGTCTTCAGAAGAGGTGAGGAAGCTCATTGGGACCATGAATGTGGGAAGTTAAGAATACTAAGAGGAGGGGAGACATGAAATTCAAAGGCCTGTAAGGATAGTTGGGGACAGATGAGGGAGATCTAGGGGGAAACCGTTAAGGAAGTGGATTCAGGGCCGCGTGCCACCTTGAGGGGTCCGTGGAAGCTTGAGCTGAGTGTGTCTGAGCCCAGGCCTTGCCATAGAAGTTGCTATTTAAAAGTGGCTGGTTCTCCCCGAAGCGGAGGGTGGCCAGACCGCACGAGCTGTTTGGATACAACAACAGCAGGAGTAGACGGAGAGAACTCGCCTCCCAACCAGAAGATGGGCTCGAAGTGCAGCTGAACTCAAAATGATAAGGCCGCAGCCCCGTGGTGTAGCCGGGAGGGGGGCCGGGGGTGCTGGGGACGTGGGAGCGGGCGGCGGGAAACAGCACTCTCTGGAGCTAAGTGCATGCGGTGCTGCTGGCTGGGGGCAACGTGGCATCACCCTCATTTTTACACCTTGCTGCATGAATCAGTTTGCCATTTACCTGTTCCCCGAGGCCAGGGGATGCAGCGAGCAGGAGCAGAGGACCGGAACCCTGCAGCCCTGTTGTTTCCACCAGCTTGCTAACCCGGAGAGCAAGGGTGGCCGTCCTTGGTCACCATTGGGGGTGACTCCTAGTGGTGACCGTGCATGAGGACGCGGGCATCAGGCGAGGAAGACCGGGGTGGCCACGTGAACTCCCCCCCCCCCCACATACACACGTGTGTGGTCCGCGTGTTGGAGACAAGATCTTCCACATTTGCCTGGCACTGATGCTGGGGGGCTGGGGCTCCTCGAAGGGGGCTGTGACCCAGTGTAGACATTCAGTATTCCAGCAAGGCCATAAGTGGGACAGACGTGGACGGGCAGGCACCATGCCACTTGCTCTGGAGCCCGGCAGCCCTGGGCAGGAGAGGGGGGCCCTGAGGCGGCCCCCTGAGAATCCCATTCTCCTTTGCATTTTTGCCGGGGTTTAAGAGGGACCAATGCCGGATCTGGATCCTCCCAACAGATTTGGCCACCTGAGTAAGACACGGAACCACGACTCTCAAGGGCCATCCCCCCCGCCTGCTGGAGGTGGGGGGACTTAACCCTGCTTCTCTCCCCAGGCCTTGGAGGAGGATTCGGATATGTGGTCGGGGGCATCCACTGGGACAAAACCAGCTTCGGAAGAGCCCTGGGCGGGCAGCTGAGGGTTATCTACATCTTCACTGCGGTCACCCTGAGCATCACCACCGTCCTGACCCTGGTCAGCATCCCCGAGAGACCCCTGCGGCCCCCCGGCGAGAAGAAGGCCACCATGAAGAGCCCCAGCCTCCCGCTGCCGCCCTCCCCGCCCCTGCTGTACGAGGACGGGGCCGGCGAGCCCCTCCCCTGTCCCCCGGCCACCAGCTTGTACACCAGCTTCTCCAGCCCCATCTCGCCGCTCAGCCCCCTCACGCCCAAGTACGGCAGCTTCACCAGCAGGGACGGCTCCCTGACGGGGATCAACGAGTTTGCCTCGTCCTTCGCCACATCCAACATCGACAGCGTGCTCATCGACTGCTTCACGGGCGGCCCCGACCCCTACCTGGCCATCCCGGGCAGCGCCCCGCGGCCGGCCATCAGCGTCAGCTTCCCGCGGGCCCCCGACAGCTTCTACCGCCAGGACCGCGGCCTCGGAGACAGGCGGGAGGCGGCTCTGGCCGCGGGCCCCGACGGGGACGTGCTGAGGGTGGGCTCCCTGGACGCCCCCAAGCCGCGATCGGCCGGGATCCTGAAGAGACCCCAGACCTTGGCCATCCCGGATGCGGCCGGAGGAGGGGGTCCCGAAACCAGCCGGAGGAGGAACGTGACCTTCAGTCAGCAGGTAAAAGCGAAGGTGGGGGGTGGGGTGGGGCAGGGGTCAGAGGGCGCCGTGTGCTGTCCCCCATCATGAGTTAGATGGAGAGAGGGGTTGTCGCTCTGGAAAGGCCTCCCGAGCCCCTCCCGGGGCAGACTAGGCCTGCGTGCGGGGGGAGAGCTGCGCCCGCCCGCGACGGCGCTCACGGGGTCTGTCGGGGGCCCATCGGCGGCTTAGCGCGCTGGCCACCATCAGAGGGACACTCCTTCGAAAGGCGGCCACATTTGCCCCGAGGTAGTTCATTCAGGCCCGGAGGTTCCTGGCGTGAGTTTGTCAGAAGCAGCCTTAGTGCTTCCCCCCGCGCCCACCGCGCGCTTGGGCGGCGTGAATGTGGCACCAGGAGAGCTAAGTCTCCCCCAGGGACGGACACCCCGCAGAAGGCCTGGCGGATTTTCTGGGCCCGCCTGGCGTCTGGCTGCAGCCGGCCGTCCCAAAGGCTGCCTCTAAAAGGCAGTGCGAGGCATGGTCTGCGCAGGTGAAGAACCTTCCGGAAGGCTGTTTGTGTTGTATTTCGTGTAAGTCAGATTGGCTGAAAGGCCACCAACTGCTATGTGGGACTTTAACCACCGTCAGAATCTGCTGGCTGGAGAGGCCACCTTCAATAAAAGAAAGGCTACGTTGTCACTTGAAGCAGACGGAGTTCTGGGGCCCACCTGCCCTCAGGGGGGTCACAGGGTGAGAGAGTGTTTCAGTGAGAACTTGGAGTTTCTATAACATCGTGTGGCCCCGACGGCGGCCCGAGGACGGCGGGGAGCTCGGAGGCGCGGCCTGCTGCCCTGCCCGGCCTGTGGCCGCGTCTCCCCGAGACCTGAAGCCACCCGGGCGGCGGAGGGTCTGCTCCTCAGCCAGGCGTCCCCCCTTCTCTGCGCCCGGCAGGACTGACGGATGCCCCGGTTTCGGGGGAGGCTGACTGGAGACACAGTTTGAGGTGGCTGTTCCTTTTCTCTCCGGTTGAATCCTCAAGGGCGCCCGCGCGTCTGGTGCGGACCTTCTCTGGGCGCAGCGGCTGGTCATCCCCGTGTGCCTTCACCGTCTCTTGAGAGTCACTGTCCTCTGGCCGGGACGCCTCCTGGGCTCAGGTCTGGAAAAGGTCTGAAGAACCAAACCTCACTAGAGGGTTAGGCAGTCCCATTACTGTCGGAAGAAAGGGATTTCTCTAAGGGCTCCAGGGCCTTAGCCTCGTCCGCTGATGACATCAGAGCGCTCGCCCGACCTTTTGTCAATAGCGGGTCATCCTGGGCTTCGAGATGCAGTTCCTTAGTTATGGTTGAAACTCTCGTTTGAATCCTTTTTTCTAGGTCCATTCTCAGTAGAGTATCATTTATGAGCCAGCTCTTTTTTTTTTTTTTTTTTAAAGATTTTATTTTTTCATTAAAGAGAGAGAGAGGAAGAACGAGCACCAGCGGGGGGAGAGGCAGAGGGAGAGGGAGAAGCAGACTCCCCGCCGAGCAGGGAGCCCGACGCGGGGCTCGATCCCAGGACCCTGAGATCATGACCTGAGCCGAAGGCAGCCGCTTAACGACTGAGCCACCCAGGCGCCCCTATGAGCCAGCTCTTTGAGGAAAGTAAAGGTCCTGAGCTACATACAAACACGTGTCGCCTCAGGTGGGCACGCGGGTGTCATTTTAGCAGTTCCTCCGGCGGCCGTGGTGACCAGCTCTGTGGACACGGCTGCCCGTAGGACCGGTGCCCTGGGCTGTTAGCTTCCTGGGGGTCTCCCCACTTGGCTTATCCAGGAGCCGACAGCCGCACGGGCTCCCGCACGGAGCCAGGGCGCTGTCCCTTCCTCACCCTTGCTGCTTGCCCAACGGTCAGCTCCCCTGGCTGGCGTCTGCACCAGTGACCCAGGCAGGGCGACCAGGAGTGACGCCTTCTCGTGCCAGCAAGAGTTAGCAAACCAAATCAGGGAGCGGGTTTGCCGGTGGCCTGGTGCTCCTGGGCCCCAGAAAGAAACCCAGCCCCGCGCCGAGGGCCAAGGTGAGTGTTCATGCTCCCGGCACCTGCTCCGTCGGCCGCCCCAGCCTCCGGGGAGGTGCGAGTCCCACCGGCCCGAGAGAATTGGGAACATTCCCCGGTCACCTTGCAAGAAGTCTCTTTTATACCCTGCTCTTACGGAAAAGAAGGGACGTTTGTAACATCTGGATTTGAACCGCCCCGTAGTTCTCGTATCTCAAATGTGTGTCCCGTTTGGCAAGGTATCCACTCACTCTCTGTGGCCCAGATCTCTCGTCCTGTGCCACGGCGTGGGCCCCCCCCAAATGGGGCCGTTCTCGGCTGCTCCAGGTCTGTGATGAGACGCCCTAACGTCGGCCCTCTCGTTCAGGTTCAGGGTGGTGCTGCACAGCCTCTGTGTGTGTGTGTGTGTGTGTGTGTGTGTTTCGGATTCACTTTGTCATCGCAGCAAAATCCACGCGTCCCCTCGACAGCCGGAGTCCGGTGCTCTGACGAGGGGCTTTGTGTGAGCTTCCTTTCCAGGTGGCAAACATCTTACTGAACGGCGTGAAGTACGAGAGCGAGCTGGCGGGCTCCGGCGAGCCGGCGGGGCAGCCCCTGTCCATGAGGCACCTCTGCTTCACCATCTGCCACATGCCCAAGGCCCTTCGCAATCTCTGCGTCAACCACTTCCTGGGTGAGCTCCCGGCAAACCGCCCCGTGCGTCCGCGTCCCAGCCTGGGGCTCGCTTTGCGACGAGGCCGTGATGGGGACGCGGCTCCCTGACCTGGGGCTCCCTCCCCCGCCGGCCTCCCAGGACACCCCAGAGCCCCACGTCCCGTCCCGGGGGACATCTCCCGCGCGTTTAGACTCCCTAGATGCCACCAAGGGCAGGGCGTGGGGTGGGGCTGCCCTGGAGGGCTTTTCTCCAGGAAAGGCCAGAGAGATGCCTCCTCCAGGCAGCCCCCTGGAAGTAAGCCAGGTGCTCCGGATGGAGGCACACCCCACCCCCCGTGCCGGACACCTGGTCTCCCCAGAGTCCGAATTCCCATTACTGAAAGCTCTTTGGACCACTCACAGTTAAGTGACAGATGCCGCTGGTGGGACTTGTGTCTTAAGCCTGTTTGGGCCTCATGCTGTCTTACTCTTAGAGCCGAGACAGACACACATAGAGACGCTCACACGTACCCACGGGTGCCTGGCACTGGCCTTGAGCCCGTGACCCTCGGCGCTCGGGTTGCCATGGAAAAGCCCGAGCTCGCATTTCATTCCATTTCGTGTCTCCTTGCTGAGGGGTTGCTGAGCCTCTGAGGATGATTAAGAATTTGAGATACTCTAGGGCTCTCAAACGCTGTGGGATGTAAATCAGGATGTCCTTCTGGAAGGCAATTTGGCAACAGGCAAGAATCTTAAAAATGCCCATCACCTTGATCCCAGTGACCCTACTCGGTATTCTTTGCAAGAACGTAATCAGAACTGTTACCAGAATCTATGTCCCAGGTACTCATCACAGCATGATGTATAATAGCCAGATGCTGGGAGGCAGGGGTGGGGAGGAGGGCTGGGGGGGCCGTACATGTCCAGCAATGCAAGGAGGGGTTAAATCGATGAATGGCGTGTCCACCTTGTGCGGTACTTTGCTGCCATTGAAATGGGCTGTTTAGGAAGACTTAATGGCATAGGGATTGTGCATGATAATTATTGGGGTTCAAGAGGTCCCGCAAACACCACCCCCCTTCCTCTACCGAAGACGGAACTGACACGGACGTCGGAGGATCGGAGCCCTGCGGTTTCATCGACGTTGGAGCAGAATGCTCCTCTATCAACATTTGCCTTTCCTGGCGCGTTTCTCTCAGTGGCCCGCCACCCGCTCGGGCTTGCGACTGCGTTTCCACCCGCATCTTCTTGTCCCCTTGCCGAGAGGCGGGTGGAGAGCAGGACGAGGCAGCCAGGAGGAGTGACGGATTGGCTTTCCTCACGGCCGCAGTGTTTGGAGAAAGAGCTGAACACGACCTTTCATGCAACAGAGCCTGTGTTTATAAGGATGTGTATTTGCTTTAAAAAAAAAAAAAAAAGAACCTACCCAATTTTAACAGAGGGAAAGCGATCTCTGGGTGGTGAGGCTGTAGGCAATTCCTTCGTTTCGTTCCCGATCCACGAAAACCGTGCATAACTCTGATCACTGGCCGAAGCACCTGTTGGCGAGAGCAGGGGCGGCGGCACCAGTGGTCACCAGCCCTTTCCCCCTCCCAGGGTGGCTCTCGTTCGAGGGGATGCTGCTCTTCTACACGGACTTCATGGGTGAGGTGGTGTTTCAGGGAGACCCCAAAGCCCCACACACGTCGGAGGAATATCAGAAATACAACAGCGGAGTCACCATGGGCTGCTGGGGGATGTGCATTTACGCATTCAGCGCTGCCTTCTACTCAGGTACCCGCCGCCCCGGGGGAGAAGCGGGGTTGGGGTCCCCTTGTGGGGAGTGTGGCTTTACAGGGGTCGTGGATGAAGGGAGGTCTGTGTCTTCACAGGCCGCACAGCGTGTGGCCTCTGTTTGGAGCAACCTGTTGGGGCTGGTGGGTGCTGGGCCTGGGGGAGGGAGGGTTGCGGGGGGACTGGGTGTCTCTCCAGACCCGAGACAGCCAGTGGGCAGAAAGGCCAGGCCTGGGAGGGAGGGCAAAGGGGAGGCCTCGGGACAAACATGGAGGTCACCCCCAGGCAGGTGTGCTGCTGCCAACCCCCACCCCCCATCCTTCCCACGTGGATTCATGTGGCGACTGGTCCGGGGGGGGAGGGGCAGGTGAGGACGGGGCGGGGGGGCAGGTGGGATGGCACGTGGGGAGAGCCAAGCCCAGAGGCTGAGATGACCCTGAGGTTGGCGGTGGGGGACCCAGGGGACACAGGAAGCCGAGCAGGATCCCTACAGGGTGCCGGCTACCGTCCCAGCGGGGAGCCTGGGTGCTGGTGGGGCCACCAGCAAATTTCACCTCAGGGTCAGCCCCCAGCTTCCGTCAAGGGCCAGGGGGTGGGCGTTTCGGCCTCGCGGGCCACACAGCCTCCGGGGAACCGCCGGGCACCGCTCTGGTGGCTTGGAAGCCACCTCGGACGAGATGCTTCTGTCTAACGAGTGTGCGTGGCCGAGTCCCAGTAAGACTTCCTTTATGTTCGACGGGAACTGGAATTTCATGTAATTTTCACGTGTCACAAAATACTTGTGTCCTTTGATTTTTTTTTAAAGATTTTATCCATTTATTTGAGAGAGAGAGAGAGGGAGGGAGAAAGAGCACAAGCAGGGGGCTAGGGAGAGGGAGAAGCAAACTCCCCACAGAGCAGGGAGCCGGATGTGGGGCTGGATCTCAGGACCCTGGGATCATGACCTGAGCCGAAGGCAGACGCTTAGCCGACTGAGCCACCCAGGCGCCCCACCCTTTGATTTTTTTTTAAACCATCTAAGAATATAAAACCCAGGAGGCCCCCGGGCAGGCCGTGGGCCGGGCTTGTCCCAGGAGCAGTTTCCCGGCCGGCTTGGTTTTGCCTCTCTGTCCCGCACCCCGAGCCTGTTTGGTGTTTCAGCCCAAGATCCCTTCCCCTGCACCCCCCCTACCCCAAGGCCTGCCGTCCCTCTGGAGCACCCTGGCCCAGGTGCCCTCAGAGCTGACGCCCCAGGCCCCCCCCACAGGCCTTCTGGTCTCGGGCGAGCTGCCGGCCAGCGGTAGGGCCAGCCCCGGGGAGGTGGCCCAGGGAAACGGAGTCCCCGGGGCCACCGGGCACTGCGGTGCCGCTCATGTTCCTTTCCGGCCCACAGCTATTCTCGAGAAGCTGGAAGAATACCTCAGCATCCGCACACTGTACTTCATTGCCTACCTGGCCTTTGGCCTGGGGACCGGGCTCGCTACCCTGTCCAGGAACCTCTACGTGGTCCTGTCCCTCTGCATAACCTACGGGATTTTATTTTCCACCCTGTGCACCCTGCCCTACTCACTCCTGTGCGATTACTACCAGAACAAAAAGGTAAGTGCCTCAGGTTTTCTGCTTCGGGTCCTGAAGAGGCCTGCCTGGGCCTGGCCTCGCCCCTCCCGGCGGCCTGGAGAAACCCCACTTGAGACATGGCCCCAGGAGCAGCCCCACGCGGGAAATGAGGGGCCCGTTCAAACATTAAGAAAGTCCAGCTGGTGACAGCAGAGCATAAACCTGAGCAGGGAGCTGCCCGGGAAGGCGCCCCGTTCGTGGGGTGGGGGTGGGGGAATTGGGCAGCGGGGAGGGAGGAAGGGGAGGCCCACCCCTTTGTGTCCCCTTCGGGCAGGTTTCGGGGTCACCTGTTAGCACGGGGTCTTGGGCAAGGCAAGGGACACAAAAAACTCAGGGATCAAGGTCAACAATAGGTTAACGCAGTATTTCTGAAAAAGAGAGAATTAGTGCCGAAACTGCACGCTGAACAGAAGATCAGAACTTCAAAGACAGGGTAAGCTGCAGCACGGGGCCAAGCCAGGGCAGAGGCCGAGGCAAAAGGAAAAGTCAGGAGAATGAATCCTGCCTTTACAGACAATTCTGACGTTCTGTTCAGCATGGAGTTTCCTTTAACAGCTTGGCCGAGCTCAGGTTCACCGCACAGAACCACGCGGTTCACCCATTTCCGTGTATCCCCAGAGCTGGGCCATCGCCACCACGATCAGTTCAGAACATTTTCGTCGCCCCCCAAAGAGACCCCATACCCACGAGCCGTCCCCCTTTCCCGTCCTTCCGCCCGCTACCACGAAGCCACTTTGGGCCTCTCCGCATTTGCCTGTCGGGACGTGTCATGGAAACGAAACCGTGTCGTGTGTGGCCTTTGCGTCTGGCTTCTCTCCCTCGCGTCATGTTTTCAAGGTGCATCCACGCTGTAGTGCGTCAGGGCTTCCTTTCTTCTTGCGGCCAACAGTGCTCCCCTCAAAGGTTTTTTTGCAGTAACTTGGAGATTTTAAAATCCTGCATTAAAAGATCACCCCGATACCTGGGTTTCTCGCACCCCCCCATTTTAATTTGGGGCTTCCGTCGCCTCCCCCAGGCCCGGCCCAGGAGGCGTCCTGAGTTTCAGTTTTAGGGGGTTTGGAATGTCTGATGAGCCCAGCTGGGGCCAGCTCTGCGCACGATGTTTTTTGTGAAAAGTCATGTCTGCCTGGAGCCCCGGACACGACAGTGAGCCAGACCCCGGGCCTGCGGTGGTAGCCGTGGCCACCCCTCCCCGCCCCTTCCCTGCCAGCCGCCGGACTCCCGGCCACACAGACAGGTAGTGGCCACAAGGACCGTACCTCCCCCCGGCGTGGGGGGGGGCGAGGACAGAGGCTGTGACGGCTGGAGAGTGAGTGCCCGCAGCATCCCGGGGACCAAGGAGGGGAGGGGAAGGGGGTGGCGCCACCCCTGCTGGCTGGGGCCGCCCCCCCTCCGCGGCCACCATCCCCTGCAGCCCCAGAGGCCCCTTGACTGGGGAAAACGGATGGGCCGGTTCTTGGTTGAAGGCTGTCCCCCCTGAGCGAAGGGACGCCCGGAGCCTTGGGACGCCCTAACTGAATTCGGTCAGCACCCCTGGAAGCCTTGGGCCTCTTGCTCGTAGAGTCTTCCAGAAGCTCACATTCCTGTCAATCTCTGCTCGGTTGCAGGCTCAGGGCTCACCTGTGACCACCCCCCACCCAGGGGCTTTGCCGACTGTGCTTTAGACACAGGGGGCCACACTCTCCCCCGGACACACGCGGGGCGCGCTCACGGAGCACCTTGCAGGTGCCACGAGCACAGAGCCGTCCCCAGGGCGGGGGCTTGGCACCATCCCAGAGGGGCCCACACCGGTGTCTGGATGCGGGGCCAGGGAGGCCCCCCAGGCGGTGCGCACACTGCGGGCTTCGTGGGGGTGGCGCCCGTCTGCTGCCTCAGTGGGTGAGGGTGGCCTGTGCTGGGGAGCAGGGCGAGGGGACCCACCCCGCCTCCTGCCAGCGTCACTCCTGCAGCTCTGCTCAAAGAGCACGTCTTCACCACCAGGCCCCCATGGGGCGCAGGGCTGGCACGGAGGGAAGGTGGCGTGTCCACCCTGGAGGCCACGAGCACCTCAGAAAGCGGCCCGAAGGGCCGGGCACGGAGACTGTGAGAGGTGGTTTCAGGGTATGTGGCTGGCATGGTGGCCGACGGAGCTTAGGAAAGGGGACGAGCCGGGCGGCGGGGTGCCAGCCTGGCAGGCTGCCTGTCTCTCAGGGGAGAGGTAGGACAAGGCCAGGCTCTGCAGGCCGGACGGAGGGCCTGTGGGAACGCAGCCCTTCCGCTCCCGTTAGTCATGGATCCTTTTCATGGCTCTCATCTCTCTGAACACAAATATTATTCAACTCTTGGCTGAACTCCCCGCGCACGTCGTTGGCGCTGGAAAATGTGAGCCTGCCGTGCGTGGGCCGCTCGGGTCCCCTGGGCCAGCAGGAAACGCGGGGCTGGGTCACCTTGCGGCCCAGGGGTCCCGCTGATGGGTTTCTCCTTCTGGATCAGTTTGCAGGGTCCAGTGCGGACGGCACCCGGCGGGGCATGGGTGTGGACATCTCCCTGCTGAGCTGCCAGTACTTCTTGGCCCAGATCCTGGTCTCCCTGGTGCTGGGGCCTCTGACCTCGGCCGTGGGCAGCGCCAACGGGGTCATGTATTTCTCTAGCCTGGTGTCCTTCCTGGGCTGCTTGTACTCCTCCCTGTTCGTCGTTTATGAAATCCCTCCCAGCGACGCCGCCGAGGAGGAGCACCGGCCCCTCCTGCTGAACGTCTGACACCCCAGAGCCCCAGCTGCGGCCTCGGGCCTGTGTCCGGGGGTCGGAGCAGTCCGGCCAGTGAGAAGCCCCAGGCCTCGGCGGACGCAGGGCAGGTGTCCTGTGGAATGTACATATGTGATAAAACAATAAACGGCAGCAGCGAAGCCTACGGTTCCTAGTCGCGGCTCTCCCGAGGGCGCAGAGGTCACCTGGGGAGCGGGCTGCTCCCCTGGGGGTGGGGAGGGGGCTGCGAGAGTCGCTCATTGCCAGGAGAGGTGTATATGTAACTCAGCGGTTCTCACCTGGAGGCCATTTGGCACCCCCACCCCCACCCCGGGAAGACATTTGGCGATGTCTGGAGATAGTCTGGCTTGTCACAACTCGGGTGGGTGCCTACTGTCCCGAGATGCCTTAAACCTCCTGCAGTGACAGGACAGCCCCCACAGCGAAGAATGTTCCAGCCCCAAAGGTCAATTGTACCCACAGGTGCCCAGAGCCTGATCTAACTGTGCGCTGCATCCCAGAATGGAGTTAGAGCGTACAATGCTCTTGGGACATTCATTCACTCATTCTCCCACCCAGCCACTCCTCCGTCCGCCGGTCCATCCATCCACCCGCCCCGCAGATAGCCGTCGAGTGCCCTGGGCGCGCGGGCAGTGGTAGGTGCTGGGGAGCTGCGAGCAGGTCTCCGCCCTCGTGGAGCTGGTGTAGGAAGAGAGGCAGATCACGCACTGAGTTTCTGTGCCCAAGGATGGCGGTAAGTGCTGTGCCCACGAGCAGGGCAGGAGGACGGGGTGACGGGGTTGGGGAGTGGCCTACGCCAGGGAGAAGGGCAGTGCCCTGGTGAAGAGAGGAAGCCATCTGAGAACTGAGGTGGCAACTTGCTTGGCGTGTTCGAGGGATCGTAGGCTCCGAAACGCGTGGGTCGCAGCACGTCGGGGAGGGTGGGAACCTTACGGAGGCGGAGCAGACGCCCCAGTGAACGCAGCTCTGCCCTCTGACTTGCCCCACCCCCGGCACCTGCCATCTTCCAGTTGATGGACCTGAATGAATCTCTGACTTCTTGCGTCAAGGTCTTCCGCCATGTGGCTTCTCATCATCTTCCATCACTCGACGCCCCGAGCTGGCCCGTGCAGCCGGGCAGGCTCTTCTCCCCGAGCTGTGAGTGCTGGCCGTGTGTACTGGGCGGGGTGGGTCGGGGCCGGTCACTGTTGTACCTGCCCACGGCATGGAGCTGGGCCTGGCCCCCAGCACCCTCACTGCATGGTCCCTATATTCTGGGGCCACGTAGGGGACACTGATCACAAGTCCCCCAAAAGCAACGGGGATCCTGGGCCCGCCTCTGAGGAGAGTCTGGGGTTTATGGGCGGCTAACATGTCTGGTCATCTTTCTGACAAGTCAGGGACAGTAGGTGTAAAACCCCCAACCCTCTGCGGGGCACCTTACCCATCCCCCAACGTGAGCCACGGCCTCCCCAGTGCCATTGCCTACTGAGGTGGCTCCTCTGGGGTCCCTGGAGTCCAGGCCCCTGCTCTCTGTGCCCCCAGATCTGGCCCAGGATCTCTGCCCACTTCCCTGCCTCTGAGCTACCCTCCCCGTCCAACCTCCACCCTGCAGCTGGGGGAGCTATAAACATGCCTCAGTGCACCCCTTTCCTCTTAACACTTTCGGGGGGCTTCTCAGAGCCTAAGGAACCAGTCTAAACTCCTCCCGCCCCACCCGGGCCCTGCCTGTCGTCCCAAGCCCATGGCCTTCTGTGCGGCTCCAGCCCCCAGGACTCCAGCCAGATTCCACTCTGCCGCAGATGTACTCCGAGCCTGTGCTCATGCTCTTCCCACAGGTGAGGACTTTCTTCCTCTTCGCTGCCCATCATCTTCTGAGTCATCGACTTAGATCGTCTAACACGCCACCTCCTCTGTGCAGCCCGCCCTGGTTGGAATCAGCTGAGTCCTCTCTCTGTGCCTTCATGTCATGCCATTTTACCCTTGGTAGTTACAAGCTAAGTGAGGCCGGTCTCATCCTCCCTGCTCCATGTGTAGGTGAAGCAGAGAGAACTTTGGTGACTTTTCAGTCACGCAATTCCTTTGGGCCTCCTGTTTGTCCCATGCTTTTCCTGGGACTCCAGACTCATCCTCCCCACACTTACATTGCTTACAAGAGCTTTAGACGTTTTAGAAAATGTGGTGTCGGATGGCTGGCCCCTGGTCTGGGATGCTTTTGCCCAGAATCGTCAAATCTTCATGCAAGAAAGAAGGAAGAGGGAGGCTCCCCTCTCACTCCTGGCTTGCCAAACCTTAAGGCCTTCTTCCTAGAACTTTCTATGGAAACAGAGATTGGTCTTACACGTGGGAATCCGCACGGAGTCAGTGGGCGGAGCAGAGCCCTGGCCGCCCTCAGGACAGCACCCAAACGCTGCCCTTGACCTTCAGGTCTATTCCCAGCAGATGGCAGGGGGAGCAACCACAGGATCCAAAGCGTGAGGCCCAGGACTCGCTGAGATTTCCACATCTCAGAGAATCACTCTCCGGACTTCACAATGGAGCTGTGATGATGGTGAGGATAGTGACCACTGCTCACGGGTCCCCAAGTCCTACGATGGGCCCTGCGGTGAGCTAAGTGCCTTCTGCAGCCTTCAGGCTTCGTCCTCCCCGGCGAGGGGGTGGAGCTGGCCCGGCTCCGTTTGGCAGGCAGACCTGGACCCAAGACGGGCGCCCTAAGTGCTTGGCCCAGGTCACACAGGGTCGCACGCTTGTACCGGGGAATCTACTCCAGATCTCACGCTGCTTAATGTTTCTGGAGGAAATGCTGAGCTGCCGTGGTCCTTCCCCGCGGTGCGTCTTCGCCTGGCTACCGTAAGAGGAAGGGGAAGGGAAGCCTTCGCTCCGTGGGCCCGTGATAAGACTGACGCCCTTCAAGCCACTGAAACCGGCCACTCCTGACTTTCCACTCAGCAGACTTGAAAAACCAACTCCTGTGCCCTGATGTTCCTTGGGAATGAGCGCACCACTGCCCCAGCCCGCGGCCCACATGTGAGCAGACACTGAGTCGTGAAAGCACAGCCTTCAGCCATCTGGTTTGTCTTCCCAGACTGTTGGACTAACCCTGGGCCCTGCGCTGGGAAGCGGGGACTGGGCAAGGTGGCGTTCTCACACCCAGGCGCCCTGGGCCGCAGGTTTTGAGGGAATGTGCCAGAACGGACAACGGCCGGGGCCCGCTGTGCGCTGAGGCGCTCAGCTTCACACTACCTTCAGGTCATGCATGCAGGGTCTGCAGGGGCGTGCTGTGCCCTCGTCCTAGCCGTGAGCAGGCTGGAGGGCCCCTGAGCACCCTCTTCCTGAAAGTCTCGGAGGAGGAGGCACAGATGTCCTGAGATGGGGGCACAATTGGGGCATAGGACCCTTAGGGCAGCGGCAGCTCAGGGGGACTCTCCGGGGAACTTCTAGGGCCATCATGCTGGGAATCACCACTGCTGAGGTGATCACGGGGTGATCGCCACTCAGCCAATGTTTGCTGAGCACCTAGCGTACGGCCCAGCATGGGGAATGCAGCTGAAAACCACAGAGAAGCACCTCCTGTCCTCCCAACAGCCTTTCCCTGCCGTCACATCCATTCTGCGCCCTGCCCATGCCACCCGCAGCCCCCAGCCCCCATCTCTCTCCCATGGTCCGGCTGTGACCTGTTCCAGTTGCCCTTTGCCCAGACCGCCCCACCCCTCCTCTCTGGCTGCTTGCCTCCAGGAAACATCTATTCTTTTACAAAATACGCATCACCATTCCTACACACCTCTCCCCTACATCGCAGGGGTGGGGACCTTTGGTCCCTGCGGGCAGAGCGGCGGAAGAGTGGCGCCAGGGCTTTACGGATGCTGCCACCTGGTGGTCAGGACCAGGAGCGGTCGCGAGGACCAAGGTGCCGCAGAGCCCGTGCAAAAACTAAGGGGAGCAGGGGCGACCTGGGAGTGACAGCTGGTGGACAGGCACGCAGGAGACCTCAGGTCTTAAACACCATGCCCTCCATAGGCCGGAAGGGTCTTCTAAGAAGTGCCTTCAGGTCTGTTTCTAATCTAATTCACTACGCTGGATGTCCCACACCCTAGGGGTTCAACAGAGGCCACCACCGTGAAGCAGATCCCCCTCCCTGCCCAAACATCGAAGAATGGGGCAGACCAGGGCCGGAGCCAGAGGGGCTGTGAGATCCCAGAGCAGGCCCAGGTGGTCAGGGGGAGGCGGGATTGGGAGACACTTGAGGGAGAAAGAGGGGTCACTTCAGGTGCCCCAGTAGTGACCAGCTCCCTGGATGGGGCCAAGGGCCCTTCTATCTCGTCACCCATGCCTACGACTCAACACCACATCCGGTCAGTGCGGATGGAGCCTCCCTCTGGGGGGGCCTGTTCACTCAGTCAGCAAACATTTGCAAAGCAAGTGCCTTCCACACACTGGGACCAGGTCGGGGCGGGGGGATGCGGGCGCAGCTTCTGCAGCCTGGGTCCCCAATAGGCCAGAAGAAAACAATCACACACGACTTGGAAGCTGGTCCTGGTGAGGACAGCTACCAGAGGAGCTGCCTTGGGTCGGTCAGAGAATCGGGAGTCCGGACCGCGAGCTGCCAGAGCCCCCCAGGGCAGCTGGGAACCCAGTGAGGACCCAGGGAAAGGACACTTCAGATACCGAGACCTCCAGGGGCCAAAAATGCAGGACAGAGAGGCCAGGGAGGGTGGGCAAGTCCCGTGGTAAAGCACGCGCTCTTCCTGGGCCACGGGCTCCAGCCACAAGAGACTCTGTAGCTCCGACGGCCGGACTCCCGCCAGGCCGGGCCTCCCACCCGCAGTCCCAGGACTCCAGGGAGCTCGCTCTCCTGCAGCCCGAGGAGTCCCACTGGACAGCCGACCCCGCGGCCGCCTCCCCGGCAGGCTCGTCTGGCTGATTCTCCCTGGGAGGGGGCAGGGAGGCCAAGGTGTGGTGAGGTCTGCCCCTTGGTGTCTCCACAGCTCAGGGGTCAAGTGCAGGACAGATACTTCCACTGGTCGCGGGGCCTGTGGCTCGACCCCAGCTGTCTGGTGTAACTGGGCCTGTTCGGATTCCACAGCCTTTGAGTCGGGAGCCGACTGGGTTGGCCGGGAGAGGCCGAGGGTGATAGCTGAAATCTGTGTTGGCGCCAGATCACACCGCTCAGGGTCTCACCGGCGAGGGGGCGACCCCCCAAATGTCTCGTGAGCTTCCACGCAGAAGCACTCGGGCCCCGACCTTCACCCTCAGCCCCTGCACCCACAACTGTTCGGCTTCACATGCCTGGTACTTGAGGGTCTCGCGACTCCGTGTCAACGTGGGAGGTCACTGCTGGTGCCCTGTTGTGCATCCTTACCCCGCGGGTAAGTGGCCTCAGCCTGCACAGGGGATGCGTACACGAGCCGCCCGGTTCACCTGAACTTACCACAGAGACTTCTCGACACGGCGACCACGCAGCCAGCCCTGCCGAGTGCCGTTTTCGTAACTCCCGCTTCTCAGCCCCCTGACCAGAGGGGCTGCTGAGCCACCATGCCCAAGCTGAGGATCCACCCACAGGGACTCCAGTGCCAGTTCATCCAAGCGGCAAGAGGCCAGGGCGCGGCCAGGGGCACGGTGGCTGGACGGCAGACGCTTTGTCCTCCTCGTGAATCCAGATGTCCGCTGCTGCAGGCTCTCGGCCCCAGAAAGGGCGCATGGCAGGGTGGGGACAACGGCCACAGCTGTCCACACCTCAGAAACTAGGACCACCTGTGCAGCTCTGATCCGAGGGTCTTTTCTGCAGCATAAACCTATACTTTCATTCAGACACTGACGCCTTATCCTTTAACCTACTTGGAATTTGTAGTTCATACATCTAGGCCTACCAAAGGCTGTTTTCATAAAGAGCGCGGTCTAGTAAGAAGTCGGCCGCTGACCCTTCCCTCCGCACCCCCTGCCACTCCCATCCTGCCTTCATGACCCAGGATGAGAGTCACTTGTGCCCCCCACGTCTGCTCTGGCAGACCCCTCAACTTCATCCCCAACGGGTTACCCAAGTCGCTGAGCAGGACTCCTGCTGTCAGAGAACACGGACCTGCTTCTAGGGGCATCGGTGTGTATGCCCCCCCGGGGTCCCCTGGCTGGCGAAACTGTCTCGTCTTCAATTCAGTAGTGACACAAGCCGTTCCCCAGGCCTTTACCACCACTAGGCAGTGTCGGCCTGGTTCGAGGGCAGTTTATCGATAGGGTTGTTCTTGCTCCGTCTCCCAGGGCATCTAGAAACCCATATTCCAGACGGAAAGGCGAGCATATAAACTTCCAGGGATAGTCTTGAAGCTTTACGAAAATGCCCGACAGTGTCCGAAAGCTCAGCCCGAATCCGTTCTGATGACTGCTGCCCCCTCACGGCCACACCCACACCCTGCAGGCCACCAGCTGGAATGCATCCCTTCACCGGAGGGCCACTCTGAGGGTGGGCTGCCACACGGGCAGGCCTCAGGGCGAGGCAGAGGGGGGACGGGAGGAGGAGGTGGCGGCCACTGCACCGGCGGGCAGCTCAAGACCTCTCCTCTAAGCAGGGAAGGAGCTACATGCCTGTTCACCATGGAGGGTGTCCACAAATTAGAGGTGTGGGTGAGGGGCAGGGGGAGAAAGGAATCTGAGTGAGGAGAGGGTGTCCACGGTCCCAGTGCTGTCATCCCCCGGGCCCATTCTGCTGCCTGGGTAAGCTCATTGTGGGTCCCGATTATCTCAAGCCAGCAGGTCGGAGCATCCCCAAGAGCACTCACCACAGAAACCCTTCCTACCAGACACGGCAGGAAGAATCTATCCAGAAGGTGCTTTGGAGGGTAGGGAAGCAGTGTGCCAGAAACAGCTGAGACCCGAACTCTCCCCTCTGCCCCTTCCCCAGCCTGGGGGACCTAGGTAGGGGCAACTGCCAAGACCCCCACCCACTCCCAGGAATGAGACACAGTCCACTGGTGAACACCCAGCTGCTGTAGTGTAGCTTGGTTTTATTTATGTCCACAAATATTTCAAAAAAATTACAAAATACTCAAATGGAGAGAACACAGAAGTCACGATTTCTGGGTGTCTACTCTGTTTACACTGTGTTATCTCATGGCAAACTACTCATATATACACTTAGCTTCAAGATATATATAAACGTAGCAAATCAGGATGTACACTCTGCTGCCGCAGTGGAACATGAAGCTCAATCTGGACAACATTCAACAAGATACGTACAGAACACAGAAAAGCAAAACCAAACTTCAAACAAAAGGAAGGAAAATCCAAAAGGAAACCAAGGGGTCGGGCTTCAAAGACACTGTGAAGGTCTGGGGCCTCCTAAACAAACTGTGGCTGACCAGGTGAGGGTTTCAGGTCGTAGGTTCTTAAATGGAAGAATCTCAGTGCTTCACCTTGGGATATGGGGGAAAACCAAAACCTAACGAGAAAACACCTTCAGACAGTCTTCAAGTAAAGACTTCTAAGTACTTCACTCTGTCTCTTCTTTGGAAAAACGGATGACACAGAGAGGCGGTCAAGAAGGTCTAACTGAATGGCAGGCACTGTGTTCCACCAAAAGGAAAACAGAGATGCAGAGGAGGTGGGGGCCTCAGGCAGGAGCTGCAGGAGGGCCAGCCCTGCCCCCAGAGGAAACAAGTGCCTCCTGCCCATGTGGCCTGAGTTTGGGGACACAGGGCTCCTTTGAGCTCGCCTCCCTCTAAGGAGCTAAGTTAAGGCAGAAATGGAACAGGAGAAAATGAAAGAGAAAAGCGACAAACATTTCCAGAACATTCCTAGCAGACAAAACAATCCTGTCTGTCCCAACTGAAACCAAACATAGTTTTAATAGAAACTGGAAATGCCCCTGATGCAGGTTTGGGTCCGGAACCTGAATCTCAGCTAATGCCTGATGGCTTCTGGGTCAGCGCGCCAGCCTTCTGGTCCTGTCCCCAACTGAGCCCCAGTCCTGGCCACACCCCACACCCACCGACCCTCGTGCGCTCTGCCACGTCATCCGGCAGCTCTCCGATGGGACTACCATACACAATGGCAGAAGCGGCCCTCGAGTCTGGGGCGGGGATGGAACAGGAAAGATCACACCCTGACAGAAGGCCGGATCCCCAGGTGCAGACATCCCCAGGTCCCCCACCCTCCACCCTGGAGAAAGCACACCATGCCTGCAACTCAGAAAGGAGAGGTGGACGCTCCGCGTAACAGCCGGAGCCCTCAGACTGGCAGCTCCCAGGTGCAAGAAAGCCTGCCTTCTCATTCCACGTCAGCGGCTGCGACTCTTGTTCCTACTCCCAGGAGAAACAGTGGGATTCAAATGGTGTCCCCATCCGACGTGGGTCACCACGCACGGACCTGCTCCTGGGGGAGATGCACAGGCCGCCACCCACAACCATGCCAACTCCGGGGCCTCCAGCTGCGTGGCCAGGAGGACCTGGCCTCCCCACAGGAAGATCCTAATGATGACACACACAAAAGAGTTTTGTTTTTTTTTTTTAAAAAAACAAATTCCTCTGGCAAGTGTGTGTGCTGAGTTCTTTGT
The DNA here is from genome assembly GCF_004348235.1 of Phoca vitulina. Classification (NCBI taxonomy): domain Eukaryota; kingdom Metazoa; phylum Chordata; class Mammalia; order Carnivora; family Phocidae; genus Phoca; species Phoca vitulina. Next base: position 95,126,509 of record NW_022589705.1, on the reverse strand, counting down.
AAGGAATGGTGTTTTCTTGAATTTTCTAGAATGTTTATGAAATTGTCAGAGTATTTAAAAAGGCAGTTCATCCAGAACAACCAAATGTGTGTGCATAGAAATCTAGAAGGAAATCTACAATCAGACACACAGAAACATGTGCTTTCTATCCTGCAGAGACAGAACAAGGTGGAAATTTAACTCCTGCACTCCTGGGACAAAATAAAAACGGTTTCATCTAACAGATATCCGCACCTCTGGCAAAGCACAAGCTAGGAACAGACAGAAGTGAAAATCAAGGCAGCAAAACAAAGAAACGGTCCGTAACATCATCCCTGCAGACCCCTGGATGCTCACTGCTGTGACCGCACCGCGTCCCAAGCCTCTGCCCGTTTGCAATTAGTAACGCCCATCTGCTCCCTTTAATTAAAGGGATAATTATATATAACTTTTTATTAAAAAATCAACTCTGTATTCTGTCAATAGCTGGTAGGAATTCACAATTAGTGACATGGCTGGAAAAAATAGATCAGAATAGTTTGTGGAAGAAAAAAAAAATGCCATTCTAAAATTATTTATTTACAGACGTAAAAAGCCATGCTGCAGAACTTTCTCAAATTATGAAGATCTCCTACAATGTATTAAAATAAAAGTTTTTTTAAAAATTATAGCTCTTGGATTCCAAACTCATATGCCACCTATCTGCAAACCTTGTGGGTTCTGGAACACACGTAACTGAGTGTGTCTGCACGCACAGTGAAGGGTGTGAACTGGATTCTAGCACCTACCAAGAAATCAAGGAAGGAAAAGAAAACTAAAGCCAAACCCCAAGATTGCAGGGAAAGTTTTCTGAATGTTCAGTCCAGTCCAGGACTCACTAAGTTTCTGGGGGACTGTCATGCAGGGAGACCCAAACCAGTCTCAAGGAATCCTCTCTACAAACAAACACTATTATGCTGATAACATTTTTAGTGGTGGGGTTTTTAAATATATAAAGAAATCTTTAGAAGATATTCTTTTTGCTTTTGTAGCTCGTATTGTATGTAAAAAGTCCTGTTTCTCCCCCCAAGAATTGGGGTTTCCACAGCCAGCGCTAACAAATAAATAACTTATAACTGCTTGTCACCTTCTTTCTTCAGTCGACTAGAAAGAAAACAAAGGGAGAAAGTATTCAGCACCAGGCCTGGGAAGGTGGGACCAGGCATGCAGCTCGAGGGTGCAGATGACCGGAGTGGCCTCCCATGCAGGTGACCTTCCCCCTCCCCTCCCTCCCATCAAGATGGCTCCGTGGGAGTCCCCTCCAGGGCCGAGAGGCCAGGGCCTGCAGAGCCATGGGGAGGAGTCTGGCACTTGCTGATATGGGAGGAGCACTGTGGGCACGGCCAGGAGGGGCAACCATTAGGCTGGGTCAGTGGCCCACAGGTGGGGTACATGGGAGCCTGGGCTCAGAGAGCGAGCCCCCACCCCCTTCTGGCCCCGCCCCACCTCACCTGTAATAATCTTCCTGACTTGGTAGGTGGCCACCATGCATGTGGGGGTGTCCATGCAGCCACTGCTGTTCCATGGCCAGTCTCTGCAGCTCTGCTGACTGGGCATGCATGGCCTGCAGCTGGTGGGCTGCAGACATGGGGGGTGGGATGGCCCCAGGCAGGTCTCGGGGGTAGGGGGTACCTGCCAAACACAAAACAGCCTTCAATACAGACAGGCCAGGGGAGTGGCCAGGATGAGGCCAGCAAGGAGGTCAGGTCAGGAGACAGCCCTGCAGGGAGGAGCAAGAGCCTACTTACTCTGCAGGGGCCCGTGGAGCAGAGCGCCCCCCCCCCCCCAGGAGAGAGAGGAGGCCCAAAGTACTGTCCCTTGGATCCCCTGACCCTGGGGGTGGAGGTCAGGGGAGGATGGAATATGCACTCCCTCGTCCTCAAGGTTTCAGGCTCTTCCTTCTTCACAGAGGCCCACTCTGAACTCTCGGTTTAGACTCAGCGCCTCTGTCACTCCTTCACCTCACACTGTCCTTGTCCTGGCTCTAAGGACTCATTTGTACTCATTCACCCCCAGCTCTCTGAGGACAGGGGTTTGCCTGCCTGGTTCCCAGGTGGATTCTCGGCACACAGAAGGTATTTGTTGAATACGTGGATGAATGAATGAATGAATGAACGGGACATCAGATACCAACCCAACTCTCACACCGGCCCCTCCTCCCCAGGCGCATTCTTACCAAACACTGGATGACGAAGCATCTCGTGCTCATGGGGGGGCTGTCCAAGCAGAGGATTGGGGAGGGTGCCAGGGGGATAGGGAAAGCGAGCCAGGTGAGGGCCAGCAGTCAGGGGGTCAACCAGTGGGTGCACTGGGCCTGCTGAACCTAAAAAAGAGGCAGAAATCCAGATGCAAGTGGTGCAGGGCTCTGGGGCTCTCGCCGTGTCCGCCCTCCTCGGCCGTAATTACCAGTGACTTCCGTCTCACCACAGCCGGCTCCTGGCCACCAGGGCCACCAAAAATCCTGACCCAAAGTGGCTGCTCCCACCCCAACCTGCAGTAAAGTTCCAGAAAGTATCACAGAGGTAAGTTCACACACTATTTCCTCCTCTTATTCCTGAGCACCCTGCACCCCTACAAGCAGAGTCTCCTCCACGCTGTTTTACTGAGAACCCTTGATCATCCGAGCCCACCTGGCCGAACACTCTAGGCCTGCCCTGCACCTGTCAGGTCCACAGGGACCCCAGGGCCGCCTCGCCGGCCCTTCACCCACAGAACCCACAGGGGGTCGGCAGAGCGGGTGCTGCCAGATGCTGCGTGCCGTTGGCAGGGAAGAGGCTCACTAAGCCCTGCTCTCTCCTCTCTGGGCCCTGGGCCCCTGTCCCTCCCTCCCTGCAGATGTCCCTTCCCACCTTCAAGCCCACTCCAAGTTACCTTCTTGACAAGGCTTTCTCATGGCTTTCTAATTACAACCTTGCTCCCAGCTACCCTGTTCCCTCCCCCTGGTTAGCTGTCCTCCAGAACCCGGCCTGCTTTTCACACTCCAAGATACACTGCCTGCCTGCCTCCAGATGGGGACGGTAAGACGGACAGGCTCGTTACCAGCGTCTAGAGCTGCGCCTGACGTACCGCAGGTGCTCCGGAACTATTTGTCAGATGGACGAATGACTGCCTGTCCTCAAACAGCACTAAGACACATCCACTGGTTACACAGGGGCTTAGACAGCCCATGCCGGCTGGCATCAAAGTTCCAGGTGTCAGGACCATGGAGTGAAAGGGACAGCTCCCAGGCTTCCCCAGAACGACCTGCCTGGACAGAGTCCAGGCTCCCCACATCAGGGCTCGGTGCAGAGGTGGAAAGCAAGGTGCTGCCCTCCCCACCTCTGGGCCCTGCTCTATCAGTCACCCTCCTCCCCAGCATGGAGGCAGGTCTGGCCACTGTGAAGTCCTGCATGTGGGCTGTGCCCTGGGACTCCACGGCAGGCCTTGGTCCCCGAGTGCAGCCCAGCTCCTCCCACCCCATCTAGCCGGTCTGCAGAGCTATAGACGGAGCAGGGACCCCAGCTGTACCTGTCTCTGCCTTTAACCCAGCTGGCCAGTCGGCAGAACTTTGGGAGCTCTCATTCCCAGAACGGATGGGACTGGGTGGCCCTGACCAGATGAGCCAAGGCCCTGTACCCAAAGACGGAACAGGAGGACTGTTAAGTTCTCACTGAAAGATACCCTAGAGCCTCCCTGGGTGTCTCAGTTGCCTCCACCTGGGCTCCAACGCCCTGCCTTGCTCCTCAGGCCCCACTTCCTGCCTTTAAGCCGACTCCGGGAGCACAGGCTGCTTCCCGCTATCCCCAGCACCAGAGGCACGGGGCCAAGAACCTAAGCTTTATCCAGGAAACTGCAAGCAAAGGGCCCCAGGGTGACTCAGCGTTCTGGGGACTTGCAGCTCTGGAGAACAGAGGGGCTGGGCGGAGACAAAGGCTGCGGGTGAGGGAAGCAACGAGAGGGTTCCCAGACAGACGCAGACCATTCTCAGCTCTGTCAGGAATGAGGGATTCCTTCAGGAAAGAACCGCCTCTGCTTCTGGACGGTGGCTCTGCCTCTGCCCTGTGCCTTGTTAGACCAGAACTCAACCCACAGCGCCCTCTCACAGCCCAGCCCGGGGGTCACCCACCTTGGTGGAGGGGGTCCTGCTGGTGGAGGTGGAGGTGCGAGTGGATGTGTGAGTGCTGGTGATGGTGTGGAGTCACGTTGAACATCTGCAGGCGGGCCAGAGGGTCGCTGGTCAGCGATGCCATGCGCTCGGCGTGGATCCGCTCGGCCGCCAGTCTATCAGGGTAGCTCATCTCGGGCCGCAGCTGGGGGCCCGCCAGGGCCAGTCTCTCCCTCTCCAGGGGGTTCAGGCCCGGGTGGAAAGAAGCAAAAGGGTGGGGGCCCGCAGTGGGGGGAATGGTGAGGGCGCTGTGCCGGGCGAAGTGCTCCATGGGGTTGGTGGCTGGGTGCAGGGGGTCCAGCTCCGGGGGCTTCACCTCGAAGCCTGGCTTCATCCTCTCCCGTAGCTCCCGCTCCCGGATCTCCCGCTCCCGGATCTCCCGCTCCCGGAGCTCCCGTTCCCGGATGGTGGGGTCCACGTTGTAGAGGCCGGGCATGTGGTAGGCCAGCAGGGGGTCAGTGGGGTTGAGGGGCATGTAGAAGGGGTGGTTGCGGTTGGTGGGTGACATGACGTGGGGCCGAGCGTACTCGCTCAGAGTCCGAAGGGCAGGCGTGTCGGGCCCGATGTATGGAGGCACCGCGGCAATGGTGGTTGGTGGCGGCTCGAAGGATGGCCGCATGTGGCCCGGACCACTGAGCTGGGGGTCGCTGAGGCGGCCCTCGTGGGCTGAGCTGGACGCCTTCTGCTGAAGGAAGGGAAGGTGTGAGGGGCAGGCGCTCACTCTGCAGAGCTGAGCCTGGCCCTGCTGCCATCCCGCACTGGCCAGCCAACGTGGTCCATCCACCCAACACCAAGAGCAGGCCCCAGCCATGGCCAGGGACAGGCTTGGGCCGCAAGGACATGGTCCAGCCGCTGCTGGGACAGTCTGCTTTGTGCCTACAGCTTCCCTTGTGCCCTGGATGGGGCTGTGCATCGGAGAGTGAGCCGCAGAGCAGAGCTGGGGAGGGACCCCCCGCTGCCTGGCTGACCCCCAACTCACGGCTGCTCTCTCTGCCTCCCGCTCCCGCTCTCGTTCCCGCTCGCGCTCTTTCTCCTTCTCCTTCTCGCGCTCCCGCTCCTCTCGTGCTTTCTGCTCAGCCTCCCGTTTGGCCTTCTCGATGGCCTCCTCCCTCTTCTTGGCCAGTTTGGATCCCGCCAGAGGCATGAAATACAGGTCTGTCCGCGCACACGAGTTGTAACCACGGTCCAGATGTTTGTAGAACCTAAAGAAGGCCACGTCTCTCGCTGGGGCCCCGCCGAAGCCGCAGCCTGCCCCAGCTGCCCAGCCCGTCCCTGCCCTGGCCGTGCCCGCATTCCTGGGGGGCCAGTACCTGGCTGACTGGCTGGCATGGCTGGGGGTGTCCACCACAGTGGGCTCGGGGGACGGGCTCCTAGGTGGGGGAGGTGGGCTCTCAGGCTCCTCAGCATCATCCAGAGCCTCTTCCTTGATCTGGACCGTGGGGAGCGGACACGCTGTCCCCCCGGGTACACTGCCTCCCGAGGGAACAGCAGCAGAGCAGGGTGCCTGGGCCGAGGGGCCAGGTCCCGCAGGTGGGGTGGAGGTGGAGGAGCAGGTTGGAGGGGTGATGGGAGGAGGTCCCCCAGGGACAAAGGGGTGCTGAGCAAATGGGGGCTGGGGGGGCACCTGGTGGAGGCCTGCTGGGGGGTGAGCGGCAGCAGCAGGAGGCAGGCTCTGGCTCTGGGTCAGCACTGGGGGCTGTGCAGGGGAGGAGGGCAGGGGCTGGCTCTGAGGCATGAGCTGCAGGGGAGGGGGATGGGCTGAGGGGGGATGGTGTGTGGACAGGGAGCTCAGGGGCTTCAGTGCTGGAGGGGGTGGGAGGTTGGCATTCATGGAGAAGGGCGAGGGCCCGGAGAGGTGAGGCGGGTGCTTGTGGGCTTGGGGGGCTGGCAGCTGGGGGATGGGTGTGGTGGGTGGGGGCTTGATGTGGGGCATGGCCAAGGGGGCCGGCGGCAGGGGCTGCTCCCGTGGGGGCTGCTGGGGCTGCAGCGCTGACTGTGAGGCTGCGGGCTGCAAGGAGGCGTGAGGGAGAGCTGACGCCTGGGAGGCCTGGGGAGGGAGGCCGAAGGGCTGAGGGGGGCCTGGGTGCTGCAGCAGGGGCCCGGCCTGGAGGCTGTGAGGGCCACCTGGGCCCTGACTATGCAGAGGGGGCTGGCTGTGAGGTGGGGCGGCGGTCTGGCCAGCTGGCACGGTCAGAGGCTGGAGCGGGGGATGTGGTGAGGGCAGCCGCTGTGGGTGCAGGGAGGGCGCCTGCTGGATATGAGCATGGGGAGCAGGAACTGCCGGGGCCTGCGGCTGGCCGGGGGGCTGGGAGGCCGAGGGGGAGCCCTGTGGAGGGCCTGCAGTGGCAGAGGGCGCGGGCCCTGGTGTGGGGAGCTGGGAGGTTCCTGGAGGGGCGGTGGAGGTCGCTGGAGGGGCCGCACCGGGGGCCCCCTGCAAGGCTGGGGGCTGGGCCTGCAGCATCTGCTGCTGGGCCGAAGAGTCCGAGTCGCTCTCGTTGTCCTGGGGGCTGGGGATGCTGGGGGACGTGCTGCGATTGTCCTGGTCGATGTCTTTGGGGTCACTGCTGCCCTCATCGTTGACGCTGCGGCTGTCCGAACTCTCTCCTTCGCCTTCCGATGGCGAGTTGGGCCGGCTGATCTCCTAGGGCCAGAGATGGCAGGGATGAAGCCCTGGGACAGCAGAGCCTCTTGCTGCCCTGCGTTGCTAGCGAACAAGGCGGCAAGCCTGGCCCCAGAGACTGCAGGTCCTCCTTTGACCCGGCCAGTCTCGGGAACCAATCTAGGTCCCTCCCTAGGAGATGGGGCCCCACTAGGCCCCAGGAAGAATGTGGGCTCCAGGCCTCTCAAGGGGCGTGAGCTGCCAGCCACAGTCACAGTGGCTCAGCTGCGCAGCTCACCTGGGTTTTCGTCTTCTTGGAGCTGCTCCTGTCGGCCTCCTCTGTATCAGAGGCCACCTTCTCCCGCTGGCGCTTGGTGCTCTTCAGGGGGGATGAGGCCTCCTCCTTCACCTTCTGCGGTGGGAAAGCCCAAGAGGGGCATCAGGCCAAGGGAGGATGTCCCATCAGCCTCAGCGGGTAAATGACCATGGTTTGCTGACACCTTGCTCCCGAACTCGGAGTTCCATCTCCAGAAGCAAGAAAGCTCTGGAAGGGACTAGCTGAGGCCAGGAAAAAACAAGTATCTGGGGGTGGAAGTAACTTGGCTTGGGGGGTGGGAGGGCGGGGAGGAGGGAGGAGCCTTTCCAATTACACCCTACCCTTTGCCCCTGAGGCCTTGGGAAACTCAAGGCAGAGACGGCCCCCAAAGGTCAGTGCTGGGAGCTGCACTGGACCCCCTTTCTCCAGACCCTAGACCCCAGGCCGCAGTCTGCAGCCCTAGTCTAGGGCAATGCTGATGCCCAGGGAGCCTCCAGGAACATCCTGCAGCCCTTATCTGAGGGAGCTGAACATCAACTCCAGCAACCTGGGGTTTTAATGAGAGGCAGGGCCAAGCAGGCCCACCACCCTTGGGGACGGGCACCTCACCTTGGCTGACTTCTTCACTGTCTCTGCTTTACTATCATTGCTAGAGGTGCTGGCAGCGCTGGGCGAGTTCCGGCCACTGGAGCGGATGTCTTCATTGATGGGCGAGGCGCGACCATCAGGGCTGGCTGGCTGCTTCTTTCGACCACTGCGCAGTGTAGACATCTGCCCACCCAAACCGGAGGCTGGTGAGACTAGACCCCAGCACACACGCAGGAGCCTCAGGAGCAGACCTCACCACCAGCATTATGGCAAATACCAGGCCCTGGCAAGCACAGGCACCTCTGGCTGTCCCTCGCTGTGTGGGGGGTCAATATGGAGCTAAGGGAGGAGGGGGTGAATGGGTGGGTTCACATGGAAAAGAGCAATTCTTAAACCCAAAGCACTCATCTCTAGGGATGGTCCTGGATATTGTGTGGTAGAAACGAGCAAGATTTTCTGAGGGGCAGAAGTCAGCGAGGGCCGTCTACTCTGCCAAGTTCTCCAGAATGACAATCATACGCTCTGCTTCAAATCACCTCACTCTCTTTATTCCACAGAACTGCCTACTTCCTCACCCAAACCAAACCAAACAGCTGCTGATTTCATCTGCCAGTACGAGAAGTGACCCAAAGGGAGAAGCTGTCAAATAATGTAGCTCAGCTCCTAAAACCACAAGCACTTGAGCACGTTTCTGCAAAGCCATGGGGCTCAGAAGAGATGGGGGGACAATGATTCACGTCAGTCCATCTGCTGGGTGGCCTGGGAACAAGCAGCCTTGACAAGATGCTAGGGTCAGAGGAAGGTGAACGGTGCCATCTACATGCCTATAAGGGCCACTGGGGAGGCCAGCCACAGGGAAGGGCCCTGGGGCATTCCCCAGCTCCCAGGCTGGGAAAACCCTTGCTCCCAAAGGTCCCTGCTGCCACATTTCCAACCTGGAAAACAAAACCTCTTTATGAAAAAGGCTATACAGTGAGGAGGTAAATGTACCAAAAGTTTCTAAAACTGAATCAAATATTAGGAAAAAAAAAAAAGCACCTGCAAGTTTTAAATAGCAGCAAGATGTCACACTACAGGTGGGCCCAGGGTCCAGAGGAAAGTCGGGAGACTTGGAAAGCCTGCACTGAACCAGACACTGATACCTAAGAGTTCTCTGTAAAAGTAAGCTCAGGACGTGCACCCCACTGACGACACGAGGCAGGGAGGGAGAAAGCAGTGGCTCTTTCCAGACTCACAGACAAAACAAATACCTTTGAGCCAATCACTTCTTGAAGGGGGCTGGTTCTCTACCCAGAATGAATCGCTTCCCAACCTCCTGGGAAGCACAAGCCCCAGCATCCTAGTAACCTGAAGTGGCCCGGGTCGCCTGCCCTGAGGACTCACCGAGCCACGACTGCGCCGAGTCCTCATGCTATGCTTCCCACTGAGCCCATCATCTTCCTCTTTGACAGGTTTGAACATGAATGGGGGAGGGTCCACGGGCTTCTCAATGGGGGGGAGCTCGCCGTATTTCTTGAAGTGGATGCGGCAGTCTGTGCAGAGCAGGATGTTCTCCCGGCCCCCGTGGTGCCAGTCTTTGGAGGCTGCGTGAGGGAAGAGGAATGCGGGTGGGGGGCCCTTCCATGGGCTCAGACAGATGCCCATCACTCACTCTGCTGCTGCCTGCTCTCTCCCAGGGCGGGAGAGGATTTCAGGAACATCCACCCCCTTCCCCAATCTCATGGTGCCCGGCAGGAGATGGCAACAGGCTTCCCAGAAACACAGGTACCCCAACCCCGACCACACTGACTGTAAACGGGGGAGTGACACAATATACAGATTTCTGCTTTCTCAAGTAACCCTGAAGCACAATGCAAATGTCAAGCCAGTGACACTCTGGCAGGTCTTCAACTGGATTCATGAAACGTTCAGAACCTGAAAGTGCCTGAGCCTGGCCTGTCTCGGTGAATGCTCCCACTGCTCCCCCCACCCCCGATCCCCACTTACTGGTGGTAAAGCAGTGGCGGCAGGCGTACCCCTTTAATTCCTGCTCGCTGTCTTCACTGTCAAAGTCATCCTCGCTGGCTGAACTCAAGTCCACTGGGCATGGCAGGAACACAACAGGGGTGGGGGAGAAACCATCATGCTTGGCCAAGACCGGGACCACCTGTGACCTGCCCCAGGCTCTAAGCCACCAGTCAGAGCGGCCTGGAAGGCTGAGGTGAGGCAGTGTGCACGAAGGACCACTCTGCATTCCTCAGGGCCAAGAGACCAGAACGAAGAACCCGTGTGCGGTAGGTGCCCAAGGGTCTGCCCTACCCTATTTTTGGAGACTGGTGTCACAGCTGCATCCTGGCGTGGGAGGCACTGATGCCCACAGCTGGGAACGTGAACAGGCGAAGTACGTCCATACACAGCCCCTGACATATCCAGGCATCCTGAGGAGCTCCCTCTCCATCGAGTCCTACCCCCGCCCCCACCCGGCACACATGGATTATTTCTCGTTTGCAAGTGCAACATAAGCAGCCCTCAGGCTGAGTGCCACGGGCCAGGACAGAACCCCAAGGCCCACTGCTGTGTGCGAGCTTTTAAGGGTTAGGAAGGTATCATATTAGACTGCACATCACACTGGGACCAAGAGGAGGATCTTGGTAAAGCAGGAGGAAAAAGGAGAAAATGTTAATCTGCTCTTACTGCTAACACAATACCAATGCAATGAGACTCAGACAGTACGTCATCTACGAAGTGAACAACCTCCTCCGAAGTTACTGAAAACACCCCGAGAGATGGTCAAGACTTACATTTCCCTAAAAAATTAAAATGATGTTGAGTTTATTTTAAAAATTTAAACGCATGAATAATTCGTAAAACTCTCCTACCAAAACCCCAAAGTCCACGCTACATCTGGGTGCGGACTCTGCACATATGCCCAGCACACACTACGTCCCCAACCCGTACTGTGACAAGGATGCCTGTGACGGTGGGCTCCGAGCTGGGACAATGCACGTGTGGCTGCGTGGGAGAAGTCCCTCACTTACGGAATTCGCTGGAGGGGGGTCTGGAGGGCGTGCTGACGGGTGTGGATGCGGTGCGGGTCTTGATCCTCCTGAACACGGCCTGCCTGCGGTGCCTCCGATGGGCCCGGGAGCTGGCTGCTTCGGGGGTCTTCTTCCAGTAGTAATAGAAGGTGATCAGCTCCCCCTGCAGGAGAGAAGGCTGGATGTGACGGAAGGGTTCAGAGGGGCTTTGCTCTTCCCGCTCCCACAGCACGCCCACCCTCTTCCGCCAGGAGCAGCAGCTGGTTCCTAACAGCTGTGCTGGACATGAGCACAAAGGACAGTCGGGAGAGGAACGGGGCTTGCTCAAGACACACCTGTGAGCTGCCCACTAACTGGGTGAATGGGCTTGTCCCCTCAGCCCAGCAGAGCAGAATTTCTAGATTTCAAGAACATTCGTTCATTCAACAAGTATTTGCTGAGTGCGTACCATGTGCCAGATGCCACCATGGAGGTACGCCAATAAACAATCGAAAAGAAGGGAAATCCCAGCCCTCCAGCTGTGTGTGTGCACAGAGGTCTTCTTCACAGCATTCCACTGAAATCATACAGGTATGACAAGGAAATGCCTGGACAGTTACATTATTCCAGAAAGAAGCAAAGGAAACAACTGAGATGATGCGGAACTGGGGTCAAGAAAAACAGAGACCCCAAATCCAGGAAAACTGCTCCGCAGCCTCTACCCCAATCTGAGTGCCCACATCGGGACAAGCTAGTACAGCATCCTGACAGTGAAGACAAGGGAAGACCCTGAGGGACAGACACAGTGGTGCTGACGCAGAGGGGAAGTGCCATTTGTCACAAGGCCAGCCTTTATGGCAGAAGAAGCTATTCTTTCCATGGCCCAGCAGAAAGGAAGGCAAGAAATCCTTAAAAAACAAAATAAAACAAAACACAGCAAGGGGGTATGAGCCCAAATGCAACTTTTAGAAAGGGGGGCAGTTTTCGGGGTGCCTGGGTGGCTCAGTGAGTTGAGTGTCCAACTCTTGGTTTTTGGCTCAGGTCATGATCCCAGAGTCGTGAGATCCAGCCCCTTGTCAGGCTCCGTGCTCAGCGGGGAGTCTGCTTGAGATTCTCTCCCTCTGCCACCTCCCAGGTGGGCAAGGGCGCGCATGCTCTCTCTCAAACAAATAAACCTTTAGAAATAAGAAAGGGGCACTTTTTGCTACCCCCACCTCCAAGAGCTCAGCAGGCACACCATACACACCAACAGGTGAATGGCATGTTCGGCGAACCCTGGTTGACACAATACCGATTTCTTAAACATCCCAAGATAAAGTACCTTTACCTGGAATTAAAAAAACCAAAAAACAAAAAAACAATTAAAGCAGCGAAAGTGTGTAGAGAAATATTGATTTTCTCTAACTGAATCAATCTTGTGGACAATCAATTAGCGTGGCTGACTACTGTATCCTGGGAAGCCGCCCTGTGGGCAACTCGTACCCCAACGTGGGAGCCACTTGGCCAGAGCACCACACTGCCTCACGGAAGGCTCAGTGCCCTGTGAATGGAGGAGCCAAGAGAGAGAAACAAAGATTTTGTTCTCCAGTGACCTGAGATCTAGCTGGAAAGACCAGTACTGGGGAGACTAAAGTGGACAAACAAGGGCAGATACCACGCGACAAACTCTTGTGATCGCTGGAGCATCCAGTCAGATGAGGTTTCATTAAAACACCCCCCAGAAAGCAATGGCCTTAGAACGATGAGAAGTGAGTTTGTAGAGAAGTGGACAGATTTTAAGTGGGGAAATGGCTCCTGCAAAGTAGGTAGTACGTGTGTGCTGGGTGCTCACTACTCAGAGTTGGATTCTATGCCTGTGCGTTTTCTAAGTGGGACCACAGCTGTTGTCAGATCCTTAAATGAGCCTGTGATTCAAAAGGAACTTCTGACTGGCTCCCATAAGCCTATAGCATGTATCTCTTGGGAGCTGTGGTTATGTTTCAGTCTTTCCAAGTGCCACTTAACAAAATGCTAGTGACTGCCAATATTTAACAGATGAAGCATGACCCCAGGCCAAGGAGGCCAGGAGTCAACCACCAAGGATGAGCGCACACAAGTCTGCAAGCTCACCGCACTCTTTTCAGTTCCATGAGACAGTAACTGAGCGGTAAGGGAAAATGTAGGGATGCCCTTGGACTTCTGTCCCGTTTGTCTATCACATGTTATTCCACAAATGTAGGCTACAATTGTCCCTGTGATGACTGGAGCATCCTGAGCCCCTAGGTCATGATCCGAGAACCTCCTGGCTCCTGCCTCTTTACTTCCTATTTTCCTGACTTGGAAAGTCACTTATCTGTACTGATCTTTTGGTGTTGGCTGGCTAGAGGGAACAAATTCATAAATCCACCAGGGGATTAAGAGACCTGTGCTGATATAAAACTGATCTGACTCTGGTTTTCCTATGAGAAAATACAGAACAAAAGCCAAGGCAAGTCACTGTCACCCTTGAATACTTTGTCAGAGTGACATGCTCTATCGGTTCAAAAAGACAACCAGTGCAGTAAATCATGGCCCAATCCCAAAACTAGAAGGAAGAACGTGAAACCCCAAAGTGGTACCTCCCACTGCCTCCTCTAGCTGAAGTCATTTTAGGGGCCAGCAGATGAGAGGCCTGGGATGTAAGAGGAAATGGGAAGCTACAGGACACAGAAGGAATAAAAAATGGGAGAGAAAATGAGGGTCTCTGCTAAATCTCAGCTAGAGCGGACGGCAGTTAGCAGCTGCACTGACGTCTCCACGCAGCGCTGGTCTAGCACAGTACTGCCTCACGCAGTTACAAGGGATCGGGGGTGGGGGCGCCCACCCCACCTCCGCCACCACCCATAGCCAAAAATCCAGGTACAACTTCTGACTCTCCTAAAACTAACAGTCTACTGCTGACCAGAAACCTTACCAATGATATAAACGGTCAATTAACACACATTGTGTATGTTATATTATTTACTGTATTCTTGCAATACGTAAACTAAAGAAAATGTTAATAAGAAAATCATAAAAAAGAAAAAAATATATATAGTGCTGGACTACATAAAAAAAAAATCTGCTTCTAAGTGAACCTGAGCCGTTTTAACCCGTGTTAAGGTCCAATGTATTTCTATTTCTCAAATATGAATGTCTGAAAGAGTTTCAAATGGTTTTAAAAGACAGCATAACTCGCAGATTAAAATCGGGGAAGCCAGAGTTCAGTGAGGCATCAGACAGAAAAAGGCTCAGGAGAAAAGCACAGGTTCCCAACTTTAACTTCCACTCCTGCACTGTGTACTCCTAGAGTACGTGAGAAAATTAGGACATGACAAACCTAATATTGAAATAACAAAAACTTTTTGTCAACACTTAAATAATAGCTTTTAGGGGCCCCTGGGTGGCTCAGTTGGTTAATCATCTGCCTTCAGCTCAGGTCATGATCTCAGGGTCCTGGGATTGAGCCCCGAGTTGGGCTCCCTGCTCAGCGGAGAGTCTGCTTCTCCCTCTCCCTCTGTTCCTCCCCCCAGACTCATGAACTCTTGTGCACGCATGCTCTCTCTCAAATAAATAAAATCTTAAAAAAAGAAAGAAAGAATAGCTTTTAAACAAGGAAAAGGAGGGCGCCTGTGTGGCTCAGTCAGTTAAGTGTCTGCCTTCAGCTCAGGCCATGATCTCAGTGTCCTGGGATTGAGCCCCGCACCCGGCTCCTTGCTCAGCGGGGAGCCTGCTTGCTTCTCCCGCTGCTTGTGCCAGCGCATGCTCTCTCTCTGACAACTAAATAAAATCTTAAAAACCAAAACAAGGAAAAGGAGTCCAGAACAGATTCTATTATCTGAGTACCAAGGATCAAAGGACCAAGCCAGAGGAAGTCTCCACTAGAGGCCTATAAATTAGTTTGGAAAATGAAAATACAAATTTCAAACTCCAGGAAGATGGGGTAATGACTAGAACTCTCATACATTGCTGGTGAGAATAGAAAATGGTTCAACCACTTTGTAAAACTTTGGCAGTTCTTACAAAGCTAAACAAACATTTACCATATGACCCAGCAATTGATTCCACTCCTAGGTGTTTACCCCAAAGAAATAAAAACATATGCTCACGCAAAGACTTTTATACAGATGTTCACAGAAACTTTACTCTTCATAGCCAAAAGCTGGAAACAATCCAAACACCCCTCAACAGGAGAATGGATAAACATATTACTGTGCACACATTTACTAGACACTATTTGGCAGTAAAAAGGCACAAACTACTAATCAACCTGACAATATGGATGAATCTCAAAACATCACACTGAATGTAAGTAGCCATGTATGATTCCATTCTAGAAAAGGCAAGTCTACAATCACAAAAAGTAAATGAGCCTGGAGGACAAGGAAGTAGAAAACTACCTATAAAAGAACATGAGGAAACCTTCTGGGGTGAAGAGGGTATCGTATGAACCGACTGTGGTGCTACTTGCATGGAGGTACAGTTACCAAATTGTTTGAACTGTGACCCCCACTGAACTTTGTAAAGTGGGTGCATTTTTATGGTATAAATGGTATGCATACCAATTACACATCAATGAAGTTGACTTAAAAAAAAATCCAGGCCAGGTTTTATTAGCTGCCTCTCAACCACTGTAATGTCTACGAGGGGATTAAACACTGGAATGGAGCGAATCTAGGAGGATTAGAAACAGCATACTGGTGACTGCATGGGTGGCTAGGTCTTGAGCACAAACAAAAGAACATGTCGGGAAAAGCTTTGGTTCTACAAATAGGGAATGAGGCAACCAGAGGCCTTACCAGGAACGAAGTCAATTGAACTTTAATCAAACATGCATAGTGTGTGCTGCAGAGGCCCGCTGCACATATATTCAGGGAACAAAAGCTGTTGCAGAAATCAATAGCTTGCTGAAACATTAACACAGGCAATCATTGATCAAAAGGCAGCTCCACAAAGGCAGCCTTGCAAATTAGCTCCCGCCTTTGCTTGCAAGCAAACACAGAGGCATCAACGTGGACATGAATGGCCGGGGCCGATCGTTTTGTTCCCGATGCTCTCACCCGCCGCACAACAGGGCCTCCCAGTCAGCACACCTCACATCTCCGTGCTGTAACTGCACACAGCACGAGCGAGCAACTAAACTGGGTTAGTGCCTGGGCAAAAAAGGAAAGGAGAGGGGGCGAAGTCCTCTCCAATTGACAGCATTATGGGCTGCAGTGCTTGCCAAGAGAAGCGCTTAAATCCACTGGTCTATATTTAGCAGATTCTCTCTCCCTCCCCAACTCTTCGCCTTTTCTTTGGTGTTAAGGGCGCAGGGGTGTGCTGGATTTTCCCAACTGGTCATATGCAAAAAGCCACTGGCAATAAGGGATTTGCTCCTGGATTTAGGCACCAGCTCCCCACCCTGAGGCAGGATCTCTACACAGCAGGTTTCTCCCCAGGCAAACCACTCAGGGGTAGAGAACCAGGCCCCATTTGGTTTCTCTGATTTTCCATCAAAATGAAAACATGAGGCAGGGAGTGCCAGGCAGAGAAGGAGGGGGGAGCTATAAGGTGCTCAGGTGCTCTATCTGGCGTGTGGGGGCTGGGAGGAGAGAGTCAGGTTGACAAAAGGCTCCAGGCACCAGCAGACAGCTCAATCACAGCCACTCCTGTAATCCAGAAGCTTCCTGGGCTTGGCCACCTGGAATTAGTAGGAGGACTGGTTCCTTTTCCGCAGTCACCATTGTACTTCTGTGCTTCCTTGTGTTAGACTGTGAGTCCATCAAGTTCACTCAACATAAAACATTGGGACAATCTCCCTCCATGCCCCCCTCCCCCCCGCCTAGACCTTCTGAACTGAAGCAGTTGTGGGGGGAGGGCTGCTCACCACTTACCAGTAGCTTTCGGGTATAAACTCATTTCAGGTAAGTTCTGCTGGTATGGCTGGGCCCAGTTCTGCTTTACCTTGGGTGAACAACAGACTGGCGACGTGCTCTCCAGGGCCCAGGGCAAGCATCTCACTGTACGTGCATGGGTTAAGAGCGAAGCCAGGTGGGGGGCTACATGCGGGAGTTGGCAGCCCTGCCGCAGGAGACAAGCTGACCAGCTCTCCCTCCTGTCTTACTAGCAGGTTAATTTACCTGCAGCCACTTGGTGAGTTAAAACAATGTCCACAAACATGACTGTTATTTAATTTCCCACAGTCACTGCACTGCAAAGGGAGGGGAACCTGTAACTTGTCCTGCCTGACAAAACACACACACACACACACACACACACACACACTATTTTTATAAATTTTTTTTTTTTTAAGATTTTATTTATTTATGTATTAGAGAGCGAGAGAGAGAGAAACAGCATGAGAGGGGAGAAGGTCAGAGGGAGAAGCAGGCTCGCCGCTGAGCTGGGAGCCCGATGTGGGACTCGATCCCAGGACTCCAGGATCATGACCTGAGCCGAAGGCAGTTGCTTAACCAACTGAGCCACCCAGGCGCCCCCACACACACTATTTTTAAAGGAAGATAAGCTACATGTCTCCTAAGGGACCCTGGGGAAAGGAAGGCACAGAGGCCGCAAGCAGGCTCTCTCTGTAAGCACTGCCGTGTCAACCGGCCACCTGGTGAGCACGGCCGCCCCGTGGCGAGCACCACTCCTGGGATCTCTCACACCTTAGCGCGCCATTACCTCAAGAAAGGAGCTCTCCGGGAGGCCGATTTGGAGGCAGGAAAAGGTAACCAATTATTTTTGTCCCATGCGAGAAACATAAGGGTACATCCAGGAATAAGTCCCAATTTTTGTGATTATAATATTACTACTGCCACAACCACACAAAAAAGGCATGACGTCCTGGGGTGGGGATAGCGGTGTGGGGGTGGTGTGTGGCAGAAGATGAGGTCTAGGGACCCCAGCATGCAAACCATGGGGTACCTGCAGCCTGCCATCTACTATTAGGCTAAGGAAGGCCTCGGTCTCTTGGAAATAACTCTCTTCTCACACACTCCTTTCAATTCAGTGTACAGAGTCGTGTTCCATTATCTTCCATTCTCACAGTGCTTCTGTGACCAGCAGAAAAAAAATGGAGAACTGCTGGCCTTATAGTTACGTCAAGGAAGGCCCTGAGAAACCAGTCCTTGGTCTGTGCACGGAGGGGCAGGGAAGAGGGAAGGAAGGAAAGACTCTAATCTGGGCCCCTGCACCACAGTGAGTGCCTAGGCGCCAGCCTCAGAAGGTTCCCAGTAGAGGCCACCCACAAATGCTTCCTCCACTGGGGAGGGGAGCTGCCGCTCACTTCCTCTTCTGCACCAAAGCTTCAACAGGCATCCTCAAAGAGGGGCAGCAGGGGAGAGTGGGGGTGGGGAGGAGGCCCAGGAAGCTGCACATGGATAATGGCATTAGAAAGAGAGCTTCTCTCTGAAGCTACCCTACAGGCTCCTCAAGCCCACCTGCCACTGCCAGCCGATGTGATGGGACGGGACCCACCATGTGGCGCACCTCCACACACAGCTGACCTACCCCCCCACGGGGGTTAGAAAGTAAGCATTTAGAAGAAAATTATTTTAATTCTTTAAGACCTATTATTAACTGCTCCAATGCTAAATATTTTAACATGAATATGTAGAGAGAGTACACTAACTGTTCTCCCAATGCCTGATCCTGCATGCTGAAGTACAGTTGGTTAGAATCAGGGTGTTGTTCCCCCGCAAAAACTCTGTCTGGAGGATGCCCTTCAGTTAGCATCCGGCCCCTTCTTTGGGGACCCAGGCACAGAGGAGTGAAGAATCCCACTACTTGCTGGATGGAATGGAGAAATCTAAAGCTTTCCTTTCCTTCCTTTCCTTCCCTTCCTTTTTTTCTTTCTTTTTAAAGGTGTATTTTTCCAGAGAGAAGTTCCAGCGAGCAATGAATAGTTATGAAACCAAGGTCCCAAACCCAGTAGGGGCAGGAGGGAGAAGGAAACATGGCACAAAGCTGCTTCTCAGACTTCATTCCCCAACCCAGGGCCCCAACAGTGGTCAAGACCCCAGGGGAATGTGGCTCTGGCTCTGGGAGCGGATCAAGAGAGCCTGCGTGGGTCACGTCCCCTGGGAAGCACTCTAACCGGAGCGCTCTGACCCTGCAGCTGAGCTTGGCCCCCCTGACATCCACGACCACCTCTGCCTGGGAATTACAGCTGCGTTTCTTGGCAAAAACTACTAACTCAGGGGTAGTGAAGCAAGTCAGTAAAATTTCCTGGCACAGACTCCTATGCAAGTCATTCTTTCCTTTCACTCCCTGAGGATTCAAGGGCTGGAGCTGACAACTGTTCCGAACATCTGAGGTGAGAAGCTGGGCACTGGGTAGAACCATCAGCTATGTTTAGGAGCAGCCACCTTTACAGATCTTTTTCCAGCAGGCAACTGGTTGTCTTCCAGCATCGACTCTGGTAATTAAAGCAGTGCTCTCCTGGGCTCCTTCTTTTGTTAACCAACCGAATCCCCTAATCCCTGAAGGAGCCCCGACACTGTCAGCCGTCTCTGCTGCTAATCGTTAAATACCAACTCTGTGGTCTCAGAGTGCATCTGACAGAATGATGATCTGCTTGAAGGCACACAGCAGAATCACTGCCATCTGCGTGCAAGAGGCTGCAAGGGCACCTATCTAACGTGCCACGCAAGAGGAAGCCGGAGGGTGAGGAGGCAGCCTGTTTCTGGGCAAGGCAACCTCTCCTCCCCACCTCCAGCTCCTCTTCTGGGGAAAGGTAAGGGAAAGGGAGGAAAAAGATGACTCGGGAAGTGCGTGAAGGTCTTCTGGGTTTAACAGGTTATAAGAAGAGGCCACACTAACACGCTCATAGAGATGTTCCGGGGCCTGGCACTCCCCCAACATCTCTTTAAAAAACCCTAGTTGAGGGGCGCCTGGGTGGCTCAGTTGGTTGAACGTCCAACTCTTGGTTTCGGCTCAGGTCATGATCTCAGGGTCATGAGATCAAGCCCCATATCGGGCTCCGTACTTGGTGGGGAGCCTGCTTGGGATTCTCTCTCCCTCTGCCCGCCCCCACTCACATTCTCTCTCAAATAAATAAATAAATCTTAAAAATAAAATTCTAGTTGAGAGATTAAAGAATTTTTTTTTTTTTTTAAATCACGATTACCACTATTTATATACTGTGGAGGAACTAAAACAGTTTTGTGGGGTTTTTTGGTTTTTTTGTTTGTTTGTGTTTGCCAAAATTGTAATGAGATTTCCTAAACTCTATGTTGCTTTAGTTGCTGACCTCAGCCACTTGGGGATTCTACCTCTGGTCCCACACTGCTACTCAGATGTCCAGACTTGAGGTCCTAGGGTGGCCTTTCCTCTCCCACAGAGACACACTCAGTCTTCCCAAAGCCCAGCTCTGACCTTGTCACCTCCCTCTCCAAATCAACGAAGGCTCCTCAAGGCCAACAGAACAAAGGCCCGGTTGCTTTGCTGTCTCTCCCAGGACTTTCCCTCTGTCCAAAGAAGACCCTTCTACTGCATTCCCCACCTCTCACAGCCCTTGGCTTACGCCAAACACGACGGCCAGTTTTGCTGTCCCTCAGTGCTTCCCTTCTGCTCGTGGGCTACAGCCTTGCAAGCCCCGCACCACTGTCTCCTCAGTGTCTGGATCTGAGTCCTTACCTCTCTGTGCTCAGGTCACCACAGATGCCATGTTCTCCTTGAAGCCTTACTTACCCGTCTCCTCACCGCCCTGAGGTCATCACGATGTCTGCATGCCTACACTTTTTTGCACCTGCCTCTCTCCCAGTACACCCAGGCTCTCCTTTGGACCATTAACCATGAATGAACCTGTCTAACATCCCCAAGACTGTGTCTACTTCTTCTGCAACTACCCTAGAGGTCTAAGATAATATCTTGATGGAATGAGTATTTCCTGAGCATTAAAATTCACCTGAAATTAAGTCTAAAAAATTAACCTCTGGGAAAAAGATACCAGACTACTAACCTTTTTTCCCAAGTAAGGTCATTAAAAATAACTGCTACCTGGAGGCACCTGGGTGGCTCAGGCAGTTAAGCATCTGCCTTTGGCGGGTCATGATCCTGGGGTCCTGGAATTGAGCCCCTCATTGGGCTCCTGGCTCAGTGGGGACTCTGCTTCTCCCTTTCCCTCTGTTCCTCTCCGCCGCCTGTGCGTGCTCTCTCTCAAATAAATAAAATCTTTAAAAAAACAAATAACCGCTTCCTGATCTCACCATTAGTTCATAAAAGAAATATTTTATCTCTAAAAAAGTAGAAAAGACTGACAATATCCAAATAAGAGTTCCTTAATTTGATATCTAGTGTTACGAAAAATGACTATGTTGTTCTTATTTTTGTTTCATTTTCCAGGGGCAATGGAAGCAATGCTCTCAAGTGCTCTGTAAGGGGCTGACAGGAGGGGGTGGGGCTGAGGAATCCACCTCCTCCTTCAGCAGACCTATAAACCCACAATCACCTTTTACTGGGCTGTGAAATCTACAACGATGAGGGCTAAGCACTTTAAGTGTCTTCCATACCTTAATATATTTAATCTTCATAGCTACCCTAGTAGATAAATAGCTTCATTATCCTTGCTTTACAACTGAGACAATCAAGGCACAGGGTGACAAGTCATGTGTCCAAGCTCACACAGCTTCAAGCCGGTAGCCCCGGGGGTCAGGTTCCAGAGTCCTGTGCTCTTAACCATTCTGCTATGAATTGAGGAGAAATATACGTTTGTTTCTTTTTAAGCCAGAGGCTCAAATTTGGGTTATCTTTCATCTACAAAGTATCTTAAACCTCTTCCACGGACCTTGAATAGGCAGAGAAGCAAAAAAGGGCACTGTGCATCCCTGGTAACAATGGGTGGCCAGCCTTCCCACTGCAGGGTGGAGCCAGCCCCCCATGCTGCACCCAAGAATTACGCACCTGCCCAAAGCAGGGGTACCAGGTTCAGAAACACATTTGGTAGACATAAATGCACAATCAGAATTACACACAAGCCTAGACAAATATGTTCTACTTCCCGTACCAAGAACAAACCCCAAGGACTATATCGGACAGACCCTGGGAGCCCACAACCACGAGCACCCCCTCACAACCTGCTCACCACGCCTCAAGCCATCCAATGGCTTAAGCTAGGGGTGAAGACCCGTGGCCCACTTTTGGCTCTAGACTACATATGCCAGAGATGTGCGAAGCAAGTGAGCTTCACAGGCCTCCTCACCTGAGAGTTTGATCAGGTAGAGTCCCTCAAGAAATGACTTCTGAACATGCTACAATGCATCTTTCCAAATTACCTCTAGCGAGAAGCATCTATTTAAAACGGTGGCTTCGAAGTGTGCTCAAAACTGTGGAGATGACTTGAGGGCCACTGGGTAGATCTCCTGCACCTCTTCCTATTGCCACCTCTCCAAGTAGCTCCACTAAAAAACCTATCAATCGAGCAACACATAGAAGATTCTTCCATTTAACCAAAAATAACAACCGTAATAAAAAAATAAATAAGAGATTTAGAAACGACTTGTTTGAAGACAGAGGTCAAGGCCATCACAAATTGGTCTAGAGCCCAGCCTGGAACAAAGTACCCCACCCCCACCCACCCCCCGTGTGGGGCCTGCACCCGCCTGTGGCACAGAAGCCTGGGCAGCCCCAACGCAGCCACAAGAGTGGCTGTCTCTTAACTCGGGACCCACACACAAGGGCCCACGCAGGCAGGGGCCTTTGTCTCTGGTTTTACTGAGCCGTTGAAGACTTAACATTTTAAGTACAACTATGCCAACACCAGGAATCTCGTGTTCTCTGTAGGGCCCCCCAAACTCCCAAGAATTCATTCACTGAAATCAGTTTTCTTTCCTATAAGATGAGTACTTCGTTATTTCCTGAATTCATTTTATTGGAGTTCAGGAACAGGGCAAGTGGGATTTCACTGCTGTCAGTTCTATTACCACATCACCCTTCTTAATGTTTTCTTGTTCCTGTGACAAAACCACAATTCTACCAGCAAAGGGGGAGAAGAGAGGAAAAGAGAAAGCCATAAAACTGTTAAAAGTGCTATTCTCCATCTCGTAAACATTTTTCTATTTATCGGCCTTTCATTATATGTGCGATCTTATTATCCCTGCACAGTATCAAAGTGACACCGTCAGGGTCACCCTATAAAATATACATTGGCAATGTAACATTTAATGACGGGAACAGGACAAAAGATGAAGGATGAGAGAGGGTGGCATGCTGCAGGACATTTTTAAAGGGATAATCAGTTATATCTCTGTGCATTTCCCGAGGTGATAATTGAATGACGGGCTGGAGGGAAATCCATTTTTGAGCTCAGAACGGACAGTTAGGAGAAAAATGTTTTTGTATTGGGAGAATGTAATGACTGCCAGGAAATGGGAACAGCTACTCCAGCAACATTTCTTCTTCTATTTTATGGTTTTTATGGACGCATAGCAAATTATCAAGTACAATCCATTTCTGTAAGTTGAATTTTAAAATAAAGGACAGGCTTCCTCATTTCAAAGAAAGGAGGGAAAGGGGTATTTAATTTTGTCACTGTATCACATTTGTTTAATAAAAAGAGCAGAAGCAAAGATTACCTACCCTTCAAGGCACACAGACACAATTACAATTCCACACCCTCCTTAGATGTAGACGTGAAACGTCCTCTCTTTTCCCTGAATTTTGGATTCAACCTAAGGCAAGGATCTTAGAAAAATCCAAAAAGCTTGCAAACCAAATCTGTGCTCGGGTCTTATACACGTGGCTAGCGGTTGTTTCATAGAGGCTTTTTTTTAGCAGGAAAGAAATCCAGGAAGGAGGGTGAGGGGGCAGCAGTTGCCTTCACAGAAGCTCTTAAGGGCTGAGTTGTGTGTCTCTCCCCTCCCCTCAAATCATATGCTCAAGTCCTAACCCCCAGCACCTCAGAAGGTGACCATATTTGGAGACAGGGTAATTAAGTTAAAATGAGGTCATGAGGGTAGTTCTAATCCCATCTTACTGGTATCCTTATAAGAGAAGGAGATTTGGAAACACATGGGCACATAGAGGAGATGGCCATCTACAAGCCAAGGAAAGGGGCCTCAGAAGAAACCAACCCTGCTGACACCTTGATCTTGGACTTTCAGCCCCCAGAACTGTGAAAGAATAAATTTCTACTGCTTAAGGCCCCCAGTCTGGGGTACACTGTTAGTGCAGCCCTAGCAGACAA
Organism: Phoca vitulina; assembly: GCF_004348235.1. NCBI lineage: Eukaryota > Metazoa > Chordata > Mammalia > Carnivora > Phocidae > Phoca > Phoca vitulina. The sequence goes on along the minus strand of NW_022589705.1, from coordinate 95,102,683 downwards.
ATACACAAGCCTAAGTAGACAGGGCTTCACGGAGAGCCTGGAGGAAAGGAGGTGCAGGGGAGGTGATGCCCACCAGACAACTCCTCCAGGCTTTGAGAAGAGCTTACAAAGCTAATCACCGGGGGTGGGGGGAGTTGGCAGGGTTTGTATCGGGGAAAAGAACAGGTGCCAAAGAGGAGCAGCAGTGTGGGCAAGTGGTAAAATAACTGGCCACCATATAGGCACTTAGGCCCCTTCAGGTGGGGGCTGAGTGTCCTGGCGGATCCTAGCTGCTCCGGGCGGCAGATTTCCACACAGGTTTCCTCACAATGCCTTCACCATGGCCCAGGAGAAGCAGGCCACCTCCATGACACCTCACAGATGCCTTGGATGTAAGACAGCTGGCTCACCTGGAGGAGCTTGGTGCGAAGGAAGAGGCCCGGAAGATGGGACAGTCAGGTGTCAGCAGAACACAAAGGAAAAATTTCCCCAGACTTGTTTTTAAACCACTGAATTCTTCTGGTCAGTTCCCACAGGAAAGAGCCACACTCCATCAGGCTTGTGCTATCCCCAGCATGGTACTCCCCACGAAGCTACGATCAGATGGAAAATCAAGCAGCCTATATTTCAGGAATGAGCAAATGTATGAGGCACTCTGACCACAGCAACTTGGTGGTCCTGAGGGTCTCCAGGAAATCGTTCTGGGTTACTCATATGAACATGCACACTGTACTTTAGAAAACACACACGATCGGAGCCACCAGGGGTCTGGGTTGCAGTTTATGAGAACGACTTGCAGATCCCCTGATCGCAGTGTGTGATATGGGCTCAGAGGCTGCACTCCTCCTGGTTGGTATCTAGGTCTCCTCAAGGGTTCTTGTCAGAGGCCGGCTGCCCCCCAGCCCAGGGGCCCAGGGAGCATGTGGTTGGCACCCCGTGTGGGCTGGTATGAGTGTGGAGGCTGTACGGGTGCACGGATGGTTGTTTTCTGGGGATTCCTTCCTTAACTCAGCTGCTTGGGGAAAGTGGTCCTGTGGCCGCACCCCCACCCCAAAGGGAACTGAGACAGGGTCTGCTGCCCCCGTAGGGCTGGTTACCCGGAGGAGAGCTGGGAGTTCCCTTGGCCATTTACTACACAGCTTGGAAAAGCTGGATGGATCTAGATCTCTGAAACAAACTATGTGGCAGGGAAGACTCTCTAGGGCTGACTGGGACCGCTTTCCTCCAGTGCTGTACGGCACAAACTTCTGATTGGCATGCCCTACGTTCGCATCAAACTCCTGGTAACTCTTGTTCTGGACACAAACCAGTGTCGTCAACATGGGACCTCGCTCACCCCACTCTATCTACCCCTTTCTCCCCTGGGCTGACATGTGGTATGGCAGGAAGAGGTAAGGTGAACCTCACCCCGGGGGCTACCTTAACCACCCCCGAGTTAATGCTGAATTGGTTTGAGACATGAAGGTGTTCCTAGCCTGCTCTAAGAAAAGATTTTTCCCTGCGTGCCCCATGTGTTCTTAAAAGGTCACCCGCGAACATCAGTCATCTCTAACAAAAAGCTGCAGAAAGGGAGGGACGCTGACGGCTGAGCTCTGCATCCTTAGCACTCAAACCTGAGATCCCAGAAACAACTCTAAATAAAGTCAACAAACTTTTCATTAATTCAACAGCTTTAAAAAGCTTGAGTTTCCAGTTGCAGGAAGGCTCAGAAACTGGCCTTTATCCAGTTCTGCTTCACTTCCCCAAAGAAGTCAAAACCCTTTGAGGTGAAGGAGAACACAAAGGTAGAGGTTCCTCTGTGAGGTGACTTCAGACTTGGGCCTGCGCCCAGGGAGCCCTACTGGGCTGACAGAGGGGCCCACGTCAGGGCACAGAGCAGAATTTCCAAAGAGATGTCCCTCGGGGGCCTGCTCCTGAAAAAGCTGTTCTGCCATCTGCCAGGACCTTTGAAGGTTCTCCCTCCTATTGCATTTACCCTCAGAAAAGGGACTGGAGGCTCTCCCATGTGCACTGCCTTCTGGCTTGGTGCAGGCTCTTGGGACACCTCTCTGGCTGCTGCTAGCTTACCCCACCAGCTCCATCTGCTGTAATCCGAGCCATCCTTCAGGGCACCTAGTCTATATGCCACCTCACACACACTATCTTTGCTGACCTTAGGGAGCAAGCTTCTTATGAGCCTCTTTCCATGAATACCATCTCTCTCTTGCTTAGCTGTGACCCTTTTATGGCTCCTATGTCACTGAATCTGGGAGAATAGTAACTTACATCTATTACTTGATCCCCTGCTTCTCCTTTCCCCAACTGGTCTCTAAACGACATGTGAACAGGGATGTGCTCACTCTACATCCGTATCCCCAGCAATAATTAGGCACAGTGGTTGGCACGAAACAGGTGCTCCACAAGCGCTCACTGATTTGTACTGAGTTGTATCACAGACTATACACATATCAGAATTATGCTTTAACAAGGAATATGCAAAACAACAAAGTCATCAATGTTCATAAAAACTACATATTCTCAATTTTAGAAATAAGAAATTTGGTAATCTTTCAGTGAAGGTTTTCAAACTTGAGATAAACACGAGCAGATGGGAAACTAGTTATGAGGATTTAAACTCCTCAAGATTATTAAGTATTTCTACAGAACGTTGTACATTAAAGTAACAACAACAAACCACAACCTCAAAAGAGTCCCTCAATCCATTTAATTTGTTAGGATAACCAAAAAAATGAAAATTATTTTTCTGTCACAAGGGATGTTCAAGTGTGAAATGAGAACAAGTGTCCCCCAGGCGGCGCTGCTTTATGTGCGCACTGATGTGCACGTAGAATCCCTGGACCACGATCCCTTGTGTGAGGAGCCACACAAGCCCTGGCCTGACACTGGCCCAGGGCCACAGTCTAAACCTGAATTAACGAAGATATACGATGATACCTGTACTCTGGTCCAACTGAACACTCTGACGGATACTAAAATTGTAACTTCCATTTTTTAAAAGACTGGCTGTTTCCCTGTTTCATGATGTAAGAATGTTTTGGGCCTGTCTTAAGTGCACTGAAGAAGATGGTTTTAGTTAAATCTTCCTCTCAGAGTTAGTGAAAACAGGTCCCAAACTCCGTCTCAGGAGAAAACGAGCACCACGCTCCTTTAGGGGCTACGGCACACACAGGCTTCTTGCAGGCAGATACCAAAAGGCCCTGGAATTATGCTTTCAAATTAGAAGTCCTGATAGACTCTTCAGAAAACAAAACCAAGAAAGGACAGCCTGCAGGGCTGTGGCCTGAAGCACCCGGGGTGGCAATCCATGGCCCAGGAAAGTGCCTATGCTCCCACCAGGTTGGCTGCAATGATCCCAGGTCCACCTCTGTGCCCGCAAGTATCCCAATGTCAGCAGAACTGGGTGGCACCCAAGCTCCCTCCATGTGGACGAAAAAATTCACTTTCCATCTTAGGCCTTGGCTTGGTAGTTTTGGTCAAATGGTAAACATGTGTGCATGTGCGTGCATGCGTGTGTGTGTGTGTGTGTGTGTGTGTCAGGGTGGGGGGAGGGAGAGTAGGCTGTTGGGGAAGGAAAGGGGAGGGGACACACTGAACGACTACTGGCTGTCTAGCCCTTCTCATCTGGAGCTCCCCCCTGAACCACAGAACTCACAATTAGAATGGCAGCCATGGCTGTGCCACTTGGACCTAACCCCTCTGGGCCTCTGTTTCTTCATTTTAAAAACAGAGAAAAATAACAGCACCCACTCACTGAACTGTGATATTAAGAAGAGCTGATGCACGTGACACGCCCAGTACAGTGGCCGGCATACTGTAAAAGATCCATAAGTGTTGGTGGTTATTACTCTTTGATGTATGACAATGGAACAAACCAGAAGCCCGCAGTGGTGCTGGCCCACTGCGGTGCTGCCTCTCCTGCCTGCCGGGAAAATGACTGCATTCCAGTCACAAGTAAAGCCCAAAGTCCCAAGCAGGAGAAAGCAAACAAACTCAGTGTTTCTAGGAAGAGCAAATGCATTAAATATTTTAAAACTCTGACTCAAAAAGCAGAACTGAGCTGAACTGGGTGAAAAGAATACAATTATATTTAAGAAGAAACAAGAATCTGAAGAGCTGGAATGCTTACACTGGCCTCAGAGATGAACTGGCTGTTATTTCTGGGTTGGCGACATCCATCCCTGGGAGTCACAAGCACACAGTGAAGTCTTGGTAATGCCAGAAGCAGGGTGGCCAAAGGAGACCTAGACATCCCAGGTCAGCTACGAGCATCTTCTGCCTCAAATTACCGCTTCTCATCTGTACCCATTAACCTATGGTTCAGCACAAACCGAGACACTACAATGAGCCGGAATCCACCTCTGGAGTCTGGTAGGGCAACACGTAAGGCTTTACCCGCCTGCACCCCTATTCCTGTACTGAGTTCTTTCCAGTCCTCCCCCTGCTAGCTATGTGTCCATGGGAAGGTTAACCTCTCTGAGACTCTAGTTCCTCCTGTGTAAACTAGGGATGGTTTACAGGGTTGTGGGTGGGATCCAAGTGTTTAATAGCGGCCTGGCACATGTGCTCGATAAATGACAATATTATTTTTATTCTGTTTCCATTTGGGAAAAGGACTAGAAACTCAAAACTAAGTTCAACTTAAAGAACCATTTTAATTAACTGAATTAAAAAAAAAATCTCTCAAAGAATAGTAGTGTCTGTAACTGACTGACTTCCTCTAGCATGTCTCCTGAAAACTACAGGCACTCACACACACCGTCAGAGGACCAGGGAACGAATGCTAGGCATAGGGAATGACAATGGTGTCTGGGGCAAGTTCACAGGAAGAAGACCGCACAGTTCAAAGAGGTCGGCATTCTCCTGAAGATCCCCAAACAGAACCATCAGGACAACATATACCTATCTAATGGCCTCACTGAGGAACTAAAAAGTCCTCTCTCTGCACAGCCTCAGCTTCCACTCTTAGGTAATCAGCAAGAGAATCAGAACAGATAGTATCATCAAGCCTTTCAGCAGGAATGAGAACAAAATCAAAATAATGTACCTGCTAATCTTTAGCAGGCTACCTTGGGGTTTGCCAGCTATCCCTACACTTCAATATCAAATTAGCATTGATGGACAGATTGGAAAGGTCCAACTAGGGGGGACCTGCAGTATCCCATTATTTAATTTCAGGACACCATAAATCTACTTTTAAAAAAGCATCAAAGAACATATACTTATGTTAAAAATTATACCTAATTATGATGAACTCTATTATTGAACTTTAAAAATATTCTCTTAGGACAATGTGGAACATACTGGAGCGTCACAAACCCCTGACTGAAAATTACTGGCTTAGAACACAAACTCTTTAAGCAGAAAGAAAATGCAGAAGACTCTTGAGGAGTTTAAGCTATAGAGAATCTGCATTTCTGATGCTGAGCTGAGGATGGAAAAAATGCTGTACAACTCGCTGAATCACCCCAAAACATCCTGGGGCCCAGGGACTCAAGGGGCCTGGGTTCTACAATCTAGTCCACTGTGTGGTTGTCCCTCTGCCCCTCTGTGCTGTGTAGCCAGGGGATGGTGTGAGCCTGGACAGAGGTAAAGTTCAGCCCATCCTGGAGTTACATGTGTCCTTCCCTGCAGTCCTACTTTTCCCCTCAGGACACACAGTCAATTTTGTAATGCTTTCCCTATAGGGATTGTGCTGACGTGTCCATAAAATTAATGTGATGCTCTGGATGCACCGGGGGTACTAAAAGCACCTACATCCCAACACAGTGTTAATAAGAAGAGTAGGGATCCTCCCCTGGGAACTCAAGCAATCATTTCAACAGAAACTCACATATGGCAACAAATAAAGAGGCAAGTGTTAGCTGCTTAAGGCAAGAGCAGAGATAAGAGGTTATATACTAACCCCAGATAAGAGGAAAATTGGTCTGATGAGTAGCACTTAAAAATTCTTGTCACATACGATCTGGATCAAAGACTCCGATGCCACAACCAGATGCCTTGAAGGTGTTCCCTATGCTCCTTCTGGCCACAGGAAGCAGCACGGGTCTGTACGCTTTGACTCAACTGCTCCAGAAAGTAATTCCAGATTGTTATTAAAGAAGTCAAGCTACATGTTTTTTGGTCCCATGACTTAAATTCTAAGAAGTCCCAGCTAAACTATGTCTCACTCCTGTGGGTAGAACTGAAAGCCGCAAGTGAGGAGTGCTCCTGTGAAACAGAGGTGAACAACTGGCCATCAACATGTCAATCATGGGTATATTTCTCACTCATGAAATGACCACGATCACTTCAACAACAATCTGAAAGTGAATCCAAAGCAGTCTCTGACAAGTCAGTCCCTCTTGCCCACATTCTCCTCCAGGGCCTGCCTGCCCAAGAGCAGTTCTGCAGGGCTATTCCTGCCAGCCACTGAGATATTGGGTCCTCCCATCTTCCGTTCCTAGAATTCCTAACAAGACTAGGTCAAGTGAGGCCTTGGACCCATGCTGCTCTTTAGAAGCAGCACAGGGGGAGGACACAGCCTCTGAACTGTTCTAATTGCATTTTAAAATTTAACATGTTCACTGTCTAAAATCAAATCAAAATGGATTACACATATAAATTAAGAGTTCAATGAATAACACCAATACCTGCCACAGCATAATGACTAAGTTGACTATTAACATCTCTAATGATGCCTCATAGCCCCTTCTTCCAGAGTCTCTGGCTGCCTCCTGCCTCCTTGCCCTTTGCCTAGACAGAGGGTCAGGTGTACTCAAGAAGTCCTGAGTAAAGCACAGCCCCTGATAAGTCACAAACGATCCAAGGAAGAGCTGGTCTAATTCCTAAAGACTGAATAATAGTGGGGGAGGCTATAGCTGAGTTTTAAATCGTGCTTTATGTTAATTCATAAAGGAAATACAGGAATTCCCTGGGTGCCAAAAGGACCTTTAAGAATATCAGATAATGTCATACTTCTGGTTGCTGGTGTCAAAACAGAACAACACAATACAAAACAAACCCCAGGCCTAAGAAGTCCTGACCAGCTACTCGGTGAGCTTTTATCTCCTGAAGGGAAGACTTTTAAGCCCCCCACCCCCCCACTGGGCTTAGAGGAGTAAAAGAAATGCAAAGGAGAACCAGTTTCCAAGCTTCCAAGCAGGTAAGGAAAAGAATTTTCATGAATTTAATGTGTACCTCTGTCCCAACTGGTCAAAAATACCAGTATATTTAAGAAAAGTTGTGATACTGTGGTTAACTAATCTCTCCTTAAAAATTATCCTTGAGGGGCGCCTGGGTGGCTCAGTTGGTTAAGCGACTGCCTTCAGCTCAGGTCATGATCCCAGGGTCCTGGGATCGAGCCCCACATCGGGATCCCTGCTCGGCGGGAAGCCTGCTTCTCCCTCTCCCACTCCCCCTGCTTGTGTTCCCTCTCTCGCTGTCTCTCTGTCAAATAAATAAATAAAATCTTAAAAAAAAAAAAAAAATTATCCTTGAGTCAGAAAGACAAAAAAAAAAAAAAAAGAATTGCTGTTGCGTCCTGTATAAATCTTAAGGAGGAAAGAGAGCCAAGAAAACTTCCCAGGAACCTCTCTCATTCCACGCCAAGATATACTTCCCGCATTTGGGCATTACTAATAATAAGAGCATTCAGGAGCTCCTATTAGCTCGTGCAGCATTGTCCCATAAAGACATTAAAGCCACAAAGGCAAGGCTTCCCACTCCACAGAAGTAGGCTCTGAAACGCAGCCAAGGCAGAATCCCAAAGAGCCAGAGTTTCCTTTCTGGAGGCAGCAAACTGAACAGCAGCCCCAAATTCTTATGGTTGGATTTTTCAAACAAAGTTTATCTCAAAGACAACATAGAAGACAAAGGTTTTGAAATCTATTCTATATTCTCTCAAGGGAAGGCTGCAACTTGGGATGCAGGAAATAAGTGTGGAGAAGTATTTCATAATGTGACTTGGAGAGACTGTCCAAGTAGGAAAGGGAGGAATAAGGAAAGACCAAAACTCAGTGGATAGGATCTAGAGGTGCAATGTAATGCAATTTCATTTAAAATCCCAACTGGTTAGTTTGTGGAACAAGACAGGCTGCTTCTAAAAACTTCTAAGAACAGCAAGGGGCCAATAACCAACATATTCTTGAAAAAGAAGAACTTGGTGGGAAAGTGCCACAACAAATGCCAACAACTATTCTACCACTAGACAGTTAGGTACTAACACAGGGGCAGACGAACAGACCAACGGAACGAAAAAGAGCCCAGACCTAGATTCACACATTTCTGGAAATTTCATTTTTGACGTATCTGATAATACAAATTAGTGAAAGAAAGGCTGGACTGTTCAAAAGATGGTATTGGGACACTGGGTTGCACACACACAGAAATAAAACTGGTCCTCTACCTCATACCAAACATAAACCAATTCCAAGACCTAAAGACTTAAATATGAAAAGCAAAATGATAAAACTCTTAAAAGACAAATAGAAGGGATTGACTTTACAACCATGAAGAAAGATTCCTTAAACAATACAAACTCAAATTATAAAGACTAATAAATTTAACTACATCAAAATCAGAAAACGCTAATTCTACCATAAAGAACACAAAAGGTAAGCCACATATCAGAAGTAGGTATTTGCAACACACAATATTTAAAATAAGGAGCATCTAGAATTTTTACAAGTCAAAGACAATTCAACTGAAGAATGAGCAAAAGATTTACATAAATCCTTCACAGAAGAGGAAACATATGGCCAATAAATACATTACAAGATGTCCAATATCCACACTAATCAGGGAAATACAAATTAAAACTACTCTGAGATACTTCAAACTCACAATACTTGCAAACATTTTAATGTGTGACTCTATCAAGTGTTGGCAAGGATGTGAAATTACTGGAACTCTTATATACATCTGGAAATAACTGCCTTCATTTAGTAAAATAGAAGATATGTATGCCTATAGCCCAGAAATTGTATTCTTAGGTATACCCTAAGGAATTACCTTTACACATGCACCAGGAGACAAGTACAGAACATTCACAGAACCGTTTGCAATAGCGAAACAAAAAAACAAAAAACAAAAAAAAAAACTGAAACAAACTGAAATGTCCATCAACAGCAGAAAAGGGAAGTAAAATGTATTATATTCCTACAATGCTGTGAAATAGTGTGGAACTACATGACATGGTTGAATCTTAGGATAAAGGTGAGTGAAAAGAATGAAGGTGTAGAAATCTATTCTTCCTCCATGATTCCATTTCCATGAAGTTCAAAAACATATAAAAGGGGCGCCTGGGTGGCTCAGTCGTGTTAAGCATCTGCCTTCGGCTCAGGTCATGATCCCAGGGTCCTGGGATCGAGCCCCGCATCGGGCTCCCTGCTCCGCGGGTAGCCTGCTTCTCCCTCTCCCACTCCCCCTGCTTGTGTTCCCTCTCTCGCTGCGTCTCTGTCAAATAAATAAATAAAATCTTTAAAAAAAAAGTAAAAGTAAACAATATATTGTGGAAGGATACAAATATTTGAGGCAAAACCAAGAAGAAAAGGAAAGGGAGTATAACACAGTATTCAGGATAATGGTTATCTCTAAGTGGAGAGGACAAGGAATTGGATCGGGAACACTGCATGCAGTCTCAAACTTGTGGGAGTACACAGGAATTCATTATGTTGTTTTTATACCAAACACATTTTATAAAGATTCTTTTATAATTCCTCAATATTTACTAAAACAACAACAACAAACCAGAAGATTGTCGAACATTCCAATTCTGCCATTGAAAAAAGGTTTCTCATCTCTACCAAGAACTGGATAGTTCCAGGGCAAGTACTTCCTGTTCCCACAGGGTAAGGGTTTACTCTGCTCTTGCTTAACTATCTCTGCACCCCAAATAGGTCCTCTTCTACTCGCCCTCACTCTTCCTGATCGCCAGCGGCCTGAGCCCCCCAGCATCACCACTGCAGGGCTGCTCACATTTTGGTGTCCTGCATCTACCTGTGTTCGAGCTCTTCAAATCCAAACACCGGCCTCAGGTCTGAGACCCTTCCTTCTCTTGCCCGCCCAGTGTTAGGATCACTGTTTTCCTGGATGTTGTGATATCTTAAAGGAAGTGTGGTGCTTATAAAAAGACAACCCCTTAAAAACCATCAATTTCTGAGAGGGGTGACAAGAAGTGCATCCCCCAGGGTAGTCTTCAAAATTATCCAAATGAGCTTAAAATAAGCAGAGCTGTGCTTCTAGATAAGGCCAAAAATGACTATTCTATAGATGTCAACAGTTTCCAAATTAATCTACAGGACAAGCAGGCTCAAGTGATACAAAGAATATATCAAATCAACCCAAGTGTATGTTTGTGAAAAACCTGGAGAACAAAGTACGTACACGGGAGACAAGGTGAAAAAACCCTCACCCCCAAACATGCCGGGTGTGCCATGTCACTGTCCTGCTCTTCCGCTCACAGCTATTTCAGAAAACCCCTTGCCATCCCACTCAATTTTTCCTGTTGTTTGCCTCAGTGGATAACCTACTGTGGTGAAGCCGGAGGGGGCAAACAAGCACACAAGAGCCAAGGCTGCTGCCTCATCTCTCAACTTTCACTCCTGACCTGCTTCAACCCATGTTCCACACTGCACTGTGTATGTACGTATGTGTTTGTGTGAGCATACATACGTGTATATATAAAAATTTATAATGTTATATATATTATATAATGTAAATATATGTATTTATATATATTTATAAAACAAAACAAATTTGATGTAACTTACCCTGTTTGAAAATTCTTTAATGGCTTACCATGTTTCTCCACATACAACCATAATGAGTTAATAGTATGGATTCTGAAGCCAAACTGTGACCAAATCCTGGCTATGCTACTTTACCAACTCGGACAAGGTACACGGCCTCTTATGTACGAGGCCAATGAATCAATGCACGTAAAGCCCCCAGAACAGTGCCTGACCCAACAGAGGCCCTCAGGACATGCTATCACTATTGCCGGCTGCTGCAAGGTCTCCACGATCTGACTGACTGGTTCCCGTCACCTCTACCTCGGCCCTCCCAAGTCTCCTTTTGCTCAAAACAGCTCCACACACTTATTTTCTTTTAGTCGCACCTGAATTCCTAGGTTATCCTATTCCAGGGCCTCTACACAGGCTGGTCCCGTGGCCTGGGTGCTCTTCTGATTCCATCCTTCGCTCATCTCTGGGGTCATAATTTAAGTGAAGTATCTTCAGACATTCCTTTATTGAAGTCAGGTCCCTGTTATATATCCAGTACTTTTCTTTTGTAGCACTTATCAGGATTTATAACCACATACTTAAGGGACATTTCACAGATTAATCTGTCTTCTTCATAGATTTAAATTTTCCATGAACCAGGGAATGGGAATCTATTTCTTGTGGAATGATAACACTTCTAGCATTTAACAGCATGTTCAGCATTATGTAGACTATCAATAAATAATTATGAATGATTATAAGAGAAGCCAACACCAACTTGACTTATCTTTTAAGAAATAACCTAAAAAACCATTTATGTTCCAAAGATTACAAGTTAAACATAATGCCTCATTCTTTTGAGATAAAAAATCTTACAGAGGGCATTGTAAAAAATAGCAATCAGCAAAATATCATCCAACTGAAAAATCAAAAAAGTCTACTCTAACCAAATCCCCTTTTATCTTTTTAGTCTGATATTTTTACCTAACCTGGATACTGAATATATGTAACAAGCTTAGGGAGCACCCTTTCTCCTCTCCCCTGGGTCTCATTTTTCATTTCTAGCTTTCTAAAAATTCAGCAGTGAAGATAAAACATCTGCTCCTCCCTGTCAACACTGAACACCTGCTTTGAACACAGTGCACGTCACCCCATCCTTCCGTTCAGTAGCTCTAACTATGGTGACAAAGGATTCATGGTTCACACCAGTGGTGGAGTCCACCTATAAGGGATTCGGGGACCCTAACGGGCTCAGCCAGTGCACACAGAGTAAACATCGGCTGCAGGACTGTCGTGAAAACGCTTCCATCAGCTGGGCGATCTGGGCTGGAAAATTACAACGCCTGGAGGGCTACCTCTGAGGAAAGTCTCTTCCACTTGTGAAGCAGCACTCGGACCAATGCAAGTGACCTGCACTGAGAGAGAGCTGCGGTGGGCGCAATGTGCCATCTCCGTGATCGTTTTCAAGAAATAATGTAAGAATTCTCAACCATGTAGAGCATGGTGAAGAATACAGTTTATACTACCCAATGAAGATGTGCACTACAGAAGATAATGAAGCGTATCATCACGGAGTATGAGAAGCAGTGTGCGGTCAGCTCATGGGTAAGAAGGAACAGAGACAGGCTCAGACAGGACTTCCATACAACTAGTCCCTAAGTGACCAGACATTCAACTTATCCAAGACAATACTGCTTTGCCACATATTATCCTACGCTTTGCATTATTTTATAGCTTACCTTTCCAGACATTTCTGAGGTTTTCAGTCTTAAGTTCTTCTGGAAGGACGCAAATGTAATGCTTCTTACCTCCATCCCCACTAAAGAAATAAATGCCAAGGAAGATGCAGTGTCCTATTTGGTAAGGCCTGAGCTATAGCACCTGCAACTCTAGGGCTCTTCCAATGGGAACCATTGCATGAAAACAGCAAGCACTGGCTTAGCGGACCCCCTTTCTCTTGGTGACACAATCTAAAAACCTGCTAAATTGCTCTAGGTGAATACTTCCCCATCATGTCTCGTTCAGTTGTACTTATGAAATGGGGTTGATTTCTGGCCCTAACAGGTCAACATGCTTTGATAATGATACAGAATGTTCTGTATCATTGGCATACTGGGTCCCTCTCAACAAAGGGAACTAAGCACAAACAAGACATTACTTCTGTTATTAACATCACTTGAATAGCATAGGTCACAGAAAACAGTAACCCTCAACTCTGATGCATCAAGAACCGGGCAACTAAGTAAACCAGAGACAATTTAATCAATGAAAGTTTGGTGGCATCAAATTACTTATGGATTTACTAGTATCCTCGTAAAAATGAAAACTATGTAAACTAGAGTTTAAAATATCTCAAGAAAATATATTAAAATTTAAGAATATCTTTTTAAATCCCCTTCATTTGCTCTATTTATAATTTGGAGTGCTATTGGAAGCTTCAGCTAACAGGAACTCGAGGCCCAGTCTTCCACACATAGCCACTTGGTGACTCACACAGCAGGAATCCTCTGCGGCACAGGCCAAGGAAAGCCCCTGGTTTCTCTCCTAAAAAACCCTGACAGCTTGAAGACAGCAAGATGGAGACATGGGACTGATACTTTGGGAAGACCAAATCAACTGCATTTCTTAACATTCTATAATTCCTCTGTACCTCTGAAACAAATAATACATTATATGTTACAAAAAGAAGAAGAAGAAGATAGCAGGAGGGGAAGAATGAAGGGGGGGAAATCGGAGGGGGAGACGAACCATGAGAGACTATGGACTCTGAAAAACAAACTGAGGGTTCTAGGGGAGAGGGTGGTGGGAGGATGGGTTAGTCTGGTGATGGGTATTAAAGAGGGCACATTCGGGCGCCTGGGTGGCTCAGATGGTTAAGCGTCTGCCCTTTGGCTCAGGTCATGATCCCAGGGTCCTGGGATCGAGTCCCACCTCAGATTCCCTGCTCAGTGGGGAGCCTGCTTCTCCCTCTGCCTCTCTCTCTCTGTCTCTTATGAATAAATAAATAAAATCTTAAAAAAAAAAAGAAAGAAAAATAAAGAGGGCACATTCTGCATGGAACACTGGGTGTTATGCACAAACAATGAATCATGGAACACTACATCAAAAACTAATGATGTAATGTATGGTGATTAACATAATAATAAAAAAATATTAAAAAAAATTCTATAATTCCAAATTTCAATGTCTAATTCCAGTACTCTAACTTCACAGACAGGACAGACCCCCAAAATCCAGCATAAATTCACACAATTCATCTTTGGGCACATAATACGGTTATATGGAGTTTCCCCGGCCAGTATTATTTGAGGAGTGTAACAGAAATCTGGAATGTAAGTAACCCCTCCCACAAAAAAAGTGAGCCAAACATACTGTATACAATTTCAAATTGTAAAATTTTGTATAAGATTTTTTTGCTTTTCGGGTCCTCAAAATATTTTAGGTTTCACAACTACATACAGGTAAGACCATTCTAACCATCAAGTATAGGTGTATCTCAGATATTGCGGGTTCAGTGCCAGACCACCACAATAAAGTCAGTATAATAATAAAGCAAGTCAAACGAATTTTTTGGTTTCCCAGTGTCCATGAAGTTATATTTACACTATATTGTTCTATTAAGTGTGCAAGAGCATTATGTCTAAAACAATTTATATATACCTTAATTAAAAATACTTCATTCCTAAAAAGGCTAACCATCATCTGAGCTTTCAGCGAGTCATAACCTTTTTGCTGGTGGAGGGTCTTGCCTCGATGCAATGGCTGCACAGGACTGCTCAGAGTGGTGGGTGCTGAAGGCTGGGGTGGCCGTGGCAATTTCTTACAACAAGACAACAATGAAGTTTGCCGTGTTGATTGACTCTTCCTTTCAAGAACAATTTCTCTGTAGCATGCAATGCTGTCTGATAGCTTTGTAACCACAGTAGAATTGCTTTCACAATTGGAGTTAATCCACTCAAACCTTGCTGCTGCTCTATCAGCTAAGTCTGTGCCATATTCTCAATCCTTTGTTGTCATTTCAACTCTTCACAGCATCTTCATCAGGAGTACATTCCATCTCAAGAACCCACTTTTTTTTTTGCTTGTCCATAAGAAGTTAAAGTTTTATCCTGGGATTACAGCGATTCAGCCCCATCTTCAGGCTCCACTTCTAATTCTAGTTCTCCCGCTGTTTCCACCACAACTGGTTCTTTCCTGCACTGAAGTCTTGAGCCTTCAATTTGTAAAAAACACAGTTTTGCGAAGCACAATAACAAAAGGTATGCCCGTACTCAATTAATCCTCACCAATGTCCTAGGATGTAGGTCATATTATCCCCATGTTACAGATGAGAAGACTAAAAACAGAACAACCAAGTAACTTGTCCAAGGACAGGGAGAGTGGAACAAGAACTCATACACGTTTCCTTTCGCCAGCAATTTTATGTAAGAAGGAAGAGGAGGCTACTGCGGAGCTGACAAACTCATTGGTCATGAGCTCTCACGCGGGGAAGAGAAAGGTTTTAGTAGCACTCAGTGCTTACAGAGGGGATGAGCAAGTAAGCATGGATGCCGAATCACAGGTCTGCGTCCCAGTGCTTGGCTACAGTCACCTAACTGCTTCAGGAGATGGTCATGAAGAAGAAGGAGGATAAAATGTGAGAAACTGCTCTGTAAACTGGAAAACCCATTCCAGGGGCCTTTGGTACATCCTCAGCATCTACCTAAAAAGTCTTCCACACAGGAACTCAAATGTCTGCTAAGCAACTGGCTGAGTAAATCCATGTAAATAAAAGAAAAAAGAAAAAAAAACCCCCACACTTTAAGGGCCAGTCAAAAAGCACTCACCATGAAAAGTTTGCTAACTTAGTAATAATGCTTCAGATGCAGTATCTAGTATTTCCCTTAGTAAGATACTGCATTTTATCCCTCTGCTTCCTCCAAAATAAATCAAGTACTAGGAAACTAAAAATAAACTTAATAATACCAAAGAATGAGCAATTTCCTCTTTGGCCTTGTTTGCACGACTAGTTTAGGGAAAAAAGGAACCTTATTTCCTGCTCAGCTGTGCAGGCATCTGAGGACACTCGAGGCTGGAGGAAGAAAAAAGGTGGAGGGGTATCTGACTTAGAAGAGCAGTGTATTTGCTAAGGACTGTGAACAAGGTGCTTTGAGGAAACAATGTCAAACTTGTCTGGATCTTTCTGTAAATAGGTTTACTTCCAAAATTCCTTTGTGGAGATGTAAGACATCTGTGTTTCTAAACAGGGAGAGAAAACACCCCACAACCTTCACAAGAAAGCCTGCATGAGTGCAGCCAGAAGGATGAGGGGCTCAACCGGTTTAGAGCTGACAAGCTGTGGCCAGAAGCAGGCAGCGAGGGCCCAAAGAAAATGGGGACAAAATTGAGGAAGGAGTGCTCAAAGTATCACTTTAGTATGTATTATTCTGCTCCAACAAGGCACCAGGGACAACTACCCCTCTCTCTGTGTGCCTAAAGGAAGGCCATTCCATTAGCTACTCAGTTAGCAAAAGCCTTCAAGCCAGCGCTAAGAGCCAGAATGATTCCTGAGAAGGCAGAGAACTACCGAGCAGAGAGAGTCTGAGTGACCCTCGACACCCCTCACTTCTGTTCTCAGGGACACAACTCCCATCACAAGCTCCCCTCGGTGGGGAGCCCGGGGAGTCAGTTCTGCGATGGCACAAACTTCAATCTCAGCCTCTAGATCTGAATTCAATGTCAGGTCTACTGTCTATGCCCAAATTCAAAACAGAGCTTACAAGCCCAGTGCACACTGCCCCCCGCCCTCCCCCCTCCCCACCAGTAGCTTACCAGAGTCCATGTCTCAACAGCTCTTGGACACAAAAGAGTTACATGTACTTATACTTCATCACTGTAAGTTGACCAAAGGAGTCCTACTGTGAATAAAGAATTTCTATGATAATAAAACCTCACTTTCCTCCAAGCATGGTCCCAAACCCAAGCACTCACACCGCATAGGCTCTGCTCTTGGCTCACCCCCACTCCCGAGCTAGATGGCGCCTGTGACAGAGGGCCCCTTTCGTGTCACTGTGCCTCAGTTTCCTTCCCTGAGCTTGTGCAAGAACCCCGGTCCCCTCACAGGTTATCAGGAGAACTGATGAAATGTCTGCAGAGTGTTCTCATCTGCAAGGATGAAAAGAGCTATAAATACAAAGTCAAAGCAGTATTAGAAAACTTTTTTAAGCTGCAACCGCTTCTTTCTTTTGAAATGGAGAACCACAAGAAAGATCAAAGGAGTGTCACTGCTTGTTGACTGCTGCTCTGGAGGCCCCACCACCTCCTCCCTCCACCTGGCAGAAACCCCAGAGAGAGAGAGGTCTGCCATGATTTCTAACTTCACAAAATCTCAAGACACGCTGTACAATGCTTTCCTGGAATGCCCTGAGTGGAAGACGCAGGGGCAAGCCACCCAGCCCGCAGGGCTGGTCATACCCTTCCATGAGCAGGCATGATCAGGAGAAGGCAGCCTTGGTAAGAAGAAATGCAAGGATGTGAGGGAAGTGGCTTCCCTTCGTCTTTCTGCCACAAAGGCCTGGTGCAGGGACTCCATAAGGCTGTAGCAGCTTGCGTAATAAAACACATAACCTTGGCTCAGTTAACCTCCTGAGCCATAAAAAAGGGGAGAGGGGGGAGCAAAATTAAGCTTACGGGAAATAGACCTAATCAAAGCTGAACAGTAACAAAGGGCACCAGAAACATTTCTACTGTATCACATCCCACGGGCTGGCCAAGAGCCCGGAATTCTCATTACAACTTTTCAAAGAGAGGGAGAGGAGAAAAAATATTTCACAAAACCATTATCAAGGCCCCAACCCTGGATGCCCTGCTGTACAACCAAAATTTGTGAGAGGTCAGCCTGTCAGGGAGTCAAAAACCCAGCATGTGGAAACTGGCAGGCCTTTCATATAGTAGGAGGGGTTCTTAAAACGACTACTGTTTTGCACTGAAGTCTCAGAGCTTCACAGACCATTAAAGGTTTCTGAACCACAGAGAAAGGAGGGCAGAGTTAAGGAAATAAATCAAAAGTTCCTCTGGGATGCACAAATGCCTACTTGGAACAGGCTTTCAGCACGAATATCCTCCACATTAAACAACAAGGAGGACTTTTCAAAATAAAAGCAGAAAAGAGATTCATTTTGTTATAAGCAATGTACTTTCTTTTTGGTTTAAAGGTTATGTGTGCTGTAAAAAATGACCCCGGCCATGAGCACTGGGGGGAGGCGGAGGCTGGGCCAAGGGCGGGGGCTGGCAGTGAAAGAAACCAAGTGTAAGGAACAACAATCAAGCAGAGAAATGCTGGATTTGGGAGCACCCAAACAAGTTAAAACGTCTTGTAATAACTGAGGGGCAGGATGTGAGGTACGGGAATGGCACCAGAAGGGACCTCTATCACATGTACTCCTTGCCACCCCTGCCAGAGAACTGAATTAATTTGCCCACAGCCAGGAAGAGCTCTCTGGTTTTTCTTTGCAACACGCACAGCTGAAGGCTTGGGGAACCGGACCGTGTCCTCGAGAATGCAGAGCCTTGCGGTCCGAAGGAGGCACCAGCGGCCTCGACACCAGCTCGGGGAGTACAGCATCTGAGAACAGGAAACACGCACACCTAAGGCTATGTGCTTACGCAAGACGGGGCTTGTGAAGCTCAGTTCCAGACCTTCTGACCTTGCCCATGTGTTCTCCAGCAATGGTAAACAGAATGAAAAGCTAGACGACCTACTCTGGAGGAGACAGTTACAACAACCAGGTGAGGCCTTAGGGACGCAAGGGAACCGCCATACTCCTGTCAGGATACACTTACTACGAAGTGTGCTGCTGGGGTACTCTCCTCACCAACATGGAAGGAGTGAGAGAGGAAAAGCTCAGTGAAAGGCAGAAAATCCAATCTGGAAAACTGACAGCAAGCACCAGAGCAATGACTTCCCTTAAAATCCAGGGCTCCCAGTTTAGTCCACGAAGAGCCCATTTCCCCACTTTTTGTTTCCAACGGCGGAGGGGAGGAGAACTCTGTCACTCAGGCTTTGCTTTCAACAGCTGGTTGAAACAAAAGCAGCTGACAGACAAAGACACGTGTCTGCTAAATGACTGCTATCTTCATCTTCAGCAACAGTTTACCAAAACATAGAGGAATGGGCTGAGGGATTGCTTTGGTGCCAAGATTATAAGGATGGAAAAGACTCCTGGGGAGGTTCTGGGGTCAGGACTAAAGCTAATGGTCTATCCCATAAGGAACGAGCCCACTGTTTCACACTTGATCATGCTGTGGTTTGGTGCTAGAAATCTTTGCTCAGGTATACTCCAGGTGTGAAATGGCCTAATTGATGGTTAGTCTGAGTATACACTGCTGTATTAGGTAACGTCTTTTACTAAATCCTAATATTAACACTTGCTCATTGTGGGAAATGAGAGAGTTGGGTTAAAAATGCTAACCTTAAGATGTGCTAAACTCAACAAAATAAACAAAACCTATAATGTGACTTTCTGTTATGCCAGGAAGTGTGCACTGAGTTAATACACGTGCCCTCCTGCTGGGTGAAGGAGAAGGCCAGGGTGAGGGACAGGAGCTACCCTGGCTGCCTGACGCTGCTGGCAGGGCCAAAGGACAACAGTCCAAAGGAGCTCACCTAGAATGCATGGTGTGGGATGCAGAAGCCCAGGCAGGAGTGCCGACTACCCTGACCCGTCTGAAGAGCCTCTGTGAAGGAGGGACATGGCACCAATATTTCTCTGTGTCATCAAGGGACTCAACCAGGATAACACATGGAAGATGAAGGGATTCGGATCCTGGTGTAATAAAGGAGGACATCTAAAGTAATGGAACTGTCCCAAACCACCATGGTCCCATTTAATGGGTTCAATGTTACCAGGTTCTCAGGAACAGCAGGGCAGCCACTCTGAAGGCATGCTGTCGAGGGATTTCAGGTATTAGGGAATTCCTCAAGGATACTTCAAAGACTTTCTTTGGCAAGGCATTTATTTAAAACACCTATCCTTCAACCTAACTTCCAGGCCCAACTACACATTTTTCAAGATGTTCCTTCAAGGCCTCATCTTCGGGTCCTCTGACTCCAACTATCACTTAGTGTCTGTGCCCCATACTTTCACACTTAGGTTCCTGCCAACTCCCACTGTGGTAACCGAATAGCTGGAGAGATCCCCAGGGAGCAGAGTCATATCTCCACCTCTCATCATACTCAATGAGCTCTGCAAGTGCTTGCTGATAGATTAGTATTAGGAATAAAACTATAAATTTTTATATTCACACTACCTAAACATCCTGTCACTGATTTCTAGGAAAATTTTTATAAGAAATGGAAGTATTTATAGACATGCCTGGTAAGGTACTTTAGCATTTGGGCAATCAATAATGAGAACAGAATATAGTACAAAAGAAAACAGTATGCTTTAGTTTCAGTCTGAGACATATATACTGGACAAATGAATGCATATTCCAAGGTGTAAACTTGCACATTTTAATCTAAATACAAAGTGACTGTATAAGAAGCATTCCATGCTTTAACTGTATTATTTATTCTACCTAATCATCTGATAAACCTAATATAGTCTGTTAGAGAAGCACATGGACTTTTCTCCTGAGTCACCCGATAGGCTGATACGGTCAAAAGAATTAAGAGCTTCAAGTTTGTTTGTTTTTTTAAGATTTTATTTATTCATTTGAGAGAGGCAGAGAGAGACAGAGAGAGAGAGACCATGAGAGAGCAAGCACGCACGCGCAAGCTGGGGGAGAAGGAGAGGGAGAGGGACGAGCAGACTCAGTGCTGAGCACAGAGCCCAACGTGGGGCTTGATCCCACGACCCTGAGATCATGACCTGAGCCGAAATCAAGAGCCAGACGTTTAACCAACTGAGCCACCCAAGCACCCCAAGAGCTTCAAGTTTTTTCTTTTTTTAAAAATATTTTATTTATTTGAAAGAGAGCACGCACTCGCGAGAGAGCACAAGCGATGGAGAAGGAGAAGCAGGCTGCCCATAGAGCAAGGAGCCCAGTGCGGGCTCGATCCAGGACCCTGGGATCATGACCTGAGCCGAAGGCAGCCGCTAAACTGACTGAGCCACCCAGGCGCCCCGAGCTTCAAGTTTTGATTAGCAAATTCAATCCACAGGACAAAGCAAATTTAAAAATTTCTTTTTCAAAGTTTTGTTTTGCTTTCTATTCCGCCTTCTCCAGAATGTCTACAGGGTTTGCCCACTTCACTTGCTGCCTGCTTTACTTTGCTGAAGCTGGCCATGTATACAGACTCACTGGGCCTGTCTCCTTCAGAATTTAATTATTCCTCCTGTTGTTCCACACATTCCAGATTCTCCCTCCAAAACTTACACACTTCCCTTGACAACTGAAAGCTACAAACCTCTGACCTGCTTCCATGTACTTCATTAGCACATTTCCAAAACAGCATCTTTGGGAAGGAGAACCAAGTTCTGATTGTAGGAGGCGTGTGCCTAAATCAATAATCACTGAGTCCTAAGGGGGTTGGACCTATGCTGTTCCAGCCCTCTAAAATAATCAAATACGTGAAAGTCACCATTTCTTGCCAAACTTAAGAAAAATCCCAACTCCTGCACATGAGGACAAAGAGAGAATGGCTGCAGCTGAAAATACATAACCGAAACATCACATGAAAGACTTTAACTTGATTATCGTTCAGAACATATCAGTGGGATTTCACTCATACAGCAAAGACACAGGAGAAGAATTCCAGACTGTTTTCAAGATAATAAAATGGCATATGACGGTGACTCACTAACTGACTAAAAGGGGAAAAAAAATCCATAAACAGTCACAAGAACCTTGCAAAGCTGCAGAGATCTGGCAACCCTGAACCTCTTTTACCTCGCTTGGCTCTCACCTCCAGTACACACAAAACACACACACACACACACACACACACAGACACACGATCGTTTTGAAGCCAAGCTGCAATTGGCTAATGGCTTGCTCTACTGCTTAAGACAATATTTTATTCTTGACTTGCTCAATAAACCTGCTGAGAAAAATAAACAATGGGTTTCAATCTTATAAATAATCTAGAAAACAGAATTGCTGTGCAAACAGCAGAGCTGATTTACTGCCCATGATAAGCAGGAACGGGAAAGTCCAAACGTGGCACAGTGACCCGCCCCCCCAGTCCTAGTCTTACTGTCCTGAGACAGGAAAGTTGAACAAGGATTTTCTGTCCATTACACGTCCAACGCCTAGGATGTGCAGGTTTCAACTGGTCTTTAAAACACCATCAAAGCAGATAATGAAAAACAACATGAAGAGCAAAAAATGAGGAAAACCTTTTCTTATAAACACTGAGAGGTTTTAATCTTTTAGGACCAATAATTATATATCTATCTATGGTTACAGTGTATTCCTACCCCATCATTCACAAAATACGTGAACATACAGGGCCACACACCTCATTTTTAACAAATATCAAGTAAGGGTCTGTTTTGGGCACTAAAGGAGACATAAAGAGGTATTACAAAGAGGTCCCTGCCCAGAAGGCCTTATATTCTATATAAATACATACATGCATGTATGTGTGCAGAACAGAAATGCATGGAAGACAAAAGGAAGCCGCATCCACAGTCCAGACCTAAAGCAAATAAAGAATAATTTTTCAAGGGCAGAACAAAATGCAATTTTTCTGAGAGAGAAGCTGGGCAATTTGTGTCATTTCCACCAGTGCACAGAGAGAGGGCTTGTGTGGCTCTCACGAGTGTGTGGCTCTCACGAGTGTGCAGCCCAAGCCCTGTAACTGGGCCCTGGACAGTCTCAGTGACTGTCACTCAGGCACCTTCCAGAGAAGAACACAAGCCTTGCCGGCCTCTTTAGCAGACTGTGGACTCCACAAGGGTAAGTACCCTCTCACCCACCACAGACACCTCAAAGAGAACACAGGCCTTGGGTACTAAAGGTTCCCCAAAACAGTTCCCAATTTTGCCAACAGAGAACCATGATGATGGTTTAGACATGTCCAAGGCCAAATCCTGGAAGTTATGACACCACAATTTAGAGATTTCAGAAGGACTTAAGACACATGAACAGAACAAAGAATCATAAAATCAAAAAATAATGAAGGTCATTAATATTGAAATTCAATTTAAAATGTAAACATCTCAAAAAGAAAACTTAGCTTAATGGAATTCTGGCTTCCCAAGACAGGTTTCTCCTGCTTGCTTTTCCTATTTCTATGATACAATTAATGGTTTTCAAATTACATGCAACAGAAAAAAAAAGAAACCTTATGATGGGGGGACAGGCTGGGGGCTCCACCTGGGGAGCAGCCGTGAGTAAGATGGAGGTGAAGGCCTCGCTTTACTTTTCAAAACAATAGAAGTAATTTTTACTCTACTTTCCTAAGTATTACTCAAAGGCATAACTTCAAATAAGATTAAAATGAACTAATTACTCAAGGATTAGGGCTTCAGATACATTTTAAAACTTACTCTTAAAACAACAGCAAACTGAATTTTCAAAGTTAGGATGGGTTCGCCGAGCTTATGAAGGCTAAAAAAAAATCTATGATATAAGATATGAGCTCCAAGTGGATAAACACATTGAATATAAGCACAGTAATCACAGCTTATAATTCTTCTTAAAGACCATTTCAAACCTTCCACTTGTTTTACTAGCTAATAAAATGGGGGAGTCTACTTAGGCTGAAAAGTCATAAATGTCTCCATCTAAAAAGTCACCAGGTAACCAAGACCCAGTCAAATTATAGGAAATACAGGTTAGCAAATACCAACAGCAAATAAATAACTGATCCTTGTAAGCAGCAGAGTGTTCAGTAACTTTAAAAGTCCAAGGTGGTTTCATTTGGAAGCGGTGTCTACAAGCAATACATCGTCCACAACCGAAATACTTGCAAGCCATTCCCTCCAGTTCTGATACGCAGGGTAAGGCCAAGGGCAGGCCTAAGACATTTACATAGAGAACAGCAAATATTCAAGGCCCTTGGTTTAAAAAGTCACCTAATTTTTAAAGACCTCCTTATTCCCCCAACATCAGCACCAAAAATTTCTTACATGCAAATTTCTTAACTGCTTTACAAGGGAATCAGCCAATCTCACTTAGATTACCCTAGTCAAAACTGGACCACTGCCCAGCCAAATATCTACATAGTTTAGACTATCAGATGAAAAGATTCAAGCCTCTGCTCCATTTTAATGGGAACAAACCCCCTGCAGGGCAGTAACTGTAGGATCACAATATTCACTGCCAAAACGTAGTGCCTGTTTCTATTGGATAATCACTTCCTGAATGGAAAATTTCAACTTTATCCGCCCCTACTTGAGGACAAGTTATTAAGAAAAAAGATAATGGCACATGTGTCTCCTTGGACCCAATCTTGCCAACTTCTCAAAATATGTATATTTCTTCGTCATATACAAGGGGGTGCCAGGGAAAGAGAGTAACACCTGAAAACACCATAGTATTAAGTGTGTAAATTTCATATTAATAAAAGAATGTCATCTTTTTTTTAGATTTTATTTATTTGAGAGAGACAGAGACAGAGATAGTGACAGAGATAGCAAGAGAGAGCACAAGCAGGGAGGAGAGGGAGAAGCAGGCTCCCCACTGAGCAGGGAGCCCAGCACAGGGCTCAATCCCAGGACCCTGGAATCATGACCTGAGCCGAAGGCAGACACTTAACCGACTGAGTCACCCAGGCGCCCTGTGAATGTCATCCTTTCAAATAAAAAGTTTTCTATTAGAAACTTAAATTAAGATCTAGGCTAGCCTGACTCACAAATATGCCACAAGGAAACGGGAGGACAACAGTTTTTATATGAAATATGACAGGAGTTACAATTGTGTTCCTAGGAAAAAAGGAAAGATAGGAAAAGGGAAGCTATATTAAGAAATTCTATTACTGATAATGAAAATAAGTCCAGATACTGTTCTGTAGGTTTGAGATACTTTGTAATAATTTGAAAAACAAA
This sequence comes from Phoca vitulina, assembly GCF_004348235.1. Classification (NCBI taxonomy): domain Eukaryota; kingdom Metazoa; phylum Chordata; class Mammalia; order Carnivora; family Phocidae; genus Phoca; species Phoca vitulina. The sequence continues at coordinate 95,078,028 of NW_022589705.1, read as the reverse complement.
ATTAAGCCCTAAGAGTGAAGTAATTTACAACTTTAACAGAATAAAAGCAACATTGTTTTAAGAATGAATGTGACATTTGGGTTTAGGATTCTGCAAGTCTGCACTACTGTAAACGGCAGTACTTCCTAAACTTAACTAAGCATTCAAATCACCTGGGGAGCTGATTAAAATGCAGATTCTGGTTCAACAGGAGCGGACAGAGCCTGGGAGTCTGCAGTGGTACCAAGCTCAGGTGATGTGAGAATGCCGGCCCCAGTGAGCAGCGAGGGTGCCCAGCACTTGCAGCAGAGGCCTCTAGTTATGTGGCTATAACACAATAGTGTTCTCAATAGTATCAACCTATTCAGGAAGTCCACACTTTGTTATGTAACATTAGATTAAGCATTAATGAGGCTAGAAAATTGTTTATCTAAGGTTTTAATCTGAAGTTAAATAAAACTCCATGCTGAACGCTCATACTGAATGCTCGAGTCATTCTTAACCTCTTAATATTAACAGAGTCTTGATTACTCAGTCTTAAAACCTTTCTCAATAGTAGTTATTCTTTGCTGGGGGAATGTGCTTTTATGCAAAGGATAGTTTGCCTAAAGAAATGAACAATCAATATTCAATAGTTATGTACATATTTAACAGAATTCATTCCCAGAAATAGAGCTGAGAAAGGTGGTTGATTTTCATGTTACTTCTCAAATTAAAATTTAAATCTCCAGTACTTTTTTTCATACTATCACCCAAAGTTTAAAAAACAAAAAAAACAAAACAAAACAAAAACCCCAAAACATCAAAACCAGCTGCGCCTTGGTCCCATTAAAAAAACAAAAGGATACATTTTCAATGGAGAAAATCAAGATAAAAGACAGACTTCCAGTTCCATAAATCACTTTCAACTCCCCATTTTTTTGTCTTACTATGAGACCAAATTGTTACAAGAACCTCCTCTCTGGTCTCCACATCTTGTTGGTGCTGCTCAAGAATGCTCTCACAGCTCAGCTAAGACCTCTCCTTTCTCTTCTTCAATGGGTCCCCAAATGCCCTCTCGGAGAGAGTGCAGGGTCCCCCAATCTCCCTCTAGGCCATAATTTTGACCTGAGTCCGACCACATCAGCCCTGGAGACCTCCTCTCCACCCAGGCTACTGTACGTGCTGAGCAGGGTTTGCAATTTCCTGTCTCCACGCCTTTGCTCATGATATTTCCTACAGCTGGAAAGCTGCTTTTCTTCCACCCTCCCAGCCATGGCCTGTCCAAAAACATATCCTTCCTTGGAGGTTCAAACACCACACCCTCCAATTAGCCTTCCAGCATCCCCCCAGCCCCAAACCTCTTGTGCACACTTTGTGGGCCTGAGCCTGCACCAGGGCCCTTAGCACACATTGCCAAACATGGAAAGCATGCACACGGTACACCTACCCTGCTGCAGGGCACGGATGGCACCGTGGTTCTCGTTATAGACATCCCACCCATTACAGTGCTCGGTGGGCATACAAAATTTTTTTAAATTAAGCTATACGGAATATTTAGCTCTGAAAATGGGAAGTGGGTTACAAATGAGCTTTTTAGTATAGAAAATATTAATGTGCTAGTAACCGAGATTACAAACAACACGAGCTTAATCCCTACTGGGCTAGGTGCACAAAAATAAAACTACAGAGATGAGAAAGACAGTCAAGGCACACACCCTTTCCACCTCCTTCCACAGGCTAATAACATGCTGGAAGCACCTCTCCTCTCCACCAAGTTGGGGCAGATCACACTGTCTTCTCACTAATGTTAGCTGCATCTGAGGTAAGTCACTGAGTAAGCATTTCCTGTCTGCAATCCGATGCTGGCTGAATTTGTCTGAATAACAGTAGACAGAGCTATACACAAAGGCCAGCCAGGATTCAAGGGACAATCATCCAGGTGTCAGACACGGAAAGTCTTTGAATCAAACAGCACAGACATGTGCTCAGTGTGAAAGAAGATACATGTCACTGTCATCGAGTAATCATCTCATGATTTTGAAGAAAACTGCAATGTGTATAAAACTCAAACAGAAAATTATTTTTGGAACGCCCATAATTTTGTATTATTTACAACATGGGTTCCCTTCCTGGTCATTTAAGATTCAATTCTATTAGGTCTCCTATTTTCTCAAGCATTATCTTAGCATTAGAGGTCATGTAATTCATCGATCCAAAGATTATGTGGCAGTGCTTAAAGTGATACCCTGGAGGCCTGGCTGCCCATCATCTCAGAAGCTCGGCCACTAGGACACTCGCTCTGATTTACACAAACGCACTAACACCCAAGACTCTGATGTGGATTAGGCCAAAGAGTGTCTTGAGAGAGAAGAGGTATACAGCCAATGGGAATCTGAGATGCTCAGCAACGATCCTTTACCATATCTTACTACTAATTATTCATAAATGTATTAAAGAAGGTAATCAGTTATAGAGAAAAGAAGAATGGGAGAAAGGTAGTAACTCAGGATATTTGTACCAACATGACACTAAAATATTTGACTTACAGTTATTCTCTTGGGTACCATGAGGTTAACCTGTAATACCCACTCAACTAAACTTCTGATAAATGGTTGGTTTTCTACCATCACAGCCACTGTTCTCAGAGAAAAGCCAGATTTAGCTCTTGTGTAACAAACACCAGAAGCCAACAGAATAGGAAAGCTGTTTATGTTCATGCTCACCAGGAACCTGTCTGCAAAACTGCACTGAATGATCCAGTAAGGATGGAAGTCTCCTCAACAAAGCTTCAAGACAGAGGAAATGCATCCTTTAAACTAGGCACCGCCCTTCACCCCCTCCCAGTTTTTCAATGAATAGGGGTTTTCACAAGACAGAAGATAAGAAACAGGTCATTTCTTTTCATACAGGTTTGGTATGTTTACAAGCGGAAAATAATTCCGTACCTTCCACAACATTTAGCTACTTCAGGTAGCTAGGACCCTTACGTAGACTAAAAGTATTTGAGGTGGATGGGAAGAAGAGTCATTTTCAAATGTTTTTATACACTCTCTGTAGACATTAGCTCATTTAAATTCTCAAAACAATTCTAGAGGGTAGAAGGATCACCGTATTTTACAGACACGGGCAGTTAAGGACAGAGAGACTGAGTACTCTGCGGAAGGTCCCACAGGAGGTGAGAACCATCACTCTGCTCTAGGGCACAACAACAGCCAAAGGTGTGCCAACATTTTATAAAGATTGTGGCATCTATACAATTCTCACACAAAGAAACACCATTTTAGAGTAGATAATTCTCCAGTCCTTGTCAGGATTTGACCTGAACTTCCCAATGAACAGCTAGAGCACACCGCAATTAGAAGAGGTCGTCAAGTACTATAAGCGACCCGTAAGGCCAGGAATAGAACACAGGTCTGGTGACCCCCATGCCATGCCCAGTTGGGTGTGTTCTTTTGGATGCTGACACCCTTCTGAAGTTTCAAGTCAGTTGAGAACAGCAAAGAAAAGAGTCAATAATTGTGGCAAATAGAAGAGAATGTGGAAAGTATCTAGATTAGAGGGATTTGATATAAAAAGAGGCATGACCATATGAAGCCTACCAAGGAAATTCTGAACCAAGGACACTAGTACCTGCAAATTTTCCCATTTTCTGCAGCAAAAATGAAAAATAACCTTTGCCTTCTCCACCCTAGGAGTTGTGAATGATTAGCTTGGCTATGTTGATAACTAAGGAAAATATAAAATGAGTGCCTCTCTCTCTCAGATGATTTTGAATACTTAAGAGATTTACCCTACCACCAAACTCACCCAATTATAGGCAAAAGGTAGCAGGACACTAGGAACATTTAGCCAATGTCAGCCATAATAAACCCTCCAGGGCTGCCAACAACCCTCCTGTTAGCGCCAATGATCGTGCCCTGATGAAGAGGTTGGAAACTGGAAGGCTGCTGGGTGCCAGAGGAGAAGTGAGGAGAGAAGCAACATGGCTGGAAAACAGGGATGGCAGGGAGTCATGGGGAAGGAAGGGTCTCAGGACAGAGGTGCCTAGAAAAGACTAGAGAGAGGGGCGCCTGGGTGGCTCAGTCGTTAAGCGTCTGCCTTCGGCTCAGGTCATGATCCCAGGGTCCTGGGATCGAGCCCCACATCTGGCTCCCTGCTCTGCGGGAAGCCTGCTTCTCCCTCTCCCTCTCGCCCTGCTTGTGTTCCTTCTCTCACTATCACTCTCTGTCAAATAAATAAATAAAATCTTTAAAAAAAAAAAAGTTTAAAAAAAAAAAAAAGAAAAGACTAGAGAGAACCAGCGCAAAAGGCTGGGGTAGCAGTAACTTCTCTGTGGGTGAGAAAAAGACTACTTATTGAGTCAGACATCATTGGTAAGGATGAGGGACAGCCAAAAGCAAGGAAAAAAAAAAAAGGATTAGAAGACCCTTACCTAGGCTAAATGTTATTCAGATCTGTTTTCCACTAAAGAGATAAAACACTAGATAAAATTGCCCGGCATTTCCCAAATGCTGGATGGTAGATTTTAGATTCAATGCTTAATCTTACTATTATAAGTTTATTTTTTAAAACAGAAAGATAAAATAATTGTCAAGCCATATCTTCTATCAAATTCTTCATGGTTTGCAGCTTCTAGCAGAGCACAGGGAGAGAGAAAACTGGAGCTGAGAGGTTACATCAGACCACACCTACTCATGGATCTCACTTTCACTCCAATTTGGCCAAACCAAAATTCCTACACTTGGGTAAAGCATTTTAGTTTTATAAAAGTACATATCAAACCTCAAATAATTGAAATCCTCAGAAAACTCAAAGGTATTTCTTTCACTCTTCCACATTTAAATACCTCTTTCCAATCTGTTCTGGGAAGAGCAAAAAAAAAAAAAAAGTTGATTACATAGCTCAATTACAGCATATATTTTAGTTTAATGTCTATCAACAGTTCTCTCTTTTTTTAACCATTCTCAAAATGACCCATCTCAGCATATTTAGATGTATAAAAAATATTAAAAGTTTAATGTTAAGTATGACTGGTTGATGCAAACCACCGATTTATATAAGGCTATACTTGAAATCTCAGAACCTTTCTTTCCTATTACGAGTTACTGCTGTTCACATAAGGTACCACACAGAAAAAGTGTCTAGAAACAGTTCATTAAAAACAACAACAAAAACAACCAACTCAGAATAAAAGAATCAAAATTGAATAGGAGGAAATCAATCAACAACACCCAATTAGAAAACTAAAAACCAAACCAAACCAAAACAACCCCGTTCCTTCTATACTGGATATTCTTCATTTCCTCCTTTCACTCAGGGAGGGTGGGGGTGGAGTGAAAGCAGCTCAATGCCTAAATATTCACCCTCCATCCCCAAGGCCCATGAAGCACTTCCGGTAACTAGGCTCTGCAGAGGCCACAGACACTGGGACTTGGTTGGTCCCATTCCATTCCCAGCTTACCCATTCCCTGGCTCAGCCAGAAGAACTCTCCACCCCCCTCCAATTCCACCTGGAAGGAATTCAGGTGAATGAGACTGAATCCCCTGCTATAATTCTCTTTATATTCTCTTTATATAACTTTACTCTGAACTTTCCTCAGCAAACCCTCCTACCCCAAGTTTAGCAAAAGATGGGATTCTCAGCTTTGTGAAATATCAAAGGAATTTATAAAAGGCTCATTTAAGCAATATTTAAGAATCCTTGTGTATCTATCTGTTCAATGAAAAGTGTAAACTTTTACTTAAAATTATTTATTTATTTATTTAAGTAACCTCTAAACCCAACGTGGGACTCGAACTCATGACCCTGAGATCAAGAGTCACATTCTCTTCCAACTGAGCCAGCCAGGCACCCTGAAAAGTGCAAACTTTTAAGGCTGGAAAATTAAAGAGTTAAAACTACTCTTCAAAACATAAGCAACATTAAAAAAAGAAAAAGTCCCCATAGAATTCAAAGTCTAGTGAGCCACAGATCTCTTCATTCTATTGCTCGGTTGATGCCTTCTGTCAATAACCAAATCCAATTGGTGGTAAATGACATTTCCTGTTTCAGCCACTATATTTACAATTAGATGTTAATGGCTCAACACCCCAGACAACCCCCAACTAACCCTCTGTTGCCAAAGACCTTTCTGTTCTTACAAGGTAAGTCCTCTTTCTTTGTGGGGGGATAAGCATAATCTGTCAGTACTACCTAAAATCAGGAGCTAAAAGTAAAGGAAGTAAAATGAAGCAGATCTTAGGGGCCAGCCAGAGTCTGAGCACAGCACAGGGTTAAAGGAAACCATTTCATAAGATCAAGTGCGGAGAAGCAGCAGGGGCAAAGAAGAAAAAAAAAAAAATCAAGTTACATAAAGTCCAATTGTACTCACTGTTTCCTTATTGGGAAGCAGCTCCTTTCTAATTCTGAAGAAGTTCTTGCCGTACTGCCTGAGCCCCTTAACGAAGCGTTTCTGTGATAAAAAGAAACAACAAATGGGATGTAAAAACCAAAAACAAAACAGGATGTCAGCAAAGCAAAGATATCTGCAATCAGCAGAATAACCACCACAAAAAAGTCTGAGCTAGGGAATACTGACTAGGCTGGGAGACAATTTCAGCAGTACAGCTGGGACCCCCCGCCAGGGCAGGCCCTGGACGGCCGTCATCGGAACCCCAATCGCACACACGTTTGGGAGAAGGACATCCTGGGTCTGAGGCTAAGAAGCAATGTGTGCTCTCGGTACCACAGTCTCCGCATTGGTCCACCCAGGTATAAACAACTACGCTCCGTGTTTCAATAAAACAGCACAACTGCTTTCCACCTGAGAACGAAGCTTCCCAGAGTGTTGAGCAGAAAGGAGGGAAAAGGAATCAAACCTCAAGACTTTTCTCCAAAAGGTCATCCTAGACGGGTTAAAAGGCCCTTTCGTTAATCCGAGGAATTCGCCAAGAAGGCACCGATATCCATGGAAGCCCACTGGGAGCCCGAACCCCCATCGCCGTCATTAAAAGCCACTCCAAGGCACCAAATAATCAGCAGCACCCCTTCCTTCTTCCCCACGCTCCCCACCGCCACCCCCACCCCCACCCCAGCAGTCTGGAGACTTTCACTTTGTCCCATTCCTTCCAGGCAGCCCCTCCCCAGCCCCGTGGAGGCAGCTCCCGGCTCCCCGGCCCCCCACCTCAGAGCCCCCGGCCTGGAGCTCGCGGTTCGAAGCCTGGTCCCGCTCGACCGACCCCCGCGACACTTCCCGGGCGGGCGGCCCTGCAGCCACAGGTACGCCGCGCCGGCCGCACTCAGGGTCCGGGCAGCGAGAGGCCGCGCCTGTCACTCGGCTCGGGCTCCGGCTCCACAAAGCGCAGGGCGGAGGCAGCCGGGGCGGCTCGGCGTGTGACCGCGGCGCGGGGCGCGGGGGGCGCGGGGCTGGGGCCGCCGCGGCCGGGGGAGGAGGCTGGAGCGCGGCGCGCAAAGCCCGGCGCGGCCGCGGGCGGCTGCAAAAGGCGGCCTGGATCACCGCGCCGCCCGTCGGCCCCGAGCTCCGTCCCCGCCCGGCCCCCAGCCCGAAGGCTCCACGGCCAGAGCCTCTGGGCCCCCGGCGCTGGTATCTCGGTTTCCTCCCTCCGAACAGCAGGAGTAAATCCGAGCAGTAAAGCGCAGAAACTTCCTCCCTACCGCGGTGAGCGCGAGCAGAGGGCACCCGCGCGGCCCGGGCCGGGCTGAGCCACCACTCGGGACCCTTCCCAGGCCGCTCCGTCTCCAGTCCTCCTTCCGGGCGGGCAGAGTCAGCAGCGCGACGGGCGCACGCCCACCGCCCTCGGACTGCGAAATGAGGGGCTGGCCCCGACGACCCTCGCGGTCCCTTCCGGCCCGGGATTGTAGGCGGCAGCTCCGCCCGGCCCAGGCATTAGCCTGCACCTCGCAGGGCGCCGTTTCACAACTAAATCACCGCGGAAGCTTCCCAGCCAATAAATCACCTGCCCACCGGGAGGAGAGTCCCTCCCACTCCCGGTGTTTGAGACCAGTCGGGCAAATTCAGTGAAGAGCCAGACTTGGCCTGCAAGACCGATCTGCAACCTCCTACTCCATTCCTGGAGGCTCTGCATTTTCAGATTTCACCCCCTTTCTAAGATATGACTCATCATTGTCGGTTTCCAATATAATTTGTATAGTTCAAAGGAAAAATCTGTCAAGGCACAAAAAAGCAGCTCTCCTCTAATCTGAAGAAGAGTGACCTTTGTTACTTGTATGATCAACATGCATCCTGAGCTCTGTGCACACCATCTCCTCTGGGAATGCTGCAAGGCAGTGAGATTGCCCTGCCCTCAAGAAGCTCCAGTCCGGTGGGCCGGCGGGCTGGCGGGCAGGCAGGCGGGCAGGAAAGAGAAGGGATCAATTTCTGGGCCCTTAGAAAAGCAGCAGAGGGACAAGGGGCTATGAATGGGACTAGGAGAAGGAAGCAACTTACTCTGCTGATGTCTTAGAGGAAGTGACAAGGAAGAACGAGCCTGCCAGGTGGGCTCCAGCAGGGCTTCGAGCAGAGGAGTCAGCCAGCAAGGGCACACAGAACATTCTGGGAACTGCAAGGAGGACAGGGTATACAGAATGGAGTGCCAGCAGATTAAGACTGAAGAGGCAGGAGAGGATCAGGTTGCAGACAGCCTTTAAGCCAGGCTGAAGTGTCATGGTCCTAACTGTAGGCCAGTAGAGAAGTTAAAGCACGAGTGGTCCATGGAAAGACTGGGTAAGGGTTGCTCCAGTGGCAGTGTGGCCTATGTCATGGAGTAGGGACACACTGGCAGCCATTCAGAGACCAGTTAAGGAGGCTGGTGAGATAACTAACCCAGGTGTTGAGAAGAGGAGGGCCAGAACTCTACCTCAGCCATCAGAATTAATGCTTCTTAATCTGTTCTTTAAGTATTTACTAGCATCTAGCACTGGGAGGAATTTTTTTTTTTTTTTTTTTTTTTTTTTTTAGGGGGTGGCCATAGACCTTTATTAAAACTGTGATTCATTTTTAGCAGGTAAGATAAATGTGTGTGAAGTCATGATAGAACAATCTGAGACTACATTCAGCCAAGCATAAAGCAGTGAAGTGTAACTCCTCAGTGCAGCAGGGGCAGCCAGGAGGAGGGACGGCCTGTAGTAGTCCAGGACACCTTCACCAAGGCAGCAAGACAGGCCACCCCATGAAGAACCAAGAGCATCTGCAGAGGTGGAGGGGGGTGGGAAGACCATCCATGAAACACAGAGGTGGAGAAGGGGAAGCGGGTTATAGGAGGGGGGTGCTCTACGGAGTTGAGGTAGGTGATCTGGCATGAGTCAGATGGTAGAATGTCAGCACCATGCAATCTGAATGTAAGCCTGATGCCAAATGACACACACAGGCTCACAGGAGACATGGGCACAATGAAGGCGGCAGCTGAGAGAGGCTGAATCTGAAACATCAGGGTCATGTGGTACATTCGGGCAAACTTGAGTTCAAGTCCCGATTCTTCTCCTTGTTATGATGTAATCACCAAATCTTATCCATTCAACTAGTGGTTATAAAGTACCTACTATATGCTAGGAACCTCACATATATTAATCCAAAACCCTCACAACCTAGAAGGAAGTACTATTACTATCTGCATTTTCCAGACAAGGAAGCTGAGACACAGATGGTTAAGTGAACCAGACCAAGGTCACCTAACTCTTCAGAGCAAGGGCAGAATGCAAACCCAGGGTCCAAACTACAATTCCTGCAGTGCCACTCTCTCTGTAAAATGGAGGTAAGAGTCTTTAGAGGGAGCCGTTTTCAGTCATGGTACCATTACCTGTGACTCCACCCCTTCCTGTTGGCCCCAACATCACATCACCAAGCCCTCAGCATTCTTCCCCAGAAAGGTCTTTCAAAGCCCTCCTTTCTTACCCATTCTAGTGCTAGTCCCATGCCAAGCCCTTATCTCTCTCTCCTACTAGCTAGGCTATTAGCCCATCTCCCCCATCCAGCCATGTATAAGCCTCTACCAAGGAATTTTTCAAAACCACATATGTCATCATGAGTCCCATATTGTCTAGCCCCCAACCCCTACTTGAAAAGAGTTCCTTGACCTCTTCAGAATGGTGTTTACACCCCTTAGCTCTTAATTCAAGACCCTCTAGGATCCTGTCTCCGCCTACATTTCCAATCAGATGTCCAGTAATGGCAACTGGCCCGCTGCACCTTCTGTTGAACTCTAGACTCGGACATCTTTTCTACTCCTCTCCACAGCCTACCCAAGATACTTTCAGTTTACCTCAAACCCAAGCTCAAATCCCTCCCCCTCTGACATAAAACTTCCCTGACCATTCCGTCCCCTTCACTTGGCATTTGTTTATTTGTATAAGCCCTCACGTATGCATAGAGTCTGTAAGCCCTGAAAAGACAAGAACTGTATCTTCTATCACTTTGTCTCCCTATAGCATTAGGCAATTGGAGCTCCCCGGTTTTGGATGCAGAAGTGAAACAAGCCATGAGATGACAAGGGCCTGGGTTTGGGTGGTCAGGGTGGAAAGGGACTGGTAAAAGCCAAGGGATCCATCATGAACTGTAACAACAGAGTTGACCTGCTTGGCACCAAACTCTCCTGATTTTCCTCCTATCAACTGGCTAGATTCTTTACTCAACTTCTAAATGTTAGAGCTCTTCCCAAGGCTTTGTTCTAGGCTTTCTGCTCTCCAAACCCCTCCTAATGTGATCTCCATTGCTTCCTTGGCTTTCAATATCACCCAAGATTCTCCCTACTATCTCTAAGGCTAAATCTATGGTCCAAGTCCACTGGGAACACTTGCTCAAATGTCTCAGAGACATTTCAAACTAACTACTTCCAGAAATATGAATTCGACATCTGGTGGTGAACACAGACCACCAATGTCAATGTGTATCAAGGACTGTGCTACCAAGTGCAAAAGCACCATTTGCCCCACTGAAAAAAAAAAAAAAAAAAAAAAAAGGAAGTAAAAGCTTCATGTGGCCTGTACTGTCACTTCTCTATGGAAAGCCACAAGGCCTCAAAACTGGCAAAACATCTGCTTCTCAGAGACCAGCCTTTACCTTGTGGTTTACCAGAAATGTAGAGTAGCCTTTAAAATCGAAACAAAGCCAACCCACTCAGAGCAGTCAATAATGAGAATAGGTCAGTATGTTAAGTGAGTTTCTGAGGCCTTAGGCTCCTTTCCCTCTATTAATTCATCTCACTTCAAATGAAGACATTAAAGGTTTTCAGGCTTTAATTTAATAATTAACACTATTGACTTAAAAACAGGTAGGTACTATACGCTTCTAAATGAAAATTCATAGACACAGTCTGTTTTTTAACAGCCTTCTAGGAGTTGAACTAAAATTCAGCATGTCCAGTGCTGAAATTCAAGCCCTCATGAATTATTTCTATGTCCATTAGCTTTTCTGTCCCTGGCAGTGCACAGATATTAGAATGCTAGGATGTCAGGGGTGAAGGAGAAGAAGACTGTTCATTTAAGAGGCAGTAACTTTGGCTCAGTCACAGCTGCCGGTGCTCAGCAGCTCTGCTTCTGGTACTGCGCAGGCTTGCCGTCAGCTGCGCTCAGATGGAAGAGCTCGGGGTCTTGGGGTGTTGGTACTTGCTCTCTGGCACTGTTTGTCTCCTATCAACCTGACTGTGTGTTCCCCAGGAGTACAAAACAAGTCGTTTTCTATTTTTGAACTCCATAGCCAGATGAGGTCCAAATATAAATATATATTTATTTATGGCAAGGACACTGTCCTTTGCTTTGTTTTACAACTTAGTTTGCAATTGTGCTCCAGTTTTTATTTATTTTATTTATTGAAATATACTTTGAGGGGCGCCTGGGTGGCTCAGTTGGTTAAGCATCTGCCTTCGGCTCAGGTCATGATCCCAGGGTCCTGGGATTGAGCCCCTTGTTGGTCTCCCTGCTCAGCGTGTAATCTGCTTCTCCCTTCCCCTTTGCCCCTCCCCCAACTTGTGTGCGTGTGTGTACGCTCTCTCACAAATAAATAAAATCTTTAAAAATATATATATATATTTTGACATGCAACATTGTATATGTTTAACGTGTACAACATATTAATTTATATAGTGTAATATGACTGCCATTGTAGTGATAATTGGCACCTCTATCATGTTACATAATTATGCTCCAGTTTATAGACAAATTGCTATAGTTTTCTATTATTGAGCTGAAACTTTATATCACCATCAGGAGTTACCTACCTGTAAGTTCCTAGTAGAGACCATTTAACTCCTGGCTTTAAAAAAGTGAGTTACCTGAACATAGCACTTATTGTTAAACCTGGGTTTTAATAGAATCTGCAATGCAAAACTCTATTTTTCATTCTTAGTAGAATGGAAGAATATGAGACCTAAACTCAGAAGTCCTAGGATCTAGTCTACTCCTCTGTTCCATAAAGGAAATTTTGATAAACAGGATATAATTAATAAGAACTAACTTTTGAAACAGGAGCTAATTACTAAGAATAAGCATAATTGGGTCCAAACGCAATAACGTTCTCTCTTACAATAAAGTAACATGTTCAAAAGTTCCTCATGCTGTTGCTGCACCTGCCCCATGTCAAAGCCTCCCAAGCCCTGTGCACTGGCCTCCTCAGATGCTGACCTTCTCCACCCTTGGGGTGGAGGTGTGGGCCGAGGGCAAGCGGCTTCACTGTCATGTGTCAGTGATAGGAGAACAGTAGGGAAACACCATCCTACACAATAATAAAAATGGTTCCAATGAGTGCTGCAACCACATGCCAGGCACTGTCTCAAGGACTCCTGGTGTGTGGATTTACCTAAGCGCCACAACGACCTTCCAAGGCAGGGGCTACTACCATCTCCGTTTCGCAGATGGGCAAACTAACCAATGTCAGCAAATCCTTGAACCAGGGTGGGAGTGTCAAGGGTGACAAATTGAACAATTGGGGAACCTCAGGGATGGGGTGAGCTCTAAAAATGGAGTCAAGCACAGGGTGCAGGTCAGGGGTGCAATAAGCATCTCTGGCCTGTATTTGTATTTAAAGATTTAAATGTTTCCCCCCAATCTATAAATAGACAAGTATAGGCTATATTCTAATAACTTATTCTTGCCTCCATTTGTTCACCTTTTAAATTGGCCATAAAATACCTGTCCTATCTATCTCAAAACCATTATTCTGCATATCAAATTGGATAGTGCACAGAAGTGTCCTGGGCTGGGAGTAAATCTTCCAAAGGATAAAGTGTGTTCATCTCTCTCATCTACATGTGAAACTCCCAACATGGCTCATCTCAAGTGCTGGCTCTGACCTGTGTCTGCAGCAGAGAAAGAAGCAGGAAGAGAGGGCTATGCTACAAAAATGGCTAAAAGATAACTCTGCATTAACCCCTGGCTGAGAGCTTTCAAAATTAACTCCCTCTGGTGAATTTTAACTAGTGTATCACAGTCAGAGACTCACCAGGATTTCGGAGAAGCCATTTCTACTTAGTCCTCTTACATAACTGTTTGGAAAACACTGTAGGTATTAAAATGATTCCCACTGTGAAAATGGCTCCTTCTGCTCTACCCTGTTTTCTGCACAAAATTTTATGTTAATAACTTACTGGTTCTCAGGGGACTGAAGAGCAGGCAGATCTGCAAGTAAGCAAACTACAGTTTTCCCCACCAGAGATACAAAAATGCAAGTCCCTATGCCAGGCAGGGAGTAACAGGAGTATGTCCATGGCTCTTCTGAAGGTATAAAGCAGCAGAAGAAAATCAAAGATGTATCCTAAATGTGGGCCTGTGTGAATGACAGGGTAGGGTGAAAGAAGAGAACACTGATGCCAAGCAGAAGAAAAGAAAGCCTTTCCAAACATGTGTATTGCATGATGCCTACCAGTTCATCAGTGGCTCTTACTGACCAACCACTAGATGAGAACCTATTGAATTTCATTAATACAGTCCTTATGTTATAGATTCCCATCACCTCATATCCAAAACACATTTCCTGCTACAGATATACTACCAATAATGCTTTGACGACTATCATTTGGTTTTTGGTTTTAAATGTTTAACACATTGATGAAATGGTGACCTAAAGTAAGGCACTACCTTTTCAATAAATGGCATCACAATTAATTTATCTGGGAGGAGACATGCCAGCAAGCCATGGCGGGCATTTCCAAGGGTTCTAGTATGTGCTCCTGACTTCTCATTCCACTTTGGAAGTACACTTTGAACTTACTAGCATTATTCCAGGATAGTTTACAGTTTCATTAAACTAGTTACAATTGACCCTTGAACAACGTGGGGCTTAGAGCACTGGCACCCTCCTCAGCAGTTAAAAATCTATGCATAACTCCTGACTCCCCAAAACTTAAGTACTGATCATCTACTGTTGACCGGAAGTCTTACCAATAACAGTTGATTAACACATATTTTGTAAGTTACATGTCCTATTTACTGTATTCTTACAATAAAGTAAGATAGAGGAAAGCAAATGTTATTAAGAAAATCATAAGGGGGGGGGCGCCTGGGTGGCTCAGTCGTTAAGCCTTTGCCTTCGGCTCAGGTCATGATCCCGGGGTCCTGGGATCGAGCCCCGCATGGAGCCCCGCATTGGGCTCCCTGCTCAGCGGGAAGCCTGCTTCTCCCTCTCCCACTCTCCCTGCTTGTGTTCCTTCTCTTGCTTTGTCTCTGTCAAATAAATAAATAAAATCTTTAAAAAAAAAAAATCATAAGGGGGCATCTGGGTGGCTCAGTCAGTTAAACATCTGCCTTCGGCTCAGGTCATGATCTTGGGGTCTGATCAAGCCCTGTGTCGGACTCCCTGCTCAGCGGGGAGCCTGCGTCTCCCTCTGGCCCTCCCCCTGCTTGTGCGCTCTCTCTCTCTCAAATAAATAAATAAAATCTTTTTTTTTTTTTTAAAAGAAAATCATGAGCAAGGGGCACCAGCTGGCTCAGTCGGTAAAGCATGTGACTCTTGATCTCAGGGTTGTGAGTTCAAGCCCCATGTTGGATGTAGAGCTTACTTCAAAAATAAAATAATAATAGGGGTGTCTGGGTGGCTCAGTCAAGCGTCTGCCTTCGGCTCAGGTCATGATCCCAGGGTCCCGGGATCGAGCCCCGCATCAGGCTCCCTGCTCAGCGGGAAGCCTGCTTCTCCCTCTCCCACTCCCCCTGCTTGTGTTCCTGCTCTCGCTGTCTCTGTCTCTGTCAAATAAATAAATAAAATCTTAAATAAAATAAAATAATAATAAAAAAGAAAATCATAAGAAAGAAGAAATACGTTTATAGTACTCTATTTATCAAAAAAGCCCACGCGTAAGTGAACCAGTGCAGTTCAAACCTGTGTTGCTCAAGGGTCAGCTGTAGTTTAAAAACAGCCAACAAGACAACAATGTAAAACAATAATTACATTTTTATGATGAGTCTCAAATCTCTCTCTACATCTGACATTTTTCCCCACCTCAGGCTTGCACCTACACTTTCTATTCAGAGTAACATCTTCCACAGACTCAGGACATCACAATCTCAATGTGGACACTGAGGAGTCCCAGACCACATCCTCCTCAGTACGCTCCCCAAGACAGGTGTCACTGGGGCATTCTAGAGATGAAGAAGCTGAGGTTCAGGTAAATTAAGTATCCTGCCTCAATCCATACCAAGCAGGAAGGGTGGAAAAGTAAATAAGGTTTCAAAATTGGATTAACTGCTTAGAATCTAGATGCAGAAAACATTCTATTTTATCTACCTATGTCAGAGGAATTAAAGGGTATTGTACCTAAAAAAAAAAAAACCTAAAAGAAATGTTACATATACATACTTGCTTTTTGAAACAAGAGATTATATGCTGCATACCCATGTTAAACATTTTCTCACAAAACAACTTAGCTTAGAGTACATGGCTCTGCCACTTAGTAACTCCACTGCTTGTGAAGGTCACCATCCCTGTCTCAGGGCTTCCGAGCAGTCTCTGGGCCTTCTGCCACCTGTAAGGCCTCAACAGTCAGTGCCTCTAGTTCACCACTGGGAGCCTCAGTGAGGTAGGTAGCCTCTCTCCTACAGAGATAAGAGGATAGCTAAATTCTCCAAAATAAGGCCTTGCTAATGCAGGACATGCCTTCTCAACTGTCTTACTTGGAAATTCAGAAGATTAGCCAAAGATACCTTTAACATTAAATAAATAAATAGTTTTAGGGGCACCTGGGTGGTTCAGTTGGTGAAGCATCCGACTCTTGGTATTGACTCAGGTCATGATCTCATCAGTCATGAGACTGAGCCCTGTGTCGGGCTCTGAGCTCAGTGGGGAGTCTGCTTGGGACTCCCTCCCTCTGCTCCTCCCCCCACCCGTGTGCATGCTCGCTCAAATTAATTAATTAATTAATAATTCTCATTTTAACAACAACAACAAAAGACCTGTCTCCCTGCCTCGTCCCAAAAGATGTGATGGTATTTACGACAGAAACGCAAACCCGAGCCTGTCCATTTCTAAGAGAAGTTCTCTCTAGGATCAAATATGGCAGCTGCTTAGCCGTCACACAGGCATTCTCTTTTTTGTTCCTTTCCTTTCCTTTCTAATCTTCCAAAGGCCAAAGAGTATAGGAATAAGAATGGGGGAAGGTAGGTCTAACATGATCCTGCCCTGATCCTTCCACCTTCCTTCATTCATGCGTATCATGATTGTGGACAGCTCCTGGTTCCAAGCACTATTTTACATGCCTCTGCCCCCCGCCATAAGAACAGCTACAGAAACAGAACACAAAGGAGAACTGAAGTGCCAGGTCTGAAATTATTTGAGTCCAGCAGGAGGAGTCCAGCAGACCAGACCCCTTACCTCCCCAGCTGATTCCTGCTCACATGCCCCAGAAACAGCTACAAAGCTGGGCAGCTGTCAAGTCAGCCCTCACTCCCTGCCACATCTGTAATAATAGCATAATCAGAGAATGTCAGAGTTGGAAGGAAGCTTTAGAGCATCTAACCCTGTCAAAACTCTCATTTTACAGACAAGGATCATATATTATTTAAAACAAAACAAAATAAAACACACATATCCAGAAGGCTTTTTATTTGTGACAGACTGTACTTCTATCCTGTCCTACATGCTGCTTTTACGGAGTGATGAAAACACTCCTCCCTCCACTGAGGAGTGGGTCTGTCTCTACCCTTGACCCTGGGTGGACCTTTTTAACTGGCTTGACAAATATGATAGAAGTGACACTGGGTAACGTAAGGCTAGGTCATAAAAAAGCTACACAGCTTCCACTTGGCTCTCCCTTTCCAGACGCACGTCTTTGGAGCCCTGAGCCCCCATATTAAGGAGTCTGGCTATCTTGAAGCCACTGTGCTAGGGAGACCACATAGGGATAGAGAGAGATGCCTTAGAACTTCCAGCTGCTCCAGCCCTTGGCCATTTGAGTCTTTCTCACCCAGACTCGTGAGTCAAAGAAACTTCAAGATGACTCCGACCCCATTCACCATCTGACTGCAACCTCATGAAAGTCCCCCAAGTCAGAACCACACAGCTGAGCCATTCCTAAATTTTGATCCCACAGAAACTGTGACAGATAATAAATTGATCACTGCTGTTTTAAGTTGAGGTCATTTTTATTGTTGGGGTAATTTGTTATGCAGAAATAGGAAACCACTACAAGATTCATTACAAAACCACAAAAAACTTTAACCTCCATGTTAGTTGACAATTAATTAAATGAGCCAGTAAACAATTTTCCAATTACACTTCCTAAGACAATCTGCATACCTTATCACTCTGTATAATCTTACTCTAACACATAGCTCTTATTACCATATGATATGACATGGCATGATATATAGGATACTGAATACATAAGAAAATTTGTTCACTACTATATCCTTAGCACCTAGAACAACACCTGACACAAACAGCAGGTGATCAACAACCACCGGTTGAATTAATAAATGAATGTATCTGCAGGTGAGCTGGTTTGGTCTTCCCACAATACTATTTGACTTCCCAGCCATTTGCTCTCCAGCTTGACTCAATGCCTCCTGATCAGTATTCACTGTTAAGTTTCCAACTCTCTAATAACTACCTACAAAATTATTTGACACCCAACTTTCCTGTGCGTTCAAATGTACAAGTCCCACTACAGAAACCACACCATCCCATTCTGTGATGCCAGCTCAGCACCCAGAGTGAAGCCAATAATTTTCTTTTCAACACACCTATGTTAGTTAAACCCTTCCCAGGTGGTCTCAAATGTCAAGTGTCAAAGTGGAGTACTGACTCCACTTCTTCATTCCAAGACCACATACCCCATGGGAAAATGACCTCATGTTGGATGGTTTACACAGCAACTGGGCCCACTAGCAAAGACCACTGAGCCAGACTATATAGCTTTCTCTATATGCTCCTCTGAGTCTAGATGGTTACGCTGAATATGTGGAAGTCCTGTCACTATTTCAGGCCTAACAAAGCACTGCCACTGGATGAATATCAGAATGCTTCAATGCACTTTCAAGTCAAATGAGAACTGGCTAGTTAGGCAGCAGCATTAACAGATGTAGAAATACCGCCAGCTAAATACCTCTTGCCAATTATGGCTGCCCAGCTCTGCCCAAATTAAAAATAACCCAACACTAATAACAGAACCCAAATGGGCTCCTACTCTCCCTGCAATATCACCATAAAATTTCCACATAAATGTCCCTGTAAAGTGGCTCATAAATAAGTCATTAAAAAAAGTAGAGCTCAGCACAGGAGGAAGGAAGAGGAAACTCAAAAAAGAAATGTGGCTTGTCTATAAGTTACAAGGGAAAAAAGAAGTAGAAATCTTTAGTGAAGAAGCCTTTTGCATAAATTATAATTAAAAGAGTCTAGATCCGTGGCTGCCCAATAGAAACTGAACGTGAGCCACAAATGTGAGCCAAATACGTAACTTTAATTTTCTAGTACTTATATTTTAGAAAGAAACAGGTAAAATTAATTTTAGTAATACATTTTTTAAAATTTTTTTTTAAAGATTTTATTTATTTATTTAATTGACAGGGAGAGAGAGAGAGAGAGAGAGAGAGACAGCGTGAGAGGGAAGACAAGCAGGGGGAGTGGGAGAGAAAGAAGCAGGCTTCTGGCTGAGCAGGGAGCCCGATGCGGGGCTCGATCCCAGGACCCTGGGATCATGACCTGAGCTGAAGGCAGTGGCTTAACCAACTGAGCCACCTAGGCGCCCCATTTAGTAATACATTTTAACTTGATAATATCCAAAATATTATCATTTCAACATGTAGTCAATATAAAAATATTAATGAAATGTTTTACATTCTTTTTCCTACTCAGTCTGCAAAATCCAGTGTATATTTTACACTTACAGCACATCTCAACTTGGACTAGCACACACTTCAGGTGCTCAACAGCCACATGTGGCTAGTGGATACCATATCAGTGCAGATCTAGAATGATCCTTACTTCTTTTTCGTAAAAAAAACACCCAAAGCACCAAAAGTTTTCTATTAGGGAGGCAGAATACATAAATTGGTCAGAATTACGGACAATGGTAACATACATGCAATCCTAAATGGAACACAATTAAATAAGGCTTGTTATTTCAAATTAAGTAAAATCTGTCTTCCAGAAGAACTTAACCAAACCCAGAAGCTGTTATGATCTGCCCCTTCTTCCCAAACAGGGGAAACTGAGGCCCTGACCAGCATCAGGGGCTCACTTCAGTTCTTGCCACAGAAGGGGCCCCTGGACTTTGTTTCCCCTTCATGACAACATGACAAGGGCCAGGGCTCCTCACTGAATTTGTTCACTTTAAACAATCTCCAAAAGGGGAGCGAGATCAATTATTCCTTTAGGAAATGTAGGGGAGTGGGCGGGGGGGGGGGGGGGGGGGGGAGAGGAGTGTATTTCAATTACAAAAGGCAAACCTTGGTCATAAGGCAGATCTCTGTCTAGCCAGTGGTTATTGTTTTCTATTACAGGCATCCCATTTGGTCTCCTGCCATCCCCAAGCAGGATGGCTACCACAGAGAGTCCCTCAAGAGAGGGTCCCACACGAAGGACTGGTAATGGGCCCCACCACAAGCCTGCTCTGATGGCTTTTGTTTGGAACAACAGTCCTCCCATGATACCTCACTCTTGCTTGAAAATATTGGTGTTAAGGGAGCATGAACACAGCTGTGTGTAAATTACACAAACAGATGAGATCTGTATATTTATAAGGAATACAAACATACTAATAGCACATTTACATACACAGTTAGACGCATTGGGCTGCATGCAGAGTGGAGTTTGAGTTCCAAAGTATTTCCTGAAAATTTTACAAAAAGAAATGCTCAGGTTCCTTAAAATTTTACAAAAAGAAATGCTTAAGAAATGCTCAGCCTGCTAAGTCAGGCTGAGACTCTTTTGCCCTATGCAGAATGCCTCCCAAAAGGAATTCCTCTTCATCCCCACCAGCAATATTAAAGTGTCTGAGACTCTATAAAGAAGAAACCTCTAAAAAGAACTTTAAAACTCACTTTTATAGCAAAAATAATATCAATATGGGATAATTTTCACAGTTAAAAGGTTATAATTATAAATGGGGGAGGGGCACAAAAGAAGGCAGTGTAGGCGGAAGCAGAAAGTGAGAAGAATCTGGAAGTTCAGAATTAACTTGTCCTAAAATGACAGCTCTCCCGTCACACACGGATGCAGACATGTACAAAGAGGAAGGCCTACTTAAGTATTATTAACACAGCACATAGTGAGGCTGGCTCTTTGGATTTTTCATCTGATTTTGAAAAATGGAAAAGCAATCAGTATTTTATGCTTCCCGCATCAAATCCAGAACACAGACACAGGCATCAGGAAGTGAGGCTATGGTTCTATGTATGATTCTACCAAGGATTCACAGATGACCCCAGGCATGCTTGCTCATGGAAAGATTGCACCCCAACTGTCCTAATTAAAAAAAAAAGAAAAAAAAAAAAAAAGGACTTACTTTTAAGATGCTGAGTGCCAGTAAAATAAAAAAATTCTTAAAAGAGTAATGATCCAACTAAGTAAAAATATTCATCTATATATGTACCGATAGACACATAATAACAAGCACACTATAGGCCTTAATTTTATTCTTTAAAAATTTTGCAACAAAACCCTCCAACTGATATTCTTTTTCTTTTTGCTTGATGTGGTTTGTATAAACTCCTGGTTTAAAAAAGAAAAAAAAAAAGGTCCATTTCTAAGGCGTGGGTTTACCGTGCTCACAGTTCCACCAATAAATCATCTCCCGATCTGGGCTTGGAAAAGCACTGGCCACGGTTTGATTGCTCCAGCCCTGGGTTGCCAGGCAACCAGCACAAGGGGGAAGTCTGAGAACCGCTGACAGATAGCCAAGTGGCTGAAACAACAGACTTCTCTCTGTCAAAAATGTGTTTCAGAGAGCCACTTCCCCACCTCTGCTCTCTGCTAAACACTACACGATTGTAAAATCAAAATCAAAAGGCCACTGTAATAAAAACACGCTTCCTGCTCAATTACTAATTGTTAAAAAGCTGTAGGGAGGCCCAGATCACACAGTGTATGGCAACAGAAATGCGATACTGTAAATGAGATAAAGTCAGCAGCATGTGAGAAATCTGATCTAAACGCAGCTCTGCAGCTTCAAGTCCGGGGACCCGTTGTGTGGAGCACATCAGCTGCCTACGAAAGCACCAGGAAGAAAGTCACTAATGTGGAGATGTTAAAGAGGCAAACCAAAGAGTGGCTAGGAAGACACAGGTCTACGTTACTTAACAACAAAACCAAGAACATTCTCAATTGTGTGCCATTCTGGAGATAACCAAAGTTTTCTCCTTCCACTCAGTCTGGCGAGTGGGTGGGGGGGGTGTGTATTTGGGTGATTCCCTAATGCTTGACTGTAAACTGGTTACAGCAGATACTAATATCCTTCAGATAATGCCTGATAATACCACATCAGAGGTCTGATAGTCTAACATACCATGCTTTTTTAAGTAACGTGGGGCTTGAACTTGCAACCCTGAGATCAAGAGTTGAACGCTCCACGGACTGAGCCAGTCAGGCGCACCTACTGCAACATTTTAAACCCCTATTGTGCATGCCCCAAGCTTGTAATGTTGCACACCACAGTGCTACCGAGCACCCACTCTATGCTGCATCCTTTCATGAAACCTCTTTATTGAACTGTCTATCGGGACTCCTTGGAAACTGACTGACTGTGGTATTTGGAAGAGGCCAGCACTCAGAACAGGGCTCTTCACCTTTTTTGTGCCATGGGCACTTCTGGCAGTCTGGAAAAGCCTAACCTCTTCTAAAAATGGTTTTAAATGCCTAAAATAAAATCTATGGGATTACAAATAAAACCAGTCATATTGAAATCTACTTATCAAAACATTAAAAAATGTAAATATACATACTTTATTAGCATGTTAAATAACAAGGTCACAGAGGGTTTTTTGTTGGTTCGGGGGTGCTGTTTTGTTTTCTTTTATAATACAAGCTCCGATTATAAACTCCCGGAGGGCAAGGACAGTGATTTATTCAACACTCCATCACCACAGCACTGTGCAGCCTGGTTCAGGGCCCAAGGCTGACCCACTGAATCCTGTAAGATGTATGCCAGGCTCCCAGGCTGGCCGGCCTTCTCCCTACCCTCAGCCCAGATCCTACAGGGCCTGACTTTCCCTGGGCTTTCCCAGTGCCTAGGACTGGGCCTGGTAGGCAAGATTTGTAGACTCAGAGTCTGCAAACTGGGATGTGTAGACACGAAACAGACCCAAATGGTTCTAAGGGAATTCATTTCCAAACCTTCTGCTTTCAGAGGTTTTCCTTCCTAAAGTCACCTGATAACATTCACCTGCCTGAGAGTGCACTCCTGTGAGAAAGGAACCCTTCTTTCACCTCCCCTCTCACAAAGGCCTTCCCCTCCCAGCACAAAGGCATCCCTCTCCCATCTGGAATGCTACTGGCAGCAGGGCCCCTGAAGCAGAAACTCCAGTGCACCAAACAAAGGATCGATTCAAAACACTGATGTTGGTGTTGACACAATGACTAACTCTAAGGTCATGATAAGAAAGCCTTATGCAAGTCAGGTACCTTCTCATTCTTTGCTTTCAACAAAATTGAAGGAGGATCTAATGGAGGTGTCAAATGATAGATTATTACAAACCAAGTCGGATGATCGATTATATTTTTGGCATTGTTACGGAAGGAATTCAAATTATTGAGTGACACTGTAACAAAACTATTACTCCCATCTGCTTATTCAGGCAAAAAAGGTTTGCGAGTGCTTATATCTACAAATACATGAAAAATAAGAACAAAAACTAGTGCAGAACACAGCCTCATTATAACAATAAGTAATATTCATCCAAGAATTAATGCCCTTAAAAAACTGAATCCAGGGGCGCCTGGGTGCTCAGTCGATTGGGCGTCTGCCTTCGGCTCAGGTCATGATCTCACGGTCCTGGGACTGAGCCCCACATCGGGCTCCCTGCTCAGAGGGGAGTCTACTTCTCCCTCTCCCTCTGCCTCCTCCCCGCTGCTCATGCTCTCTCTCTCTCTGTCAAATGAATACACAAAACCTTTAAACAAACAAACAAACCCTGAATCCATCTTATTTCCAACAAATATTAAACAGAAAGTAAAATTTTATCATTTATAAGATCTTGTTTTGATCAACTGTATACTAATAATTATTATAACATAATTGGAGAGAATTTCCCTTTTAACACTTAGAGCTTTGTTGCTAAAGGCAATAAACAATATGTACATGTCTTTTGATACACACACTTTTTGTTGCAAGGCATAGTGAAGGGGTGATCTGACAACAGACTCCCAAGCAGGAAATGCTTTTTTTTTTCTTTGTAAAGATTTATTTACTTTTATTGGGGGGGGGGTGAGATGGGGAGAGAGAGAGAGAGAGAGAAAGCACCCGCACAGAGGAGAGGAGCAAACGGAGAGGGAGAGAAACTTTAGCAGACTTCCATACTGAGTGTGCAGCCTGACACAGGGCCCGATCCCAGGTCCCCGAGATCACAAGCTGAGCTGAAACCAAGAGTCGGATGCTGAACGGACTGAGCCACCCAGGCACCCCAGGAAATGCTTTATATTAAGAATAAAATATATGGGGCAATAGATTGAAGAAAAGTTACTAGTTATAGAAGTTAAAGGAGGGCAAGGAAAGATAGAATGTAAAATTTTACTGCTAAAAAGAGACCATGTATTTTTAGAATAGATGATAATGGGTATAAATCGAGATGGTATTCAAAATGCTCTGGATAGATTTAAGAGCGATATAACAGTCTCATTTTCAATGTCACTATTTATATGTTAGAAATTACATCCTTCTCAGGAGAAAGGTATATGCCAATTTAATCTTGGGAGGAAGCATATGGTTTTTAAAGCAAAATTCTTTTAGGAGCTTCATGGGAAAGAGAGTTTTGTTTTTGTTTTTTTGTGGGTTTTTTTTTTTTTTAACTTTGTACCTACAAAGAAAAAGATGCAGGAATTCTGGAGAATGCCAACAATGCTTCCACATCTCAGCTAGATTTATTACATTCTGGTTTTACCTAACCGAACCAAACCAGAGTCACTAAAAACACTTTCCAGGACGAAGACAGATCACACCACTACAGACCCTGTGCTGTGTAATGTTATTCCACCAAGGTAAAGACCATTCTTTATCTGAATTCTAAGGAACTGGTTATGGCACTTCTCTGCCCAAGACAGATGGAGAGCTCAAACTCCTCGGTGTGCATATTCAAGCATCCAGAATCTCCATTCTAGCACCAAAGCTTCAGCACCCACCACCCTCAAGTGTGTGGATTAGAAGATGTGTTAAAAAGGAGTCTGAGGTTTCATTCCAGCTCATGGGGAGATAGTGCTGTGTGAAATGTCCACAATGAACACAAGAAGGCAGGGGCAGCACCTGTGCTGCATACAGATCCCCAGAACCAACCATGACTGCCCCAGACTCAACTAGAGCCAGGTCCCTGCTGCTCCCTGAACATGTCCCACACTCCTCACACCTCAGTGATTCATTACACAATATTGTGTCTGGGCATCCTGTGCAAGGTCACTATGGAGCTATTCTTGGGCTGGTGGCTTTGATTCACTCACCACTGGTATGACCCTCAACAACTTTATTTACTATCTCATACCTATGTTTTGTCATCCTTCTCTGTGCTTCTATCTTTCTGTGCACCCCACCATGGAACTTCCCACATCCTGCCCAGCACTAGGTTCTGGGCACCCAAGTCCATCACTGCCAAGAGGGTCTCTCTCCTTGAGGTCGGGTGGTCCTGTCTGGTGCACCTGTCAGAGAGACCTCTGCGTGTATAAGTAAGGCATTTGATAAATATTTCTTCAAAGACGATTCCTATTCCTACTACCAGTACCTGAGCCTTTGAGGGCCAGCAAAGACCTAATTATTTAATTAATATTTTCATTTCTTAGAGGATCAAGGACTTGCCCAGGGTACAGCAGCTGGTCGAAAGCACAGATTCAACCAGAAACAGGTTTATCAACATTTTTGTTTTCTACCACCAAACTTTAACTACACTACTAGTAGGTGGTTGTCTCAGATGAGGAGTCATCTGAGAAAAGTAGAAGTGAAGGGAGAGGGTAGAAAGAAAAAAAAGGAGAAGAAACTAGAGTTTCTTGGTTTTGAGCAAATCACGAATGAAAAGTAACAGGCACAATGGCAGCAAACATTCAGAGGAAACCTGAAGTTTCTTCTCCTTGGTTGACCTGAGAGGAGCCCTCAGGCTCTCTCCAAGGCAGGCAGAAGAGCCAGATGGCCGAGTACAGCCGCCAGGGTTGGTGGGACCTCTCAACACAGCCTAGGCTGGCTAACAGTGGAAGAATTCTTGTGGCCTAATAAAGGATGAAAGAAATGTTCTTTACAATGAGGAAATGAATCATCTACTCATCAAGTTCCTTCATGTCCCTTTTTTTTTCTTTTTGGCTTGAGGCTCTCAGGCCTTTTTGATAAAACACATTATACTAAGAAGCACTGAAGAAAACAAAACCGTAGTGACATCTACAGGGGACTCCACGGGCTAGACAGAGCCTCCTTTTCGGTTTACCACAGTTTCTCCCAGCTCTCGTCTCACCACAGACAATATACACCCAAAGCTGCTCTAAGATTATCAGCAAACGTTTTACAAGAACCAGATCCTTCTCTTCTAATCTGTCCCCTGAACTAAAAGGTCATGAAGAAGGTTTAGAGAATCTTTTTGGCATTTAGAAATATTCTATTATTGTGTCTCCGCATACTGGAAAATGCACAACTATGCATGAGAAATGAATAGACCTCTAATTAGCTACATGATTTTGCTTCCAAGCAAAGTTCCCACCTGTCCTTTCAGCCAAATTCAGTTTGCTCTAAGCTCTCAAAAGTTCCTGAGTCCTGAAGGCATTTATCTATCTGCTCCCGACAAGTAACAGATTATGGGAAACTGAGACATGACCCCAAAAATAACAATAGGGGCTAAGTAATTTGAATTATTAGAAAAACACATATCACTCTTGATTAACTGGCTTGAATTATCAGGGATCCCATTTGTCCAGACTTACTTAGAAGAACAGTAACATGGAATGAGAAGCTGCTGCTAACCGGAAGAAGGCAGCCCCACAGCCCCACAGCCCCTACCCTGCTAAGAGTCTCCTTGAGTGTTACTGACTTATCCTCTTCATAGCATCTATCTGCATTACCTTATTTACATTAATTGGTTTGTCTGTGCTTCCCATTAGAACACAAGCTCCATGAGAATAGTATGTCCAACGTTATTTTTATCTCCAAGACTTAGCATCTAGGACACAGTTAAATGCTTAACACTTGTGGAGTGACTGAGGAAACAAACAGCACAATATATTCTGAAGCCAACATTCCCATCTGAAATCTTAAATTCTAAATATAGTTCTATTCACAAAATCCTGCTTCCTCACCACTTGCCTCCATCTTCAGCCTCTACATGTTAATCCAATTCAACTCAACTTAGCATCTAGTGAGCCATGCTGAGGAGTGGACACTCTAAGAGATGGATCAGCCCTCAAGAAGCACAGCATGTAGCAGGGCAGCACAGAGGGGTCTCAGTCTCCCCAGCCATGGGACCGAAAATGATCATCGATAACCACAAATTTCCTTCCCACCCCTTCCCGTTACTCCCATCCCGATGCCTACTTCTGGCTACGGACACCTCACCTTAGCCACTCCCCACTGGCCCAGCATACTGTGTCCTCTAGAGACCTATTATCTTCTCACTCCCTCCTTCCCTTTTCTCTGTTCTCCAGATGCCCGCATGCCCAAAGCCCTCCCCGAGCCCCTCAGCATCCTCACATCACGATCCATACAACATCCCTCAAAACCCCTCCAATAACTTTAAAAAAAATTTTTTATTAGCATATAATGTATTATTTATTTCAGGGATACAGGTCTGTGATTCATCAGTCTTACACAATTCACAGCGCTCACCATAGCACATACCCCCCCAATGTCCATCACCCAGCCACCCCATCCCTCCCACCCCCCTCCACTCCAGCAACCCTCAGTTTGTTTCCTGAGATTAAGGGTCTCTTATGGTTTGTCTTCCTCTCTGGTTTCATCTTGTTTCATTTCTCCCTCCCTTCCCCTATGATCCTCTGTCTTGTTTCTCAAATTCCTCATATCAGTGAGATCATATGATACTTGTCTTTCTCTGACTGACTTATTTCGTTTAGCATAATACCCTCTATTCCCTCCACGTCGTTGCAAATGGCAAGATTTCAATTTTTTTGATGGCTGAGTAGTATACCATTGTATATATATATACCACATCTTCTTTATCCATTCATCTGTTGATGGACATCTAGGCTCTTTCCATAGTTTGGCTGTTGTGGACATTGCAAAACCCCTCCAATAATAACCAGAGGTTTAGTTTCGTGTGCATCCTCTGATTCCAACGGTGACTACCTGTCATACCACATCATCGACCACCTCCAGCTGCTTTTCCTCCGACCACCTCCAGCTGCTTTTCCTTGTCATGGAATCAACCAAGCAAGCCAGTCTCCCTCCCTCTTATTCAGTGATCCTACAACTAGTTAAAAGTCCCTTTCTCTATCCTATCTTTTTCTTTTTTAAAAGATTTTATTTGTTTACTTAAGAGAGAGAAGGAGAGCTAGAGAGAGAGAGAGAGAGAGAGAGAGAAGGGGCAGGGGGAGGGGCAGAGGGAGAGGGAGAAGCAGACTCCCTGCTGAGCAGGGAGCCAGATGTGAGGCTGGATCCCAGGACCCTGGGATCATGACCTGAGCCAAAGGCAGACACGTAACCGATTGAGCCACCCAGGCATCCCTCTATCTTTTGACAGTACTCTCGGGAACATGAAAAATCTTGCCCAGAGCCCTTCTAATATGGTTTGCAGCCACAGCCCTCAGTGCCCGTTATTCCAACCCAGCCACCCACTTATGTTTGGGCATCCCTGAAAACATCTAAGATATAAAACTAGAAATGTTCTTATTTACTACTGTACCACCACCATTAATCCCACAAAATCTCTTCTTCTTCTTCTTGATTGTGCCCCACAGCCCTTTGACTCTTCTACCACCTCTACCTGGTTCCCCAAGTTCGGTATGCAGCCTGGGACTCACTACAAGTTATTTCAACAGTGTAATCGATGCTACTAGACATGCCTCAGCATCCTGACCTTGTACCAATTTCCTTCCTCAGTCTTTCAATTATGTCAAAGACAGCCCCAGTCCTATCACTGCCCATATTCAAAAAATATGTAGTTACTTCTCATATCCTATTGAGTTAAATATAATGTTTAACAAAGTAAATACAGAGTCCAACCCCTTCTCCAGCCTTTTCTGACTTTGTCACTTTGTCCATCCCTATGCCTCTCAACATAAGAACTCCCCCAAGAGTCTCTTCTCACTCTGCACTGCTGTCCCTGGCAACTCATCAGACCTTGGCTCTACCACTTGCTAGCTGAGACCCTGAGCAAACTAATTATCCACTTCAAGCCCGGTTTCCTCAACTGTGGGCTTGCTCTTGTAGACTAGAAATCTTTCCTATCTTTAGATCTTCGTTTCTAATGGCAGGATTCACCTGCATCTTCTTAAATCACTGCAAATTAACACAAACTCTCCTATTCTCCCCTAAAGCAAGTATGTCTCCTGATGTCAGATTTTGTTAATACTACCACCAGCCTCCTCCCTTGTACCAAAACACAAAATCTGAATTGTATTTCTCCACTTTTTCCTTGCTTCCCCACCCCCACCTCCAATCAGCTGGGTGTCTCTAGAGATACCATGTGGTACAGCAAGGTAGGAGCTGGGCTCTAGAGCCAGGGGGCCAGACTGGAAAGCAGGCTCTACAAATCACTCTGTGACACGTCAGTAAATGAGTCCATTCATGGTGTGTGCTCAGAACAGCACCTGGCACAGAATAAAGGTCTTATGATTGCTCCATAAATTCTCAATTTTAGTTGCTCCTCTCACTTCACCTTCCCTCTACCTCAGTTCTTCTCAACCTCGACTGGGTATTAGAACCCAACGCCCTGGTCATATCCCAGATGAATCAAATCAGAATCTTGGGGAGGGGTGCCTGGGTGGTTCAGTCAGTTGGGCGTCAGATTCTTAAATTTGCTCAGGTCATGATCCTCAGGGTCATGGAATCGAGCCCCACATAGGGCTCCATGCTGGGTGTGGAGCCTGCTTAGGATTCTCTCTCTCCCTCTCCTCCTCCTCCCTCCCCTCCCCACTGCCAGCTCACTCGCGCGCACGCTCTCTCTCTCTCAAAAAGAAAGAATCTCAGGGTGGATTCCAAGTCTCTGTTTTTTTGTGTGTGTGTGTGTGTGTGCGTGCACGCATGCACAAGCACACACCAAAGCTCCCTGTGTGATTCCAGTGTGCAACCAAGGTTGAGAATAGCTGCTATAAGAGCTTCTCTCTAAGTTCAACATCTCTCACTAGGACCACAGTCCTTAGCCTGGAACATGGATGCCTGGGTCCCACCCCCGAGATTCTGATCCAACCGGTCTGGAGTGCAGTCTGAACACAGGGACATTTTAAAGTTTTCCTGGTGATTCTAACGTGTAGTCAGGTTTCAGAACCACTGATTTCCTTCTCTACTGACTTTACCACCCATGTTACTGCCAGATTAATCTTCAATTATGGCCCCAGTCCTATCATTCCCCACATTTGAAAATGTGTAATTATTCCTTATTTTCTATTAAATTAAACATAAACTTCTCTTCCCATAAAGAGTGGGTGGCTTTGAATCAGTCAGCTATCTCAGACACTCCTCCACCCATAACTTCATTCAAACTGGTCAACTGGCTATTAACCAACCACCCATATTCTTTTATGCCTTTGTTCTTCCATTAACCTTGATCCAATGTGCCTGGCAAAATCCTATCCATCCTTCAGGGTTCCTCTCGAATAATAGCTCTTCCTCAGAGCGCTTCCTGATCTCCCTGTCCAACAGCAACACTTCAGCCCTGCGTCCCTGGTGGACCCCAGGCCAACGTCAGGAGTAGAAGAGGCACTCAAAAAGTTTCCAATAGTGTGGCTGCCATCTCCTCTCTAGGTTGCCTGTGGCGACAACATCCAACTCAAGTGCTCATGTACACCCACTGCCAAAATAAGTCAAGGATGCCACTCTGCCAGGCAATTATCAAGGTCAGTGGGGACTCCTGCAGAAATCTTAGCAGTTAAAGAACAAATGTAGTTTCTTTGTCTCAAGTCAGCGATAAGCTCCCTTTTTTCTGGATGAGGAACTAATATTATTTTCTAACCTCATTTCTAAAACACGAAGCTTAACTAACAACAGTAGGAACAGAAGGTTCTAGAGGATGAATTACGACAGTAAATACTGGATATAAAGGGGCTTCATAAGCATCCAGCAGAACCTTCCACAGAATAGGTATGGAAAGGCAATGGAATTAAGTTCAATAGAAAGTGGGGGGAAAAGTCCACTCCCCACCATATAACATTTCTTAAGGAAAATCTAAAGTTGGTTATCCAGAAAAAGGCAATAATGTTTGGTTTTGAACTAAAGAAGTCCATCACTCTTTTTGTCAAGATACTCCTTTGAAGGAGAGTGCCTCACTTACACATGCATATCCTCCTAGCAATGGAATTCTGCAGTGCCTGAGATTATTTCAAACCAGTGAAGGACAATATGGTATGATGCTTACTGACTCCTCTAAATGTGTGAGCAACTGAATGATCCATCTGAAAGTTTGCCTTTTAAAAGCAAGATAATGTAAGTGGATCCTTGGGACGTTTGGCAGGGGTTTTAGAGAGCGAGCCTGGTGGGGGGAGAATGTGAGCAGATTATAAAGTCAGAGAGTTCTAAGGAGGGAGACGCACTACCAGGGTCAGGCTGTTCTGGGGTCAAAAACTTGGAAAGAAGACAAAGAAGTTGGGCTGTCTCAAAGGATAATCAGAAAATAATTTTCTAACTTTTGTTTCTGCTTAAGGATTGGAGAATTTCATTTTCATGGACTGGACTGAGAGGGAGAATCCCAAATATTCAGAGTCTATCCCAACTTTAAGCTGCTTTGGGAATCTGGAACAGCTTTGTCTGATGACATCAAGAATCCCAAGTGGTGTTCTGCTGGGAACACAGGAATGGGAATCACAGACCAAGAGCCCAGGGCCTTCTACAAGCAAAGCTATTTTATTTTAAGATTAATGTTGGGGGCGCCTGGGTGGCTCAGTCGTTAAGCGTCTGCCTTCGGCTCAGGTCATGATCCCAGGGTCCTGGGATCGAGCCCCGCATCACATCGGGCTCCCTGCTCAGTGGGAAGCCTGCTTCTCCCTCTCCCACTCCCCTGCTTGTGTTCCCTCTCGCTGTGTCTCTCTCCGTCAAATAAATAAATAAAATCTTAAAAAAAAAAAAGAATTTTTAAAAAAGATTAATGTTGGATGGCTTTTGGGTCCAGGTTAACTGGCTCCTCAAATCTATGCTTAGTAACACCTTGTTAAAATTCATTCTCTAAAACAACTCTTTCAAAAATGGATAACCAAGCCTGCTTAGCTAGCTATGTTACCCTAATTAATTAGAGGCCCTAGATGGAAAAAGAAAAAGACTAATTTAGGCTGAACGTGCCTGTTTGGAAAGTGGCTTATTAGCAAATAGGTAACACCTGCAAAGACTTCAGGAACAGTGGCTCCCAGAGAAGATTCAGGGCTCTTGAGAGGAGAAAAGGGACTGAAGTAACACAGAGAAGAGCTGCTGGTGATGGATCGTCCTTCCCTCTGGCTCTGGGATAGCCTGTAACACTTGTTAACACGCATGTCTGCAGTCCAGACGTTTTATTTTATTACTGCTGATAGGAAAGATTAGAAAAACTAGAAAAAGATTATAAAAACAAATAATCAAAACCGACAAATGAGCTGCAAGGGGAAACCAAGAACTCTTAGTTAGCACTAGGGCACATAAGTGTGTGGGCATAAATGCTTTCAAATTTCTTAAACAGAGATGATTTCATTAGCTGTAGATAAGACATCAGCCCAGTTTTCGACCCGGGCAGTGAAAGGGAGGGGTGGCTGCAGACAGGGACTGGCTTCAGATCCAGGTTTCCTGTCAAACACACCTGCCGGCCATGGCAAAGTTTGTCCTTTCCCCCTGCCTTCTCCTTCCTTGAGGTCCCAAAAGTGGCTGCCAGCCTGAGGGCCGTCGTCCCAGGCCTGCAGTTGTTGGGTTGGCATTCTCTCTGTACCCCACCCCACCCCAGCAAGACTTCCAGAGAGGAGAGAGAAGGGTGTGATGATTTATCCTCTTTCATTCCCCCAGAGTTCAAGTGCCCTGCATTTCAGCAGCACTCTTCACGCCCTCGGACGGCAGAGCCACTCAGGACAGTGGACAGTGGCAGCAAAGCTGCAAATTCTTTTTTTTTAATTTTTTTTTTTTAAAGATTTTATTTATTTATTTGAGAGAATGAGATAGAGAGAGCATGAGACGGGGGAGGGTCAGAGGGAGAAGCAGACTCCCCGCTGAGCAGGGAGCCTGATGCGGGACTCGATCCCAGGACTCCAGGATCATGACCTGAGCCGAAGGCAGTCTCTTAACCAACTGAGCCACCCAGGCGCCCAAAGCTGCAAATTCTCAGCACGGCCCAGACATGCTCCTATTTCTAGGACAGAGATCTTCCTAGTGTTCTCTGAACACTGAATAAAAGGATCCAGAATGACAGTATACACTTAAAAAAACAAAACAGGCTCTAGACATATACTTTAAATATTAAATATAGTGTTGGTAGACTTTTTAGGCCACATGGTGTACTATCAGCCATCCTGCTCCATTCTCTTACTGTTTGGTTCTTTTTTTTTTTAAAGACTTATTTATTTGAGAGAGAGAGAGACAGAGAGAGAAAGAGAACGAGAACGGGCGGGGGAGGACCAGAGGGAGAGGGACAAGCAGACTCCGTGCTGAGTGCAGATCCAGATGCGGGGCTCGATCCCACGACCCTGAGATCATGACCTGAGCCGAAATCAAATGCTGGACACTTAACCAACTCAGCCACCCGGGCACCCTGCTTGGTTCTTGTTTTACTTGCAACTTTGCTTTGCTCCTTCCTTAGTTCCTCGGTATATATTTATTTGATAGTTCTTCTATTTCCTATTGCTGGGATTAACTACATGGGATCTAGCCCTTTAAGAGGGAAGAAATATCCCAAAAGTGACCAAATAGGGGAAGCACCCTAAAGGTTTGGAGGAAACCTGAGAGGAAAGGTCTGTTACCCACATACCACAGTCACAAAAAAGATGGCCCCAAACAACCAGACAGCTTTAAGAAAGAGATTTGCAAATAGGTGGTCTGCTTTCAAACGCATGATGGGTCGTGAGGGAAGGCCGGTTACACTAACACCGGGCCATCTACTGAGGCTTCTTCCTTCTAGTTCTCGTCGTCGCTCACTCTCCCACAGCAGAACATGGCAACCACACACATCAACAAGTATGAAGTGATGCTGACAAAGAGTGAGATTTTTCTATTGGAGTCTAGAAAATAAAACCACAGGCAACTGGAAGGGGTTGGCTGCTGCTTCCAAGGGAAGCTCTTGAGAAGAAAAGAACAGGGCAGTGTCCAGTCAATTTCTGGGGAGTTAGAGCGAGCACTGGCCCTGAGCAGGCGGAAGGAACCCCCTGAAGCAGCAGCATCTGCGCTCAAGCTCAGCCAAAGGGGCCAAGTCCACTGAAGTGATGTGAGGACTTGGGGGACGAAACAACCTCTACTAGGTTTCTCTTCTATCCAACCCAGTCAAAAGTCTTTTCTGATTATCCACCATACTCCTGGCCCTGGGCTATGTTCTGGAGATACAAGAAGAATTAAACTATAGTCCCTGACCTTGAGACTTCCTAGTCTAATGTGGAAGCCCCCAGATAAACTCGCCATCACGGCCCAGCAAGGCAGACCCCCACACTCTCTAGCACATAGCTAACACACTGTGTATGTTACTTGGTGATCCTGTTTTAATCTATCTTGCCCACTAGAACATCAGCATCATGAGCACAGGGATCGCGGCCTGTTTTGTTCAGTGCTGGAGCACCGGCACATAAAACGGTGTCTGGCAGAGTGCTGTGCTGGCACAGTACAAACATCTGTGGAATGACTGGATGAACGAATTTCAACCAGCTATCTAAAATCAGACACTGAATAAGCAACTTGGTAAATGACATGAAGGGTCATCCTATGTTCATGTTCACAAAGGACGGACAAGCAGGCTTGTCATCTGCAAGCCCAACACCAAATGCAAGAAATACAGAGCCGGACAAATAGACATGGGTCTGAACTCTAAGCTGGTGAGGCCAACTGCGAGACTTTTTCCTTTATGACCACCAAACACACTCTGCTTCCCAACACCTCAGCACTTTGCTTTATGTATGTGGAAAATGAACTAGAATTCACCCCTATGAAGCACTTTGGAAAAATGTCTTAAAGCAAGTTCTGAAACATTAGTCGAAAGTGTCACTTAACAATATGCAGGGTGGTGGGGGAAGAAGAATAACAAAACACTACTAGGAAATATAAAAAAATGTGCTGGCACTCCAGTGAAGGGGGCAATCAGGGGGCTACTGAGGCCATTATTATTTCTACTTAAGAGAGACTTTAGGTTTTAGACGCAAGTATTCCAGGGAAGAGGAGACAGTTTAAAATGAGTTACTTCCTTTCATTGTAGGGTTCCTTTTCTTTTTAAGCTTCCTATTTCCTTCCCCTAACACTGAACTCCAGTGACCAGGCTGATAGTATGTTTCATCATACACAGAATGTTCCATGCATACACATTAAAATGGACTCCAGCTCTGTTGCTAAGAAACTGCAGAAGGAAAGGGTTTTCTATCCTCTTCATTTATAAAATAACCACTTTGTCTATGGGAGAACGAATGCAATCTCTCAAGTCCCCTTGTGTCTTGTTCTCATTTTTTTAAACGCAGAGAAAGATGATGGAGGGCGGCTGAAAGTGTATGCTATCTCCATTTGTTTTACACGCCCTTGAAAATGAGATGGAAAACATGGTTTCAATAACCCACCGCTGTAGTGCTTATTAATCTTTCAAGCTGAAGATTCTCCCCAATGCTCCCCCACTTCAAGCAAAAATGAAAAATGTCCCCTAAAAATTGCTCTTTGATTTTAAAAGATTATCCTAAGCAGCGAAGAATAATCTAGGGAATGCCTATATTCAGTGTGGGGTTACTTCCCAGGTCTCTGTGCTGCTCCACATCACCCCAAGGCCTGAAAAGGGACAGGTACACAAACATTCGCATACACATGGAGCCCAAAGAACAGCACAACTTACTGCTGGCTTTAAACAAAAATACCTAACATCAGGGCCAGGGGATAAGGAACTTGAGAAACATATGGGTTAAAGAAAATGCGAAAAAGAACGACCTTATTTAGAAAAACAGGCATACCACCTTCTTTGACCACAGTTTACAGAGGAAGCCTAGAAAGCAATAAAGCCATGTATGTGAAAGGCAAGGTCACTGCTGAATTTGTAGATTTAACCCAGAGGCAACTTCTATTGACATGAAATACTGAAATAAATTTTTGAAATCTCTCTTTCTAATGTTTGGCCTATCTCATTTACTAAAGGATTTTAAAATACATTTCTCTTTACCGGTTATTATGCAGTAGACCATTTCTGCAAACTGACAAAATTGATTGCCTGACACCAATCTTCTGAACATATAATTGATTTTTAATTCACTGTCTCATTGTCAAATGGACTTGACAATAAACTCCACTCTATTCACACTATCGACTTGTTTAAAAAAGGGTTTGATTCAAAGGCTAATGGGCGTCAATCATGGGAAAAATAGTCCAATTTCATTAATACTTGAAGGATTACACAAATTTACCTGTATCTACATTTTCCTCTTTATTTATTCTTAAAGATTTTATTTTTTAAAGTAATCTCTATACCCAATGTGGGACTCAAATTTACAACCCCGAGATCAAGAGTCACTTGTTCTTCCAACTGAGCCAGCCGGGCACCCCTACATTTTCTTCTCTTAACACTAAAGGACTGATTTTTGCCATGGACCATAAGAACACATAACATGAGTGAGTAATATGTGTATTACTTATGTATAAATAAATAATATGCCAACATTTTATACTTCTCTTACCTTTCCTATTCTCATATCTCAGAATTAAGTTATTCCTATGAGGCAGTACTAATGAACTTAAAATTAGAGGAAGGGTAATAAATTGAGAGAAAAAGCTACTTCAATTCTATTTAAAATTTACTAAATGCCTATTATGTGTTGCACTAAATACAGTATTATCTCTATTTCGGGTTCCAGGTGAACCATAAACATTCTCAGATTAAGATTTCTTGCAAAAGGGGGGCGCCTGGGTGGCTCAGTCGTTAAGCGTCTGCCTTCGGCTCAGGTCATGGTCCCAGGGTCCTGGGCTCCCTGCTCGGCAGGAAGCCTGCTTCTCCCTCTCCCACTCCCCCTGCTTGTGTTCCCTCTCTCGCTATGTCTCTCTCTGTGTCAAATAAATAAATAAAATCTTTAAAAAAAAAAAAAAAAGATTTCTTGCAAAAGTGAGAATTTCAATATGATTCAATTTACATAAGTTTACAAATACATCAACCAATATAGGTACATGAACAAAGACATGAAGAGAGCTTGAAACCAGGAATGTGAGATGGTAGTGAGCTTTCAACCCTCCTTTAATGTTTTCATAATGATATTCCAACAACAGAGAAAAGTCACATAAAATTTACAAAAGAAGAAAAAATGAATGGGTTCGTATTAGATGGCCTACAGGATCTTCTTATCACCCACATTTTTTTGAATGACTATATAAAATGCTCAACAACTCTGGAAATCTGACCATTCCTAAAAATCAGTATCGTATAATTAAGGCTTCCCCTATATTGAAAATACAAAATTTAAAACTAAACCCCAAGATTATGGACACCTTAAAACTCACAGGATTGTAACTACAGGCTGAGGGCAGCGGGCTCTCTTCCCCTTGCCATTGTTTCCATCTCTGCTTTCACCTCCACAACCTCCTGCTGCTATTGGACCTTAACTTTGGTTTTGCTGTGGTTTCCATTTTCTACAGCTGCCACACAAACAGTAAATAAAATTCATTGTATTTTTGCCCCACTAAGCAGCTCTGTCTTCTGGCACATCCAGATGCCTGGCTTAAAAAGAGTGAACAATGAAAACAACGTTTTCTCGAGCAGACATTCCAAAAAGGGCCTAACAAAGGCATCTGAAGATGCTGCTGGGAGACACCATGCAGACAGCTGGTGTGTCCCGTGGAAGTAATTCCTTGACCAGCCGCACGGGTTCATTGGTTTACAAATATTCAGAAAATTAGTTTGCCGTGTCATGTCAATTTTGAAAGAAGGATTTTCATTTATATTTATGATAATGCTGAGCTTTAAATTGAAGGAGAGTTTAGAGGTTTTAAAATACATGAATTTGTAAATCCGTGTACAAGGCCAACTAAAGTTTACCACCACACCACGGATAAACTAGCTATGGATAAAAATTTTATAGAGAGTATTTATATCTATGTTGTTCACTCAATGTATTACATCAAAATTGGTATAAAATATTTAAAGGGAAAACATATTTCCAGATAAAAGTTACAGTTACCCACAATGAAATGGAATGAATGCTCTGCGGGAATACCATAAGCAACAAAACCTTTACCTTATGGAACACCTGGAATTTTGCTGAAAGCTACTTCAACACGAAAATAATTTCCAAAACAAACACAGCCAAGTGGATGGGAAGCAAAGGGTGAAGTGCACGGCTCAGTGGAGCACCCAATCTTACAACCTTGCAAGTCAGGCCAAACTCCCCACGGAAAATGCAGGCCCTGAATTTTAAAAGGAATTCAATTAGCATCCCCAGTATTTCCGTATCAACAGCTGAATGCTAATTAAGAGCACAGCATCAAGCAGCAGCGGAATCCCA
The DNA here is from genome assembly GCF_004348235.1 of Phoca vitulina. Classification (NCBI taxonomy): domain Eukaryota; kingdom Metazoa; phylum Chordata; class Mammalia; order Carnivora; family Phocidae; genus Phoca; species Phoca vitulina. The sequence goes on along the minus strand of NW_022589705.1, from coordinate 95,039,695 downwards.
GTGCAATAAGCAACAGCACAGCGGCAGCAAATGCGACCTTCAGCTCGCATGCATAAATAAGCAGAATTAATAACTACCCGAGCACGGAAGGGTGACTTAATCTGTTTCGATTAGGTGCAGTTCAGCCTGGGGCCTTTGTGTTATATTTAAATGTGTTCATCATGTTTAATTAAAAACCTAATAATCTAGAGTTTCTTTTACTTTTTCTTTTCTTTTTTGTTTAAAGTTCTGATCAGTATTTTTCTCCTCTTTCTCTCCATAAGTTCTACTGATTTAAGTGGCTTCCTGAAATGGAATAATATTTTTAGCATAATGTAAGTGAAACTGGCTGTCAGTACAACTCCCAGATGCGGCAGCCAGCCATCTACTTTGGCTCCATCCAACTGACCTAGCATTTCTTCGAAACGGCCTCTCTGATCTGACCCAGTGTATTTAGCCTGAGAGACCGCCTTGAGCTAGCTACCAACGTGTTTCTCAGTCGTTCCACTAAAGCAGAGTTCAACTGCCAGTTTCTGGCCTAGAATTTGACAGAAACTGCCACAAACCTGGCATCCATTCCACAAGATTTAAAGTGTCTCAGCCCCAAAGAAACTTCAGTAAGAAATACCACATCTATATACACACAGAAGCTGTCAAAGGAATCACTGAGAGAAAATGTAAAATGAAAGGCCTCCCACTGTGTCATTTTGAGGCCTAAAATCTCAAGAATTAGTGATTATCTGAAAGACCTAGGATGAAGAAGTTGGGTGGTGTTATCATTAATAATATGGGAATTTTTTTCCAAAAGTAAAACTTCTAAGGTCAGCTTGGGTGCATGTAAAAGTTTTTCTCTGATGCATAATTATTAACTACTACAAGTTTTAAAATGCTAGATTGAGGGGCGCCTGGGTGACTCAGTCACTTAAGCGTCTGCCTTCAGCTCAGGGGGGAGTCTGCTTCTCCCTCTCCCTCTGCCATTCCCCCTGCTTGTGCTCTCTCTGTCTCTCTCTTAAATGAATAAAATAAAATCTTTTAAAATGAAAATAAAAAAAATAAAATGCTAGATTGAGGACAATCTTAATTACGGTAAAGAATCCTTAAAAACAGTAATCTTAAAGAGTTGTCAATATCTTTCAAATCCCTCTTAGACAAAAACATTATTCTCTACCAGACACTATTCTCACCATCAGTTAAGTCCTCACTCTTAAGAAGTTTACCAACTAGGAGGGCAATCAACTTGGAAATAAAGCTGTGAGGAACAGAGCTGGTGATGGCAGCAGGAGAAAGCAAGGGGCAGGCTGCCAACAAACACGGCAAGCAGCAGAAGCAGCTCAGAAGAGGGCGCGATCGTGGCAGGCTGGGCCCAGGAACTGTGCTGAACCTTGTGGGGTGCTGAGGGTTTGGTCTGGCAGCATCGGGAGAGACTCGTCTGGTCAGGGAGCGGTGCACCTGCTGGGGCCAGGGTGGCACAGGCTGCCTGCTCAGAGCACGGCGGGGGGTTCACGCTGGTGGGTGCTCATTCCACCAACCCTGGCACGCCTGTGGAGTATTCAGTTCATATAAACACAAAGAGAAACAACCTTGTCGACGTTGCTGCAGTTTGAGCAAACTGATATACTGGAGGCAATGATGCTTAAAAATAACTAAAATGTAATTTGGGGGGGTGGGGAGGAAGGGGAGGTAGGCCCATGTACTCATTTTAGTTGGGACACACTTGTGCTTTGCTTATTCCTGTGATTCCTGGGATGAGAAAATGTGGGGAATTCAACCAAAGGGGCCACATATACACAGCAGGTTACGTTCTCACACTAAAACCAGCCCAAGGCAGAGGCCCATGAGTTTCTACGCCGGGTTGCCACATAAAGCTAGTCAAAGATTTGACTTGGATACGTTCATGAGAAGCTGCCTTCAGCCTATCAATTATTCAATCCGTCTTTCGCATTCACTTTTCAGGTTTAGAAAGTGAAGCTGAACTTCCTATAAATAAGGGAAGCATTTGATCCCTGTGCTCTGCAAGGACTGGATGAGTGCCAGCACATTTCTCAAATCTCCGACCAAAAGAAGCAAACATGACAAAAATGAGCCCGAATGACAAGGATTTATGCAGTTAAGGATCATTACCATGTACTCGGAATGTGCAGCACTTTGGAGTTGAGTTTCGCTTTTCAAAAGCAAGCCAGGCCTTTTCGGATGTGCGAGGCTCCCCTTTCCGCCTTGCGGGCTGCTCCAAATCCCCAAGCAGCAGCAGCAGGGACACAGACCACACCGCGCCCAAGAGAAGCAAGTGTTGCAGGAAAAGGAAGGCGGCTTTCTTTTAAGTGGGAGTCCTTAAATCCCAGAGGACAGGCCTCGGGAGAAAGCACAGGGAGCTCCTGGCTGCCAAGGAGCCGCGGGGTGAAGGCAAGGGAGGGCCGAGAAGGGCGCCTGGCACACGGGCACTGGCGGGACCCCTGGGGTGACGGCCTTTCACACACTCCTTCCATCCTCTCTACCTCCTCACATCTTTCTTCCACCAAGGCTGTTTGAGGAATCTTAAATTTTTATCAAAACTCTCCTCTCCTCACAAAAATGGATCCACAGTGAAAAACGACATCTATCTGACTTGACAAAACAAATCTCACATTTTTACACTGCCACTGTCTCAAAAATAACATATGTTTAAGAAGTTTCCAACTCTTTACTGATCATGTAAAGTTTTTAAATGTTTAATTTCAAAACAGCAGCACCAACTTCCTCACGCATCTGATCAGCTGCAAGCGTTAACGGACTCCTGAAAAAGCTCTCTCCTACACCAAACCTTCAGGGGTCGCTTCAGTCCCTCCCTGCGGCCTCCTAGTCCGCTTCTCCCCCTCCCATTTGCCACCCCCAACACGGCCTTTCCTCAAACCAATCCTCTTGTCTCTGGCTCCAGTGTGCACCCAGGATCTCACCACTTCTCCCCAGCACTGCTGCCGTGCTCTTCAGTCCCTGGCCTCGGGCCTGGAAGCTCCCAAAGCCCCGAAAGCCCACTTGTGACTCAGGGGCCAGAGTGTGCCCCACTAGCAGATCAAGTCACCCCTCTGCTCAGAATCTGCCCATACAGAGCAAAGAGCAAGGCGCCGACCCTGGGTCCGCAGGCCACACATGATCCACTGCCTGCCGTCCCCATCCCCCTCCAGACACATTCCTGCCTACTTCTTGACCATGCCAGGGCCCAGACTTCTCTTCCCCTGGCATGCTTTCACCTTAGGGCCCCTGATCCAAAAGGCTCGCCTCTGCACTAAGGTCTCTGATCAAATGGTTCTTACCAGGCCTTTCCTCAGCCCCTTACAAAAGACAGCACCTCACCCAGTTTATTCTCCATCCTCATTACCTACTCTATTTTCCTGAGCACACATATGTACCACCACTTGACGTATATTGATTTACAGATGGTCTCTCCTCTTAAAACATAAGCCTTGTGAGGCGGGACCTTCTGTTCTTGATAGGGCTCCTAACACAGCACCTGGCCCACAATAAGTACTTAATAAATACTGCTGGCTGAAAAACTGAAAGAGCAAAATCAGGAAAGCACACAGTTTCTAAATACTCTTTGTTAGCATATTTTAAAATATCAGCAACGAACTTACAATCGATATGTCTATCAGTGCCAGCCTTCATCTTAATTTCTTTCAACCTAAAGGGCAAATGTCAAGCAGTAACACTCAGACACAAGACTGTATTTGCAAAAGCACAAGTAATCTGTAAGTCTTTTACGGCAATACCTTTCCGAAGTCACAAGATGGGGATGTAGCTTCATGAGCACTCGGTCTGCTGGGACAGGAATCCACGGGTATTCAAATCTGTATTTGTGGGCACATATCTTATCTCCCCAACTTCTTTGATGGGCCATAATGATAGAATGAATATGTAAGATCCACTGTATTTATATAATCAGGTCTATGCTTCCTACAACTCACTGGCTCCACTCTAGGATATGTATCAACTGGTTTAAAAATGCTTGTTTCTTAAAATAGGGAGGTATCATATCAAAAGCTGGCTTGCTAAAACCAGCCAACCAACACTACCAATCTCTTCTCTCTTTCCATGAAACCTGAGAAAATCCTTCCCACTAAGCTTACTAAGATCAAGTCTCTCTGTATAATTATGATGCTTGAAGGCTCTTTCCTTGGACTAATGGATACCACAGACATTCCCCGGAGGAGGAGGGAGGGAACGCACTTGAGAAGCAAACAGCCCAGTGACCCGGCCACAAGGCCACTCCCATCTGCACTCACCACTTCATCCTCCGTCCAGCACTTTTCGATCAGCTTGGGCACAGGCTTCTTTACCAGGCGCTGCAGGGCTTTGCCAGCATCATAGCCACTTTCATGTAGCTAAAACAACAACAACAATTTCAGTTAGTGAGGTGTGCCAAATAACAGATCTGGAAGCTAATCAATAAAAGAGAAACCCTGCATTTGTTCCAACAGAAGAATCATGGAATGGGCACATTTGTCAGCAAGAGAATTCGTTCTCCTCCAATCGCCCCCTGGCCCCAGTTCCAGCTGTTCTGGGAAAGGGAGGCAGGTAAGGTAGAGAACATTTTGGGAAGAACAGGAATAGGATTCAGAACAACAGTAACAAACACTGAACATTTGGCCGGGCACAATGGTGAGCACGATCCGTGTACTCATTATCTCTCCTAATCCTATGAGGAAGGTATTTTCTCATTTAAGCTTATGGGGTAGGAACTACAGTCACCCCATTTTATGGATGAGGAAACTGAGGCATAGAAAGGTCAAACAAAGGTGCTCAGCACACTAAACCAGCAGGTGGTAAAGCCAGACTCCAGCTAGTGTGATTCCCATCCACTCTTGTCCCATTCCCCCCCAAAACAGTTCAAAGACCTACTGAATTATATTATTACCCTTTAGCATTTCTGAAGTCTTTCAACTGTAGTAATTTCACTAAAAAAAATTTCAAGTACCTAAACTTTTAAGAGCTTTTTAACAAAACTCTTTAACAGTATACTAGCAGTACATGTGAATGAAGATGCTGGTTTATCTACACACTCCTTCTAGGAGCCTCCGCTCTCATCAAGAGTAATAAACTTCCTCCACTCCGTATCCCTTCCAACCCCAGGCAGTGCCTGCCACCACTCAGCCTCTATCTTGCAAAGACATTCCTTTCTTGGTTCATGTGACCCCAATCCCCTTCGAGTTCCAGAGTTTCAAGTTGCAGACGATGGAATGAAGTAGCAGACAGAAAGATCCTCTTGCTTACTGTGGCTGTCCCTCCAAAATTCTCACTGGAAATCTGGCTCTCCTTTACAGATCTAGTACTCTGGCACAAGAATCCATTTTGGCTAAGACCTTATCTCCAGTGCCTAACACAGTCCGTAGCGTATGGAGATCTAACAGAACTACTGGTTAAATTAATAAATAAATGCCTTCAACTATTGTCCCTTTGTAAACTCCACCCAAATCTAAATCTCAGCTGATGTGAATTCATTTGGCCTTAAGCTGACTAAGTGCCTACTGCATTCCAGGCAATGTACTAGACCCTGGGCATACAGCGGTGAACAAAACGGGCAAAGGCATCCCTGCTCTCATGGAGCGGACCTTCCAATCTTCTCACCTGTGCTTCAATCCCTTATTTGAACAATTCACCAGCATCAGTTGCAAACTCAGAAATAAGGTCCAAACCTTAGTAAGCCACGGTTTTTATTTCCAGGAAACTCACAAACTCCTAGGGATGTGTTGTAGGGACACAATACATATGAGATGACAAGATTGAGCAGATGAGAGTAATTGCTACTACCTAGGTGTTAAGTAAAGAGCTACAGACTCACAAGAGGAGAGAGTGCCGTGTTTCCCCTCTTTAGTAGAAGACTCATAAGAAGGACGTGCAGATTGCCTTCCTAGCAACTGCTACAGACCCAGGGCGGGGCATAGAGTAAGCCTGCAGTAAATATTTGTTGAATAAAATAATATTTGAAACATACACAGCAGTCCCTCTTCTAATTCAACTGCTATTAGAAGGGATATCACAAATATCCATTTTCATTGCTCATTCAGAGAAACAGAAAGTATTAAAAATTAAAATTTCCTGAGTATTCTCACTGTTTGGAGGACCCCAATTTATTTTAAATCCAGGTCTAAGGAAGTCCAGGCTAAATATTAACATTATTATTAATGTTAATATTAACATTAACTTAATGACATTAAGTCACTACCTTAAAACAAAACAAAAACCTACAGCAACAGTCAATGCTCGATTCTGTTTTGATGATGGTACAATGTGTGTCTGTGTGTGTGTTTAGGGGGTGTATGTACTGAATATGAATGCTAGATATTAACTTGTAGATTTTCATAACATTCATCATTAGACTTTAAAAAAAATAATATACCATAAATACCATACTAAATAAATACTAAAATGTTTGAAAACTGTCCAATCTAGACTTATTTCCGCAGTATAAAAAGATGAAAATAAAGTTAGATTTTCAAACTTTGCCCGATACCCAGACCAAGCAGTTATTGTCAAGGTCTACAATACAACACGAATCCAAAATATGAGCTTAATGACGTGGACTAGAACTGAATAAAAGAAAAAACTGCATGCCTATTTAATTTTTTTAGGAGCACATATTTTAGTGATAATTTGAAATCAATTCAAGTTGATCAAATCATAACTTCTTAATAAAAAGCTTATGGAAAATTAACATTTCTTAAGAGGTAATTATAGTATATGGGGTAATTATGAAGAGCGTGATAAAAAACCATGGACTGTGGAGCCAGACTATCTGGATTCAAATTCTAGCTCTATTACTTACTAGTGTGGGACATCAGGCAAGTTACTTATCCTCTCTGGGACTTAATGTTGTCATCTTTAAAAATGAGTATAATAATAACATCTACCTCTTAGGGTATTATAAGAATAACGTTAGAAAACACATGTAAATTGTTTAGAACTGCACCTGGCACATAATATGCTAAATGAGTATTAGCAATTTATTTTTTAAAGGAAAGAGAAAAAAATAAAGGAAGCAGTCTCTACTCAATTTTCATCGATTTTCTAGATTAGATAGTAGCCTTTCCAGAGAGGGGGGAAAAAAACTGTTAAACTATAAACAAAACCACTTATGTTTCACATAATTACTCATGTTAATAGTTTTTGAAATTTGACTAAAACACTGGTAAAGTTCACAGAAAAAATTTTAAAATTTAACATCTTATATGGCTGGATAGGAAATTACTCATAAGAACATAAGGCCTGTTCCAAAAGTGTACTGCTGAATGAAGTTAAATCAAATGTCATCAATCCCTGTGCCATTCCTGACTTTTGGTGAACCAAGCTTTGAATAGGAGCTGTAAGAAATGTTCTGAATAATTTGCTGAACTTTTGGTTTATTAGAAAAGCTGCCCAGTGCGTGCATGGAGCCCTCAGTTAAATTTCTAGTGAGCTGCTTCTTTGTCCCCTAAACATACCCTGGCGTTCACACTTCCTTCACAATCTTCATTTCACATCACATTGTCCCCTGAAGAAGCTGTTGCAATGTGTGTGTGGTAACCTGGGCTTCCTTCTGCTACTCTGTTCTCTAAATACTGGGTAATTCCCTCCTTTCGTTTGATCCACTGTCTGCCCCTCCTCTTAAAATATTCCTGTTCCTGACCTTTCCATGATATAAACCCAATAAATATTTAGTGTCTACTCCTACCCCTCTACCAAGACATATTTGAAAAGTCAGAGGTATGGGATTATTTACCAATAGTGATGAAATATTTATTGAACAAATGAAGTTAGGGTACTATTGTGCTGTCATCAATAATTCATAAAGGCTAGTCCAAAAGCCAGATCCAGGGGTGGCTCTGCCATGCCCTCTTCCTAGGGAACCCAACCGAACCTCTCCACACTTTCACCTTCTTCTGAATGTTATAAACATTTAATTCTACTTTCTAGGAATCTTGTCTGAGAACATTCTGAGAGTTTTACATCTTTATAGAAATATTTTAATTATATTTAATTAAAGATATACTTTTAACATACTAAAAGTTATGGCCCGCATAGCTTCACAAAAATGAAGATTATGTTTCGAGCATTCTGGGAAAATTACTGGAGTTCAGGACATCCTTCATTCCTTCCACAGATGTTTACCGAGTGCTAAACTGGGCCAGACACTACTCTAGGTGCCAGACAGAGATACAGCTTGTGAAGAACACCGATAATGCACATCAGAAATGTAGGAGTAAAAATGGTATAACCTGTGAGAGGCACTGTAAATTACTAGTTTTGTATAATACGGCTTCCTCAATCTCACATTCAAACTCTTGGGTCCTCAAAGGGTGGGTACTACCTTCTTTAGTCCATGTATCTGGCAACAAGTAAGCCCTTCTAAAAGAGGGATCATTTTCTAGATGATTATGAAGATTTTCTTTCTTCAGATTGGAGCCAAAATAATGTTTGAGGAAGAGCTAAACTGGAATTTCAACTGTATTCCTTATGTATATTAGAATTAAATCTACCAAAATATCGGCTGCCTTAAATCTCGAAAAATTGTCATTAAAAACATTCCCCTCAGGGCTCCTGGGTTGCTCAGTCGTTAAGCGTCTGACTTCAGCTCAGGTCATGATCCCGGGGTCCTGGGATCGAGCCCCGCATCAGGCTCCCTGCTCTGCCAGAAGCCTGCTTCTCCCTCTCCCACTCCCCATGCTTGTGTTCCCTCTCTCACTGTGTCTCTCTCTGTCAAATAAAAAAATAAAATAAAAAAAACATTCCCCTCTAATACAGCACCAACCTCTAACAAATTATAGTAATTTCATCTGTGGAAAACATTATGTGGGTTTCAAATTTTAAACATCTGATCACAACCATACAGACACATCAACATAGTGAGGAAATTCAGTGCGGGCTTCTCACTATCACTGAGGTAAAAAGGTCCTTTAATGTGAATAAAATGTTCTACCATTTCCCCGGAGAAGATTGTTCAAAGAAACTGCAATGAAGACAGGGGGAAAAAAGCCCTCAAATGTCTTATAGGTTCACTTTGTAGCCTTGTAAAAGCAATTAAAGCAAGATAAGTAACCCTTCTGTCCATTTTGCAACCAAGCAGAGCTAGTAAATTCTGGAATTAAATGCAATTTTAATGTAGAGTATAGGGAACTGTACCATTTTAGAGCGACTGGGAAAAAATCATCGCAAAATACAAGGACCAAGATACAACATCATTACTTAACCAGCTTTCAATGTTTACAAGCTATTGGTGGGAGAAGCATTTAGATCTCATACCATCCCCATCACCCTGCCAGCCACTAAAGCAGGATGTCATTCAGCAGAAACCACTGTTTTCAAATTCATCATCCCGGAGTGTGTGGGGGGTGTGTGTGTGTATGTGTGTAATCCAATGATCAGGGAGTGTGTGTGTGTGTGTGATCCAATGATCAGGGAGTCATACACTTGTAAATCTGCTGCTTCCACATCACTGAACTGCAAGTCTGCACTTCTACACAAGCAAAAGTGGTCTTCCCCTAAACCACAGGTCAATATCCGGGGAATCTGATAACAAACTGGTGATACTTCATCAATCTCCTAGCCTTTCAAGTCACTCCATCAAGGAACCATCCCTGTTTTGCTGTTTTCCACCAGTTTGATCTTTGGTCTCCCGGGGTTGCTCCACAGAATCCTCAGGCTGTGTTCTTTCCTTTGCTTTTGGTTTGCTCACTGTGAGACAGCAAACAGGACTCTTCCCCTATCAGGTATCCAGCCCTCCTCTACCACACCTTCCAGTGCCCGTGAGATCCAGTGGGACGTCCCAGCCTCAGTGGCAGGCTGCTTGCACCACATTCTCTTGGCCCTCCATCCTCTCAACAAGAGTTACTAAGCAATTTCTAGTGCCAGATACTGTGCTAGCAAGGACCTGCAAGAGTGAACCAGCAGAGTCGACCCAGTGGGGGTTTGGTGCTAAGAACAAGGGCAGCTTGAGTGACGCAAGCTCCTGGTTCGGTTCTACGGTAACAAAGGAAACCACTACACAGAGCCAAAGACTACGATACCACATGTAACTGGATGCATTTGGTCAGTTGCATAAAAAGCTCTCAACAACTCTGGGGGTCCAGCTGCCCCTTCTATATAAACCATCCCACAGTCAATGCCTTCTGTCAATGCCTAGTGAACACAGCACAGGATCTGAGGCAGGAAACAAATTCCTGTTGTCAGTTTTGCAACAAACCGGCTGAGGTTTTCATCTGTCAAATGGGCCTCACGCCACTATCCCCTGGCTATGTCAAAAGACAATGGAAGGTATGAAATGCGATACGTGACAAGATACGTGCAATGTCAAAAAGCTATAAACTGTGTAGAGGCATCATCATGGGGAGTAAAATTTCAGGCACAAGTCTCTTATCGAAGACTACTCAACAATCAGAAGTTCAACAGAGCATCTACTGTGCAGTGCTAGACACGACACGCCCTCAATGGTCTCATTACAGCTTCTGACCTCTCCGTGATTAGCAGCAAGAAAGGATCATGCCCCAAGAAGAAAAACACATTTCTGCATAATTGTCCAAGTTAAATGTGCCACTCTCGCTCTGCCTGACAAATCATTCCCTGCTTATTACTTTCTATAATTTAATATATATAAGTGCTTTACTGGCAAGCTTCTCGAAAGAATAAATAATACTTAATGACTGCCTACAGTTTAATTAACTCATGATTGAACTTCTCATGGATTGCTATAAACATTAAATTATATCCTTCCTCAAAGCTGCCATGGATGGAGATCCAGTTTCAAGCTGTAGCTCTGCTGCCTAAACAGTTTTGAAATTTCAGCAAATCTGTAGTATCGGACAGAGAGGTGAGAGAATCAACCTTAATGCCTAGCTATAAAGTATGTTATTTTATAGAGCAAGGACGAGGTCTTAATTTAAATAAGACAGAAAATGTGCAAATGCCCAAACACCTCATTTATATTACGGCAATCACTAAGCATCACAGGGTCTCAGGCAGTCATATGAGCACAAACTCTGTGTATTACCACAAGGCTTCAAGTTTCTGCTCTGGCTTCTCATCTTAGCTGCTGTTTTCAGTCTGCATGATGTTGCAAATAAATTTTCCTTTTGGCATGGCTCAGCTGTCAGGCACCTCTGTTCTATAATGAACCCATGAATTACATCTCCCTGCTCTGACATCTCTGGACTCACACATCAAAATATTGTTCTTCAATTGTAATTTATAACTTAATTTAAATGTCCCTTTTACTGTGACCTTTTTAGATCAAATGGCATTGCATCTGGCAGTTTCTCCTACCCCAAAGCATCCTTTTGCAATTATAGCCATTATAATAACTGTAGAAAAAGCCTATCTGAGTTAGACTGCATCCATGCTAAATATTAAATAATTGCAATCCATCAAGAACAATATTAGATTTAAAAGTCTTTTGCTTTGTGAAATACGTTTATTTCCAAGAAACTGCCAAAATAGCTTAGAAAGGAAATAAAAAGTGGGATTTGGAAGAGATGTTAAAATTCTTTGCAAAGTTTTAATTACTTCAACCATTAACATAAATGAAAAAGCTCTTGAAGAAATCTAAGATAAAACTTAAAAAAATTTTCTCATAATCCATAATTTATGGATGTCAATATATTTTCATTCATACCTCCATCACCACTGAGCTAATCAAGCTCAAAATAGGATAAATGTATGCATTAAAAAACTAGAATTGAAATTACAGGCACAATATTTATTTTTGTTTATCCAGTGTCACTCCAAATGATGCTATTTAAGCACCAGAAAGGATAACTTTGTCTAAATGTTCTTATGGGAGCATATTTAAAGATAACAGCAAAGAGGCAGAATGTAGCTGCTTCAAGTAGGGCTGAGGGGCAGATCTGGTTTATTTTCAGAAGGAAAACACACAGTTGCTGAACCAACCCTCCTTGCAACACTCTCGACATAACTACAATGTCTCAGGAACTACGCCAGTCCCTGGAGTCACAGAGAGAAAGGAGGGGCGGCCAAAGTTTGCTAAGCCTTGCCTGTGTGAGGCGCTGTATTAGATCTTTCTGACTTCATCATTCCTCACACCATCATTTGTGGTAAGGGTACTAAAAATGAGGAAGCAAAACTAAGAGGTTTGGTATGTTGCTCAAGGCTACTTCCACAGCAGCGAGCAGAAAATAAACCCATGTCCAGGAGGAGCTCTAAGAGTCCCTGCCCCAATGTCTGTTCTGGAGCAGCTTAGGACTGGTTGGTGGTCTGGTGGCAACTGTGGGCTCACGAACTCCAGCTTCAGTGACACAGTAAGCACACTGTCTTTTCTTCATTTGAGGGTGGGCTGGGTAGACAGGAGGAGGGAACCAGCAGCTCAGAGAAGAGGAAACACACACACATAAAGAAAATAATGAAATAAATGCTACCATAAAAACGCACAGAGTGCCAGTGAACACTGACTTTGCCTAGAAAAACCAAGATGAATTAACAGAGCTGGTTTTGGAAATCAGTAATCAGTGCAATATGATTGATAACCTTGCCTATACTTGATGAAGAGCAACAACCAAATTAAAAACATTCTAGGATATTTGCAAATGACATATCAGATAAAGGGCTAGTATCCAAGATCTATAAAGAACTTACCAAACTCAACACCCAAAACCAAATAATCCAGTCAAGAAATGGGCAGAAGACATGAACAGACACTTCTCCAAAGAAGACATACAAATGGCCAATAGACACATGAAAAATTGCTCCACATCACTTGGCATCAGAGAAATACAAATCAAAACCACAATGAGGGGCGCCTGGGTGGCTCAGTCGGTTAAGCGGCTGCCTTCGGCTCAGGTCATGATCCCAGGGTCCTGGGATCGAGCCCCGCATCGGGTTCCCTGCTCGGCGGGAAGCCTGCTTCTCCCTCTCCCATTCCCCCTGCTTGTGTTCCCTCTCTCGCTGTGTCTCTCTCTGTCAAATAAATAAATAAAATCTTTAAAAAAAAAAAAAAAAAAACCACAATGAGATACCACCTCACACCAGTCAGAATGGCTAAAATTAACAAGATAGGAAACAACAAATGTTGGCGAGGATGTGGAGAAAGGGGAACCCTCTTACACTGTTGATGGGAATGCAAGCTGGTACAGCCACTCTGGAAAACAGTATGGAGGTTCCCCGGGAAGTTAAAAAGAGAGCTACCCTATGATCCAGCAATTGCACTACTAGGTATTTACCCAAAAGATACAAATGTAGTGATCCGAAGGGGCACCTGCAACCCAACATTCATAGCAGCAATGTCCATAATAGCCAAATTGTGGAAAGAACCGAGATGTCTATCGACAGATGAATAGATAAAGAAGATATGAGTTTTATATATATATAATGGAATATTACTCAGCCATCAGAAAGGATGAATACTTACCATTTACGTCGATGTGGATAGAACTGGAGGGTATTATGCTGAGCGAAATAAGTCAATCAGAGAAAGACAATTATCATATGGTTTCACTCATATATGGAATAAAAGAAACAGGGTAGAGGATCATAGGGGAAGGGAGGGAAAACTGAATTGGAAGTCATCAGAGGGAGAAAAACCATGAGACTCTTAACTACAGGAAATAAACTGAGGGTTGCTGGAGGGGAGGTGGGTGGGGGGATGGGGTAACTGGGTGATGGGCATTAAAGGAGAGTATGTGACGTGATGAGCACTGGGTGTTACATGTTCCTGATAAATTACTGAACACTACATTTGAAACTAACGATGTACTATATGTTGGCTAATTGAATTTAAATAAAAATAAAAACATTCTAGAAGCCAGTAAAAATAGGCAGTAATATGTCTAGGTAAGATCTCACAACCGAATTTTCTGTGGCTGATACAACACTGCCATATTTCTCACTCATAATTATTTCCCACATAATAATGTGTCTAGAAATGAGTGGGTCTCCATCCCCTGGCTAGGGTGTTTTTTGAAAGTATTGAAAACCCACAGAACAGGAGCCTCAATCAGCAAGCTGATTAGAAAGTAGGCATCAAATATTGGCATCAACTGAGATCAGTGAACTATTTTAAAAATACAAAACCAAACAAACTCTGAATGTTTTTACCATTTCTGACCACCCAGCTATTTTGAGGCTCTAATCTGACAGTCTTCATAAACACCTGGAAAGAAGAACCTGCAGAGGTCCTGGGACCAACAATGAGCATGTGGCAGTTCTGCAGAGATGAAGCCCAAATAGGAAAGGGTTCCAAGCTCTGCCACTAGCTGTGTGTGATAACAGGCAAGTTCTCTCTCTAAACCACAGTTTTCTCAGTTGCAGAAAGGGAAAATACAGAACCTATTTTGGAGAACAGTTTAGGATGAAAAGATACATGGTAATCATTGAGCAGGATTCCTGGAGCATAGGAAATGTTCCATCAAGGACAGGGGACTAAAAGAGGGTCGGGACTGCACAACCGTCATGGGGAAACAGCACTAGTGCTAAGGAAAGCAAATAAGCTTCCGAGCACCAAAGGAATGAAGTTTACCTGCAGTACTTACAAGACAGGAAGAAATGTGGGACTGAGAAGGGAAACCGAGAACCTGGTGACCTGCTGGGAACTGAGTGAAAATCTGAGTCTGGGAACTAGGAAACTGAGGAACGAGTTAGCAACTGTACTGGGAAGAGCAGGAGCCTGGGCGAAGAGGTCTGGGGTGCCTCTCCTCTGCAGAGCAAGCAGCCCCTAGCTTCCTCACCTGCAGCAGAGGGGCTAAAGTAGGTCATTTTCAGAACTTCAAAGTTTTTAACATTTCTTCTCTTTACAGAGATTTCTTTTAAGGTGAAATACTAAAGGATACTATTTTTTTAATAAATAAATGGTAATATTAATACATTCAGTTAGAAAAATAGTAAAATAAACAATATAGCCAATGAACCTGCCCAGGCCAAACCCTGCTACAGAGGCTTTACTGACATCCACTGGTTAGCATCGTAATTTTCAGGTTTCTATGAAAACTGGAATAGTTTATGCCACAGGTTTTTAAAGACTGACTGATTTGAGAGAGAGAGCGAGAGAGCATGCAAGAGCAAGTGGGGGGCAGAGGAAGAGGGAAAGAATCTCAAGCAGACTCTTCGCAGAGCATGGAGCCTGACCCAGGGCTCAATCCTATGACCTGAGCTGAAATCAAGAGCCAGATACTTAACCGACTGAGCCACCCAGGCACCCCTATGCCACAGGTTTTTAAATATAATTACAGATAATCATCTATATAGCTAACATGTATATAAAACCTCACTTCCTAGAAACAAAATCTTCCCTCCTGCTTTTTGTGTGAGAGTCCAAGCAAAGGACATAAAGAAAGCAAGGCTGTCCTGGATCTAAGCTATGAGCCCTGTGTTCCTGAGGGAAGGCTGACTCCTTAGGACTGAGCAAAACCAATCCCCTACTGATAAGATGCAGCTTAAAGATACAGAATGAGTAGAACTCTGGCCACAGAGAGAAAAACTACTGGCAGATGCATGAATCTAGATTGTTTATGCTGCTTTTGTGAATGATCACAAGTGGAAATGGTTCAGGGCAACAAGTGGAAATTAAAACACTTTTTCATTTACTCCTGAGCATCCTCACAGCCGTGACTACAGAAAAACAGTATGTAAGGCTCTAACCTAGAGGGTGACAGAAAAAAACATATTCTATCCATCTCATGGAAATGTAGGCACTAGTGAACCCATTCATAAAAGCTAAAGTGACCTAACTGGGTATTTACCCCAAAGATACAAATGTAGGGATCCGAAGGGGTATGTGCACCCTGATGTTTATAGCAGCAATGTCCGCAATAGCCAAACTGTGGAAAGAGCCGAGATGTCCATCGACAGATGAATGGATAAAGATGATGTTGTATATATATACAATGGAATATTATGCAGCCATCAAAAGGAATGAGATCTTGCCATTAGCAACGACGTGGATGGA
This sequence comes from Phoca vitulina, assembly GCF_004348235.1. Classification (NCBI taxonomy): domain Eukaryota; kingdom Metazoa; phylum Chordata; class Mammalia; order Carnivora; family Phocidae; genus Phoca; species Phoca vitulina. The sequence goes on along the minus strand of NW_022589705.1, from coordinate 95,023,821 downwards.
ACTGGAGGGTGTTATGCTGAGCGAAATAAGTCAATCAGAGAAAGACATGTATCATATGACCTCACTGATATGAGGAATTCTCAATCTCAGGAAACAAACTGAGGGTTGCTGGAGTGGTGGGGGGTGGGAGGGATGAGGTGGCTGGGTGATAGACACTGGGGAGGGTATGTGTTATGGTGAGCGCTGTGAATTGTGCAAGACTGTTGAATCACAGATCTGTACCTCTGAAACAAATAATGCAATATATGTTAAGAAAAAAAAAAGAAGATAGCAGGAGGGGAAGAATGAAGGGGGGGAAATCGGAGGGGGAGATGAACCATGAGAGACGATGGACTCTGAAAAACAAACTGAGGGTTCTAGAGGGGAGGGGGGAGGGAGGATGGGTTAGCCTGGTGATGGGTATTCAAGAGGGCACGTTCTGCATGGAGCACTGGGTGTTATGCACAAACAATGAATCATGGAACACTACATCAAAAACTAATGATGTAATGTATGGTGATTAACATAACAATAAAAAATTTAAAAAAATAGAAAAAAAAGAAAAGAAAAGAACAACAACAACAACAAAAAAGCTAAAGTGACCTAGAAAGTATATGTGAAAGCCCGGCTATGAGTCAATTTTATCCAGATTCCTTCAGAAAGTTAATTTAAGAAAATAAATAAAAACAAAAACCTCAAGACCAGGGGTGTCTGGCTGGCTCAGTCAGAAGACCATGTGACTCTTGATCTCAGGGTTGCGAGTTCAAACCCCATGTTGGGCACTGAGATTACTTAAAAAACAAAAACAAAAACAGCCCCTCAAGAGCAGTTGCAAAGTATTAAGTGAAAAACATTTACAGAAATTGCTGTAAGTCCCACTAAGTCGAGTATAGGTGCAGAAATGACTACCCCCAATCCATGAAGCTCAGAAACCTTCACCTCAGTGCTTTTTGACAAGTAATTTCAAGGTTGTGTAAAAAACAATACACTTATTCTTTTTGATCACAATGATAACATAACGGAATACGGAAAATCAAAGAGGCATACACTGAAGCATGTGTGACTCCAGAGCAGGGAACACGTCTGACTAACTGCTCTTTCATCTGGAAACCTCAGCCAAGAACTGAGCTAGTGACTAAGAAAGAAGCAAAAAGACTCCAGGCAGTCATAGTAGTGCTCTCAAGCAATGGCCCTGAAGAACCTAGGAGGCCCTCACTCTGGGCCTTAGAAGCCTAGCTTCTGAAATTCTGCTTTTCCCAGTCAAACAAAGGGTCTTAAAAGAACAGATGAGACTGTATGCTTTCAAAGCAGCAGTGCTAGAAGACAGCCTGACTGTGGAAGACCCCAAAACCCACAATGTATTATGCACACCAATAGTCACATACTCTTAACAGTTGCACATGATTTTGTGTGATGGCCACATAATGATGACTCAGAAGTAGCAAGTAGAGGCAGACTTGATTTAAGAACACATGAAAAGGTATAGCTCGTTTCTGGGTGGGGGGAAAAAAAGGAGAAAAATGAAGAGTAACGCTCTTAAAAATGCTTGGATAACTGGTACTCTGAAGTCCTGGGGTGAGCTGCAATACACAGCGCAACGTCCACTACTGTGGACGGGGAGAAGGCAGGCCAACCAGTAGGCAGGGCAGCAGTCCCGTGCAGTCACCTTAGAAGCCCAGCAAGTGATCGGCCATGGGGGTGTGTCAGCCTCCTGGGTAAGAGAGCTGACCAGGGCAACATAGTTTGTCAGAGTCTGGCAGGGCTGGGCTCAGGGCAGGGCTGTAGGGCTAGACTAGAAACCAGAACAGAAGGCAGAAACTTGAAAGAGCAATAGCTTCAAGGGCAACTGTGTCAGCAACACAAGACCCTGCCCCAGAGGCTCCACAGGGGCCCAGCTCAGTGGCCCTGAGGTAGAGCCGAGGAAGAAATGCCCCCCAAATCACTGGTCAAAATAAATCAGTTAATCTGGTAGTTATTCATGACAATTCTATTACCTGAATATGTTCTTTGTAAAAGAAAAGTCAGATACACTGTACCATATACTACACAAATACTGTACTATTTTGTAAATCAAATATCCTCAGATGTACAGAAATATCACAGCCCCTACTAGAAATATTTTTATACTCTCAGAATTGACCTAAAAATAATAAACTGTTACAAAAGAATTCTACATAAGTACTCTAATTTATTTCAGTGACATATTATAATATAAGAGTAAAATCCAACTGTGGCAGGCTACAAAATGACCCCCAGAAGATATCCACATCAAATCTCTGGAACAGATGAGACCTTAATTGGAAAAAGGGTCTTGCAGACAGGATGAAGTTAATGATTCTGAGAGGAGGAGATAATTCTAGATTATTCAACTGGACTCTATGTCCAATGGACAAGCATCCTTATGAAAGAGAAGCAGTGGAAAAAGAATAGAAGAAGACCCACAGAGGGGAAGGCAGTGTGAAGACAAGCAGAGAAAGATGCAGCCACAAACGAAGGAATGCCAGCAGCCACGGGAAGCTGGAAGAGGAATGATTCTCCTGAGGAGCCAGAGAGAGCATGGCACAGCGGACACCCTGATGTCATACTCCCGGCCTCCAGCACTGGGAGAGAACGCACTTCTGTTGTTTTAAGCCAGCAAGTTTGTGGTGATTTGTTACATGAGCCACAGGAAACTAATACATCAACTTTCAAAGTTTGGGGGTAAAAAAATGATCTAGGAGAGCTATAAAACAGTATCCCCAAGTATATTTCAAAACTAGTATAAGAAATATACACACTAGCTCAAATATAAACTTTAGTATTCTATAGCATATTTTAGAACTAATGGTAACATATGAGCCCGGTTAAAACTCAGGGGCTTACTTTGTTCTAAGATTAAATATTTAGGGACGCCTGGGTGGCTCAGTCCATTGAGTGTCTGCCTTCAGCTCGGGTCATGATCCCGGGATCCTGGGATCGAGCCCCGCGTCAGGCTCCCTGCTCAGCGGGGAGCCTGCTTCTCCCTCTCCCACTCCCCCTGCTTGTGTTCCCTCTCTCACTGTGTCTCTCTCTCTGTCAAATAAATAAATAAAATCTTTAAAAAAAAAAAAAAAGATTAAATATTTACTTAGATTATCAACACTTTTAACAAATGCCCTCCCACAAAGGCTTCCTAAAGAACAGGAACTGAATAATGTTTATTACTGAATAAATAAATGAATGAATGATTTTACTAAAGCTTCTTCTTAAATGTAAAAAAGCCAAGGGCTTTTATCCTGATTTGCTAAATACTTACTGTATTAATATTAATGCTTAATACAGGTTCATAGATGGGTAAAATTATGATTGATGTTAAGTGGACATTTTTCAAAACCCCATGTAATTCTCAAAACATTTTACCATATTAGAAAGAAATCATTTGAGAAAGAAGTTTCTTAAATTTTTAAAGGAACTTTCTAAATTTGCCAAACACAAGGAAAAGCCAAGTCAATTCCCCAGCCCCTGCTGAGTGCCTAGGAGAAAGGATGTAGATGCGCCAAGAGGTTAGAGCATGAAGGATTTCTTTATTTTTTCTTTCTTTCTTTCTTTTTTATTTTTTAAAGTAGGTTCCATGCCCAACCTGGACCCCACTGCGGGGCTCAAACTCACGACCCTGAGATCAAGACCTGAACTGAGACCAAGAGTCGGACACTCAACGGACTGAGGCACCCAGGTACCCCAAGCATGAAGCATGAAGGATTTCTAATGGCCTGAAGAGCAAAGCCCCAAAACCACAGATTCACGGACATTTCAAGAGGACTGCTATACGGCACTGGCCTCAATTCTATTCTTTCTTTAAGTTTAAATTATTATGTATATAAATATATATGACAGGGTGTGCTTATTAATCTGTAGGTGATATTCATACTTATAGAACTGTTATGAAGATTAAGGGGCGCCTGGTTCGCTCAGTCGGTTACACAGCCAGCTCTTTATTTCGGTTAGGTCATGATCTCAGGGTCCTGAGATTGAGCCCCACATTGGGCTTTGCACCCAGTGGGGAGTCTGCTAGAAATTCTCTCTCCCTCTCCCTCTGCCCCTTCCTCTGCTTGCTCTTACTCACTCTCTCTAAAATACATCTTTAAAAAAAAAAAAGAATTGTTATGAAGACTAAATGAATTCATTCATAAAAATGCACTTACACTTTCACGCAGCATGTAAGTACTCAATCAACACATTTTAATTTTGTTGTTATTAATACTGCCTTTGTTACTAATGACATCAGGCAGCTAATAGTTGATATCCAATAGAATGAAAACAGTGATAAGCTTAAGGTCCTGTGCCTGGTTCAAAATTCAGTCAAAATGCTGAGGGTGGGAGAGAAATGGCTTAGCAAAGGCCAGTATACAGAGAGAAATAAAATGAAACAAGACAAAAACACAAGACAAAAAAAATGTGTTGAGCACACACTCATAAAAGCTTAGATTGCATTAGGAAGATGAGCTTTTAGGAAAACTAAGTGGTATTTCTTTGTTACCTTATGCTGATCAGATCTGGGAAATGTTGCTTCAGTGAAGGTGCCACATTTTTAAAAACATACAAAGTTGACCAGAAGAAGAAATAAAATGGTTATAATATATAAAATGGCTAACAGAATTACACCATGAACAAAACTCAAAAATGTTACACTCAGTGTAAAGAAGCCAGTCACAAAAGGCCATATACTATATGACCCCATGTATAGGAAATGTCCAGAACAGGCAAATCCATAGAGCTGGAAGGCAGACTAGTAATTACCAAGGATGGGGGAGGGGGAAACTGAAGAGTGACTACTATTGGGTACAGCGTTCTTCCTGGAATAACAAAAACATTATACAATTGACTGTGGTGACAGTTGCACAAATGTGGGAATATAATAAAAGCCATTAAATGGGACACTTTAAATGGATGAAATATATGAATTATATCTCAATAAAGCTATTCTAGAAAAAAGAAGAAAAATAAGAAAAGAGAAAAAAGAAAAGAAATGGCTAAAGAAACTTGAGAGTGATTCACGTGGAAAAGCCAAGCAGGGCCACAATCATGAAGACCTGCATCAGGAGCACGACAAATGACAAAAACTTAGAGTGATACTTTTCTGTTAAAATTATCAAAAACAGGGGCATCTGGGTGGCTCAGGCCCTTAAGCATCTGCCTTCAGCTCAGGTCATGATCTCGGGGTCCTGGGATCAAGCCTTATGTCAGGCTCCCTGCTCAGTGGGGAGTCTCCTTCTCCCTCTCCCTCTGCCCCCCCACTTGTGCTCTCTGAAATAAATAAAATCTTAAAAAAAAAAAAAACCTATCAAATACAAAATCACTGCTGCAATAAGTCATAAGGGTACCATTACCAGAGGTTAACATAAGTGGCCTTTTATCTCCCCATCCACCCGAGGAACTTAGAGAATGCTCTCTGTTGTATTTAGTAAAAGAACAGAAGCAGAGCATAATGTTCAATTTTTATTTTTTTTAAGATTTTATTTATTTACTTGACAGAGAGAGACAGTGAGAGAGGGAACACAAGCAGGGGGAGTGGGAGAGGGAGAAGCAGGCTTCCCGTGGAGCAGGGAGCCCGATGCGGGGCTCGATCCCAGGACCCTGGGATCATGACCTGAGCCGAAGGCAGACGCTTAACCGACTGAGCCATCCAGGCGCCCCCATAATGTTCAATTTTGACTAAAGTTACAGATCACCTACAAAGGAACAAAATATCAAAGCATTAAATTTAAAAAGTCATCTTCATCCAAATGAGACGAATAAATCATGAAATCTGTCAAAGTGTTGTTGTGCCTGGAACTTTTGGGTTTTTTTGTTTTGGTTTTTCAGATTTTATTTTTTTATTTGAGAGAGAAAGACAGAGAGAGAGAGAGAGAGAGAGAGAATTCGAGAGTGGGGAGGGGGCAGAGGGGGAGGGAGAGGGAAAGGGGTGGAATCTCAACCACACTCCGCACTGAGTGTGGAGCCGAAGCAGGGCTCGATCTCAGGACCCTGAGACCATGATCTGAGCCAAAACCAAGAGATGGACACTCAACCAACTGAGCCACCCAAGTGCCCCTGCTTGAAACTTTTGAACAAAGTGAATCTATGAAATTCTCAGCCCAAAGGGAGCCACCATGATAAATTTCTAAACACTTAAACAATTTTCAAAACCAAAGTTCAAAATGTTTCTAGTTGGTCAAAGTACAATAAATAAAACCTCAACTTTATATATTATTAGCTGATAATTGTTGAAAAGGCCTTGGTTATACTAGAAAAGTACTGCATCCTCAATTATGCTATAATTAACAATGTAATATGCTGTAGACTCCAATATCTTGATATAATATAAATAAAATACTAGCAGAGGTGCTTGCCAAGGCTGATTTACACAGGGTACTATTCTGAAATTTATTGCATTTCTATAACAAGAAATCACACAGCATATAAACTTCTCCCATTTCTCTTTTCAACAACAAATCAAAATCTTAGAGAAAAAAACCCCATCATCCTGCTATTTAGTACTGACTAATCTGAACGGAGAATGGTAAAAAGAATTTAAGTAAGGGGTCACCTGGGTAGCTCAGTGGGTTAAGCATCTGCCTTCAGCTCAGGTCATGATCCCAGGGTCCTGGGTCCTGGGATCGAGCCCCGCATCGGGCTCCCTGCTCACCGGACAGCCTGCTTCTCCCTCTCCCTCCACTCCCTTCCCCCAACTCGTGAATGCGCATGTGTGCTTTCCCTCTCTCTCTAATAAATAAATACCTTATAATACCAAGTTCTGGGTGATCGAATGTGATTTCGGCTTGAACCTGATTTATTTATTCAATCATTCAACAAATACTTAGTGCCTCTCTACTAGGTACTAGGCATCGGGCTGAGGCTCAGAAAACAAAGATGAATTAATACCCAAAGGTTAGCAAATAGTAATATTTATATATCAGAGATAAAAAAAAACTATTAAGCTATTGGAAGTCTTGCATCCTTTGTTGAAGGAGATGTGGGTGTGCATAAATAAGTAAGCCGACAAATACATACTCTCTACAATATGTAAAAAGCTTAATCCAAATGTCTAAAAGCCATCCATATTTCAAGGAATAAAACGGTCCAGACAGAAGTGAAATCTTTGCTGCCTGATTATAAATTTTACTTATATATAGTGAGCATATATATGTTTACTGTTAGTGAGAGAAAGTAAACATAAAAATGCAAATAAGTTCTGAGAAAGAGAAGCCAAAAGAATTTGAATTTTATTAGGAAATAGGAAAGATACCTAAGCCCAAAGAATGAAATCCAGTTATCAACTTAGTAAAAACAAGTCAGCATGATATTTTCTAAAAAACCATAGTCTCAAACTATAGGACTCTGTTACTTTCTTTTTTTTTTTTTTTTTAAGATTTTATTTATTTATTTGACAGAGAGACACAGTGAGGGAACACAAGCAGGGAGAGTGGGAGAGGGAGAAGCAGGCCTCCCGCCGAGCAGGACGCCCAATGCAGGGCTTGATCCCAGGACCCTGGGATCATGACCTGAGCCAAAGGCAGATGCCCAACGACTGAGCCACCCAGGTGCCCCAGACTCTGTTAGTTTCTAAGCATAACTATAAAGATGGATTTTGTAAAAGGCCAAATAAATGCAAGCACTAAAGATGGCTGAATCCCATTAGAATAATATAGGCCATCTCCATGTTTTTTTTTTTTAAAAGATTTTATTTATTTCTTTGATAGACAGAGCACAAGCAGGAGGAGCTGCAGGCAGAGGGAGAGGGACTCGATCCCAGGACCCTGGGATCATTACCCAAGCTGAAGGCAGATCTTAACCGACTAAGGCACCCAGGTGCTCCAGGCCATCTCTATGTTATGTAGCATTATGTTTACAAATTATATGTGAACCAAAAGTACACAGATGAACCTCACAGAAACTGTATATGAAGAAACACATACCTGAACAGTACACACAGAAACATTTCTAAAATCTTCTAGAGGAAGCACCACTGCTTTGTCATATTATAAACATATTATAAAATTACAGATAGAATAATTTTACATTAATAGGTGTTCACAATTTAAAGTAGTAAAATACAACATACCTTTGCCAACATACACTAAGGAGTACACTCCCATCACTAAGAACACCCTCCTCTTCCAACAAGAGAGGCCAACATGTTTATCACATCATCCTCCTCTACATCAATACAAGTTTTTTGTTTTTTGGTTTTTTTACTTATGAAGTAAAAAGATAAATACATTTTTAACATAAATGATACAACTGTGTCCCTAACTGTTCTGCAAGTTCACCACTGGACCAAACACAGTAAGTTATGTGGCCATGAAAATAAGATACATCAACTGCTACTGTATTTCTCCAACAAGAGCTATGCTATTAAGAATGTACACATGTGGCTCAAGTGTTATATAACCTGAGGACCATCTTCATTAGATTAAAATGGACTTAAAGACTCCAAACAGGGATGCGTGGGTGGCTCAGTTGGTTAGGCGTCTGCCTTTGGCTCAAGTCATGATTCCAAAGTCCTGGGATCAAGTCCCGCAGGGAGCCTGCTTCTCCCTCCGCCTTTAGCTCCTCCTGCTTGTGCTCTCTCTCTCTCTCACAAAGACGAAAAAAAAAAAAAAAAAAAAGACTCCAAACAAAAGGTAGAGCTTGCCAGACTAGATTAAAAAGTCAGAAACAACTAAAGAACTAAAGGACACAAGAGATGTTCTTTAAATACAAAGAAAAAGCAAGATTCACAGTAAGAAGCTGGAACAAGATGTATCATGTGAACAAGCATAAGAAAGCTAGAGTAGTTATGTTAATATCAAACAACACAGAGTTCAAGACAAAGACAGGGTCATTCCAAAAAAGTAAAAGAGCTAATATACAGATAAAGGTAAATATTATGTGCATGTGCCTAATGATATAACTGCCAAATATATGAAGCAAAAGCAAACAAAACCCAAATCCACAATCACAGTTGAAGACTTTAATACAATTCTCTCAGCAACTGAAAATACTAGATAAAAAAAATTAGTAGGACATAGAAGATCTAAGTAATAATAACCACCACTTTAAGGAAACAATTACATAATAGTGCACTCAGTAACTGCTGAATATAAACTCATTACAAGTGCACATGGAACATTCACCAAGATAAACCACATGCTGAGCCAAGAAACAAATCTCAATAGATTTCAAAAAACTGAAATCTTACTGGGTATCCCTGACCCCAACAGAACTAAATTAAAAATGAGTATCATTTCAAAACAAAAGGGTGGGGGAGGGAGAGAGAGTGTACACAAGAGAGATCTCAAGTATCTGGCAATTAAGCAAATTAATACTAAACATAGGTAAAAGAAATTTCAAAAAAATTTTTTTGATATTTTTAACACAATGATAATGAAAGAAGAGCAAATCAAAATTTGTGATAAAATCAATTATCTAAGTTCCTACTTTTGGAAGGTAGGAAGAAAATGATCAAATTAACCCAAAATAAATAGAAAAAAATAATAAAAATAAGATTGGAGATCAATGAGATAGAAAACAGAGAAAATCAGGGGCACCTGGGTAGCTCAGTCAGTTAAGCATCTGACTCCTGGTTTTCGCTCAGGTCATGATCTCAGGGTTGTGATTGTGATTTCGAGCCCCAAGTCGGGCTCTGTGCTCAGTGCAGAGTCTGCTTAAGACTGTCTCTCCTCTCCTTCTGCCCCTCCCCTTTGTGCGTGTGAGCACGCATGTTCTCTCTCTCTCAAACAAATCTTTAAAAAAATAATAAAAAAAAGAAAAAAAGTCAATGAAACCAAATGTTAGCTATCTGAAATAATCAATAATGTCTATAAACCTCTATTTAGACCGACTGAGAGGACACAAATCACCAATATTAGGAATGAAAGAAGGGTCAAAATTACAAATCCTACAGATGTTAAAAAAGTAACACAGGATAATTTGACATTGTTACCAATAAATTTGATAACCTGGATGAAATGGACAAAAAGTTTAAAATCACAGATCAGCAAATTACCAAAACTGACACATGAAGAAATATAAATAGGTCTATGTCTATTTGTAATTTTAAACTTTCCATTAAAAAAATATTTAGTTCCAGATGGCTTCACTGTAAAATCTATCAAATATTTAACAACGCATACACACACACACACACACACACACACACACCCCAATCCTTTACAAACTCTTTTTTAAGATTTATTTATTTACAGGGTGCCTGGGTGGCTCAGTCGGTTAAGCATCTACCTTCAGCTCAGGTCATGGTCCCACAGTTCTGGGACTGAGCCCTGCATTGGGCTCCCTGCTAAGCGGGAAGTCTGCTTCTCCCTCTCCCTCTGTCACTCCCCCCTCCCACTTGTGTTCTCCCTCTCTCTCTCAAATAAATAAAATCTTTTTTAAAAAAAAGATTTATTTACAAAGAAAGAAGACTACAGCTCAAGATCCCTTATAAATACAAATGTAAAAGTTCTTAACAAAATATAAGCATATTGAATCCAACAGTACATAATGACTAAGTAGAATTTATCCTAGGAATGCATACTTGCTTTAACATTTGAAATTAATCAACAAAATTCACCAAATTAGCAAAATACAGTATAACAAGCATATGATCATCTCATTAGTTACACACAAAAAATAGCATCTGACAAAATTAAATGCCCATTCATGACAAAAAACAAACTTTGATATAAAGGAGAACATTCTCAACTTGATTAACAACAACTACCCTACACTACACCTATTAGTGAATGGCTAAATGTGTTCTCCCTAAAATGAGAAATAAGACAAAGATGTCCACTCTCATTGTTTCTATTCAACACTGTACTACAGGTCCAAGCAAGTGCAATGAAGCACGAGAAAGACACAAAATGCATAAATCCAAAAGAAAGAGGTAAAACTGTCTTTATTTGCAGATGACATGATTGTGTACACACAAATCCTAAGAAACCAACCAGAAAGCTACTGGAAATTAACAGGAAGAACAGGTACAGGTCAGCACATTAAAACTGTTCCTATTTCTATCCTATCAATGAACATTTAGAAATTGAAATTAAAAATATAATTTTAGGGGCGCAAAATTAAAAATATAATTTTAGGGGCACCGGGGTGACTCAGTCAGGTAAACGTCTGCCTTTGGCTCCGGTCATGATCTCAGGGTCCTGGGATCAGACCCCGTGTTGGGCTCCCCACTCAGCAGGGAATCTGCTTGTCCCTCTCTGCCCCCGCCCCTGCTCATGCCCCTCTCTCTCTCAAATAAATAATCTTTTTTTTTTTTTTTTTAAGATTTTATTTATTTATTTGACAGAGAGACACAGAGAGAGAGGGAACACAAGCAGGGGGAGTGGGAGAGGGAGAAGCAGGCTTCCCGGGATCGAGTCCCGCATCGGGCTCCCTGCTCCTTGGGAGCCTGCTTCTCCCTCTGCCTCTCTCTCTCTCTCTCTCTCTCTGTCTCTCTCTCTGTCTCTCATGAATAAATAAATAAAATCTTTAAAAAAACAAAAATAAAAATATAATTTTATTAACAATCGAAATTTCAAACAGTAATTACTTAGGGATAAATTTAACAAAATATGTGTACGACCTGTACATTGAAAACTGTAAAATCTTACTTAAAAAAAATTAGTGAGACCTCTTTTAAAAATGAAGGTATGTGGGGTGCCTGGTGGGCTCAGTCGGTAGATGGTACAACTCTTGATCTTGGGGTTGTGAATTTGAGCCTCCGCTGGATGTAGAGATTTTTTTTTTTTTTTAAAGAAAGGGAAAGAGGCGGCAGGGTACGCAGAGAAAGAGGCAGAGAGAGAATCTTAAGCAAGCTCCACACCCAGCACAGAGCCCAACAGCAGGACTCCATTTCATGACCCTGAGACCTGAGCGGAAATCAAGAGTCAAACACTTAACTAAGCCACCCAGGTGCCCTGAGATTACTTAAATAAAAAAATTTTTTAAAAATGAAGATATGTATCATGTTCTGGATTCAATATTGTTAAGATGTCAATCAATTCTTCCTAACTCGATCCATAGACTCAATGCAATCCCAATGAAAATACCATCAAGCCTTTTTAAAAACAGAAACGGCAAGCTGATTCTAAAATTTATATGGAAATGCAAATGACCTAAAATAACCAAAACAATCTTAAAAAACTAGTAAAAAGTAGGAAGACTTACACTACCTGAGTTCCAATAAAGTTACAGTATTCAAGGGGCACCTGGGTGGCTCAGCTGATTGAGCATCAGACTCCTGATTTTGGCTCAGATCATGATCTCAGGGTTGAGAGATGGAGCCTGGTGGGGAGCCTGCTTGTCATTCTCCCTCTCCCTCGGCCCCTCTCCCAGCCCCTCCCACCAGTGGCCAGCACAGGCACGTGCTCTTGTGCTCGCCCGCTCTCTCTCAAAAACAACAACAAAGCTACAATACTCAAAATCCTGAGGTACTGGTGAAAAGACAGATATTACATTAGTGAAACAGAAGAGAATCCAGAAAAAGACTCAAACTGCTATATGCTTATATGGCAGCTGATGTTCAATAAAGGCATCAAGGCAACGAAATGAGAAAAGTCTGTTTTCAGTAAATGTTGCTCCAACAACTGGCACCTGTGTAGAAAAGAATGAACTTTCACCCACATCTCACATCACATACAAAATTAATTTGAAAAGAATCACAGACCTGAAGGCAAGAACTAAAACATCAAGAAAGCACAGAAACAATCTATGTTATCATGGGGTGATCAAAGAAACTCTCACAAAAGGAAAATGATACACTGGACTTTAGGAAAATTAAACATTTTGCTCTCTAAAAGACACCATTACAGAAAAACAGTCATGGTATGGGAGGAAATATCTGTAAATATATGTATCAAAGAAATTGTATCTGCAATATAAAAACAACTCTTACAACTAAATAATTATACCAAAAACAATTCAATTTTTAAAATTGGGCAAAAGATATTTCACAAAAGAAGACATACAAATGGGCAGTAAGACATGAAAAGATGCTCAATATGACAGGGAATTCAAATTAAAACCTCACTGAATGAGACACAGATAGACATCATCAGTAATGTCAAATGCTGAGGAATCTTTACCAACAAACAAATCTCAATGGGATATCACTATACACCCATTAGAATCACTAAAATGAAAAAGACTGACAACATGAAGTCTTGTTGAGGATGCTGAAGAACTGAAATTCTAACATACTACTGATGGGAATCTAAAATGGTATAGCCACTTGGAACCGTGTTTGACAGTTTCTTAAAAAGCTACCTGCATACATACAATCCTGCCATTTCACTCCTTAGGTGTATTTACCCAAGAGCAATGATAATACACATCTACACAAAGACTGAGTAACAATGTTCATTAACACCTTTATTATAATTGCCAAAAGCTTGGAAACAACACAAGTGTCCATCACCAGGTGAATGGATAAAATACTGTGAACATCCATACACAAGAATATTACTCAGCATTAAAAAAGGACTATTGATAATGCAACAGCAAAAATCTATCCCAAAATTATTACAGTGAAAAAAGCCAGACCCAAAAGATTACATAAGATATTCCATTCATACAACGTTCTAGAAAATGCAAACCAATCCATGATGTGAGAAAACATATCAATGGTTGTCTGAGGCTAGAAGCAGCAAAGGATTATAAAAGTTCATGAGGAAACTGTGGGGAATTTGGAAATATTTTGTATTTTGATCATTGTAGTAGTTTCACTGGTATATACATCTGAAAAAACCCATCAAACTGTATATACTTTAAATCAGAGCAGCTTATTATACATAAATTATACTCCATATGTTGTTTTAAAACTTACACACTAAAAATCTCATTTGTGAATAATGAAGAAAAAATTGAGTCAAAACGAGTAATGTAGAAGAGCTTTTATTTAAAAATAGGTATTAAGAATTAACAGCTCAAAAATTTCTATTCAAGATGGCAGTTTTAAAGATCAAATTATTTATTTAAATGCATTTAAATTTAAATAGTCCTACTCAGATTGTTAACACTATAATGTGGCTGTACTGTAGAATTTCATACACTTTAAATTTCTGTACTGTCCTGAGAAACAGGAAATAGACACAGGTTTACTATAAACTGAGAAATGCCTAAAACCTTGTTTTGACTCTAAGAAAAAAAATAGTTCTCACATGACTATGTATTTATCTTTTAAACTTATTACTTAACACAGCTCGAAACCACCATTACTCCAAGGAAGCTGAAATAAACATTAACTTCTTATAAGATTTTTCAATTCACTTCACTTTTCATTAAAGAAAGTACCTACAACTCAAACTCTGTAAGCCAGTAAAACAATGAAGTAGAAAAATTAAAAGTCACTAAACTTTTCCATTCATCACAAAATGTACACATAACTCAGTCCTTTGGTGGCTGAACGCACTTGGATTGCATAAACCAAGACACTTGAGCCATTTTGGACACGCCTAGACAGGAAAATTTCAAATGATGGGAAGGCAGCTTCACAGAAATAAAAACTCATAAAACCAAAAGCCCTCTGGCAATGCTTAAGAAAACTTCAGAAGGAACTTGCTACAAAGGACCATGGGCAAAAATAGCCCAAATTATTTCTGTATAGAAGTATGTTCTACAGAATCCTTAGAGGGGTTGAAATAAAGAGAACAAATCAGATCAATTCAGTAAAGTGCCAAAAATAGATATTTAATTAAATATGGCAACATCTTCATTATTTAAAAATTCAACTGATCAGCATGGTCGTGAAAGGGGAAATTTTTTCATAAAGCTTTTATGCAAAAAACTCCACAGAAGACAAGCCCATATCAAAGACTTACTCTGAATAAACACACACTTTTTAGGGTATTTTGAATTCACAGACATTCACACCACTCTTACCATTCCCACTGTCTACAGATTCACCGATCTGAGTCTCTGATTCTTCATCAATAAAATACTCTCACAGGCCCCTTCTGGCTCAATAATGTATACTCAGAATAAAGACCCTTTATAAAAACAAAAACTCTTAAGTATGGAAGAGGCGAGAAAGTAAAAGAAATAAATGTATGGGAATGTAAAAAATCATCCAGTTACTTAGCACACGGCCCAATCCCAGCAAGATCACTCAATCCCTAACACATAAGAGACTATTATCATGTCATGTAATACTCAGGAAACACAACTAGACCAGGAATGCAAATCAGCCATATCCACATGCCTCCTTGAAAGCAAGTTGGAGAGTAGCAAAGTCCCTAAGTTGGGAATCTGGGTTATTTTCTATCCTCCATCATGAACTTTTGGGATTGTTGGCATTCAACAATCATTTGGCCTTTCTGAGCCTTAGATTATTATCTATTTAGAGACTGAACAGATGATCTCAAAAGTCCCTTCCAACTACAGTGACCTCTCAAGAAAAATGAAAAACAAAAAGGGTGCTTAAATTACATTTAGTTAGTCGTTAGGAGTTGCTTAGCCTTGTGCTCAGTATCCTATGTAAATATATATAACTTTATTAGTACATCAGTAATGCATAGAAACCCATTATTACTTCATCAGATTCGATGGTTTCACATTAGTAACCACACAGAGAAGAATTATTTCAAGAAACTTAAGAATACATGAATTTTCCTACACAGCCCTATAGGATGTATTTTAATGTCAAAAAGGAATGTCCAAAAAAAGTAAACTGGTTTCAGCGATCATACTGTTTATAGCAATTTGAGTTTTGTTCTTCTGAGCTGCTGTGTGTGTCACGGGATTAGAGCGGATGAGTAATCCTGAAGGACGCCACACAACCAACTCAGTACTGGGAGGCTCACTTGTTACATTTTACTTCATGTTTTTTTAAGGATTATTATTTTTAAAACTCAATTTTGTTGTATAATCATGTGAAATATTTACATGGCTCCAAAGCCACATCTATAAAAAAACTAATTTGTTCCAGGAAGTCTGGCTTCTTCTCTATTCCTCCACACACTTTCAAATTCACAGTCTCAGAGACAGAGAAGGCGGCAAAAGGTATGGACTCCAGATTCACATCTTGAGTGTACGACCTTGGCTTGTGACTTAATCGCTCCAAACTTATTTCCTCACATCTACAACGGTGATAATAATAAAACCTACTTCAGAGGGACATTGTGAGGATTAAATAAGATCATCTGTTAACAGTGGTCGGCTTTGTGGGATCTTGGTGAAGATCAACCACTATCATCAGGCTCTCATTTGAGGCTCAACACAATCCTGAGGTACAGACACAGATGAAGAAATGAACCTAGAGGCGCCACATCACTGGATCAAGGTTGGGGGGCCCAAAGCCAAGACCACAGCCCATCTTTCAATCCCAGCACTATACCACAGTACTCACTCCTAAGATTCCAGGCTCCTTCATGTTCCATACTCATCGCATACTCCCTACAGCTAGCACAAGGGAAAAAGAACTTTGTTCCCACCCAGGGCAACTTCAAAAGACTCACTGTATTCAGTGCATTGAGGGTAGTGTCATCCCGAGATGCTGCAACACAGCCATCTTCTGTGGAACCTCCATCACACATCCCTGCGAATGCTGCCATGCTCCTTGGAGGACAGAAAGGGAAAACATCAGCAAAGAAATTTTAACCCTCGGTTTTCAGAGTACATTTTCAGCCCAAACCAAATTCCATTACTACATGCATGATAAGCCAGAGTTCTCAGTCCTGTTTCTACTTTTCTTAAAACAAACAAACAAACAAACAAAAAACAACTTTTTTTAGGGGAACCTGGGTGGCTCAGTTGGTTAAGCAGCCGACTCTTGGTTTCAGCTCAGGTCATGATCTCAGGGTCTTGAGATTGAGCACAGCCTCCACACCGAGCACGATGTCTGCCTGAGATTCTCTCTCTCCCCCTCTGCCCCTCCCCTCACTTGCACACTCATGCACGCTCTCTCTCAAATAAATAAATAAAATCTTAAAAAAATTTTTTTAGGAGTACCTGCGTGGCTCAGTCAGTTAAGCATCTGATTTTTTTTTTTTTCCTTAAGATTTTACTTATTTATTTGTCAGAGAGAACAAGCAGGGGAAGTGGCAGGCAGAGGGAGAAGCAGGCTCCCCTCCCTGAGCAGGGAGCCCGATGCAGAACTCGATCCCAGGGCCCTGGGATCATGACCTGAGCCGAAGGCAGACGCTTAACCAACTGAGCCACCCTAAGCATCTGACTCTTGATTTTGGCTCAGGTCATGATCTCAGGGTCATGAGAGCTGGGTGTGGAGCCTGCTTAAGATTCTCTTTCTCTCTCTCTCTCTCAAAAAAAAAAAAAAATAAAAAATTTAAGATCCTCTACAGTTCACCCTTCACTCAATCACAAAGGAAAATGTTTCACTTACTCCAGTCCAGTTCTGTTATTTCTTCCCATGCTTTACCTGTACTCAGCTTTTAGTTTTGAGGGCATGAATAAGCTAAAACAATGTGCCACGACAGCTGGCTAGAGTACAATCTTTTGAAAGAAAGATTATAATCTTTTTGAAAGAAAGATCTTTTGAAAATAATTAAATCCTCTGAAACTTTGCTTAATTCCTTTCATGCTATACATCAACTAACCTTAGGTGAGTTAAAAGCGGGAAAGGGGATGAAAAGAATTCTTAGTGGCCACGCATGCACTGCACTGAGGCGGCCTCGTCTCTGCTGTGTACCCCTACACACAGCGCAGCTGACCGCAGGATTAAAGTTCAGTTACCGGGGCCTGCCGTGGTGCACACTGCTGACATTGCGGTGAGTCCCAGAGACCACTGCAGACGAAGGAAGGCTCTTTGCCTGCACTGTGATGAGCAGGGACAGATTTAAACTTATCTTTTATATTTTAGGCATTTGTAGGTTAACAAGTTCTCATGTAGGTAAGCCACAAAAACACCAAGCTTGGGTCAGGCATCAAGGAACAGCCTAAAGTAGAGAAATCTGTAATGGGATTTTAAAACGGGCTAAATGACCCAATCACTCAACTCGTATTTAGAAGTGTTGATAATTGCATGTATGGCTTAAGATATTTCCCTTCTGCAGAGTTCTAAAATCTGATGTGGGGCAAAGATTGAGGAAAAAAAAAAAAAAAAGTGACTTTACCATGGTAAACTTTTTCTCTGACATGAAAACTCAGAGCTCTGATTACAGAGGGTATAAGAAAACATAAAGTGAGAGAATGTTCAATGTATAAATAAAATTTCAGGGGAAAGGAGAAAGTTTATTGCCTCCTAATCCACTCAGACGGCCTAATTCAGGGGGCAGAATGGGGAGAATTCCTATTACCTTGCTGCCCTCAAGTACATAAGGAGGTCACAGTCATTAACTCCAGGCATCCAGACCAGTTCCTCATGTTGGGTCACAGTGTCACCATCTGGAGAAGGGAACGGTTGCAATTCAGGAAGTTTGGCCTGTAAGACAGGGATGAAAAAGTCACAATCAAGGAGCATTTAAAGAGCTGCCTCAACAGGAAGGCCCCGGGAACAGACGCACTAGTTACTGAGCCTCTTTCTTCAGGCAGGACCGAAATAACAGAAACAACTGTGAGTCACTGAAACCAGCTGGTAGCACGTTTCAGGATCATTTCACCACAGAAGATTTCACAATGGACTGCTTAATCTCTACTTAAGGAGCAGCAAACAGTGTCAAAATAAACGAGTGCCAGCATGATCCAAAGAGTAAAACAAAAATGGATGCATGTGAATAAAAGAAATTAGGGGGGGAAAAACCCCTCAGGACAGAAGAGTTCCTTGATAAAGAAGGGAAAAACACACACATTTCCAATATAACAAGTTTACAAAGAGACAGATATAAATAATGAAACCTCACCTAAGGATATTTGCTAAAATACCAAACGAGCTATCCTATTAAGATACTCTCAAGAGAGTCAATAACTACAGTACTATCAAGGTAAACATAAAAAAAAGACACAGAATTGGAGTTAACATTAAAAACACAGTTGAACTAAATGATGGTGTCAGAAATCAGACCAGCAGTAGCTTCAGGAGGAGTAGACTGCTTGTGAAGGGACAGGAAGGAGCTTTCAGAGATAAGAGAAATGCTGCACCTTGATATGAACTGTTACAGCAGACCCAACAGTGTACAGTAAGATATGAACAAGTTCACTGTATATCAAGTACACCTCAATAGATTTTTTAAAAAATATCTGAACGACAGTGCTCAACAACCAAGATTCTAAGTCACCTCTGGGTTAGAGATCCAAATACCCCTAGCATGTTCCCATCCTTACTCTGCGGGGCAGAGCAAGAGTCAAGCATGTACTACGACTACCACAACCATCAGGGGCCTATAAAACCAAGCATCTGCAAAACACACATGTTCCTATTGTCTCAGATGATGAACACGGACACATCTGTCAAATATTTTAAACTAAGAGCTACAGTTAAAAAGCTCCAGTGTCCACAGAAACCAGGCAAAAAAATTAAATGAAGCAAGGAGAGGATAAGGCAGCACTGTCCAACAGAAATAAAATGAGAGCTATCTATTTCATTTTAAACACTCCAGTAATCGCATGAAGTAAAACACCACCTCCCAGTCTGGCCTGGCCGCATTTCAGGTGCGCACAGCCACCCACAGGCAGTCCTGGGCACAGAGGTATCAGGTGCTAAGGAGTGAAGGGAACCAGGGTGTAATGGAGAGAGTGCTGCCCTGTTCAGGAAAAGCAACCAAGCAGGAATGAGAACCAGTACTTGTATGTCCCCTGATTTTTTTCCAAAGTCCAGAAATTTTGATTTTTTAAAATAATCTTGTGGCAAAACATAACATTAGCAGACCATGTGGTCTTAGGGCTACCAGTCTGCCTCACAGGAGATCTCTGATACCTCTAAATGTGTACCAAGCACTGACCTTCTCCAAACAAGGATGCTCTTCTTTAATTTAGTATTGACTTTTATAACATTTAATTGGGTGCCTCAATTAAGCAGAATTGAGTTCTGCTTAAGACATAGTAACCATATTGGAATAAAATTTAAAACACAAGAGAGATTTGCATCAAAAGGCCTTTCTTGACCTTTGTACAGAGTTCTGCTTCCCCAGCACCAAGTACAGTACCTGGTATGGTAGCTCTCCAACGGCTGTTTGTTAAATTAGTTAAAAAGTACTATTATTGTGGTAGAGGACAAATCCTCCCCGGTCAAGAGAAAAATAAGCTGGAAATATAGTTAGATAGTTTATAGAAAAAGAAATGCAAATGGCTCTTAATGATAAGAAAACATGGTCAAACTTGCTGATAAGAAAAAGGCAAATCAATGACACTGAAATACAATTTCTCATCTGTCAGAATGACATAAATCCCGAAGTGTGACAATATACAAGACTCTTATTGTATTAGCACTTGAGTGAGCTGCTAGCACAAAGGCAAAAATGGTACGATGTCTACGGTGGGGCATTTTGTAATGTCCTCACATTTCCACGTGCACCTGCCCTTTAAGCCAGGCATCCCCCTTCTGGGAATATATTTCAAAGATACATTGGCAAAAATATAAAAATCTGTATGCTCAGGCCATTCACTACAGCATTACTTGTAATAGCACATAACTGGAAGCAACTTAAATGCCCAACAATAGGAACTGGAAGAATGAACTATTCCATCCCCGCAATGGAGTTCCATGAAATGGGAGAAGGAAATGAGGAGGCACTCTACACACTGCTACGGAGGGAACAGCAGGATACATTGTTAAAAGATAAAAGGAAGTCGGTAAAATGTGTATATCATGCTACCACTTATCTAAGAACAGAGCGTTGGGGAATAAAAATAAGGATAAATCAAAACAACAATTATCCATCAGGGAGAGAAGGAAAATGTGGAAGGGACAGAGATAGCAGACTTCTTTGAGCACACTTCTTCCTTTGTATGTTTGACTTTGGAGTTATGTGAATAACTTTATGTAACTATAAAAACAAAATGAAATTTAAAGAACAACAATCTCTTAAAAACCCTAAAGCAAAGGGAAATAAATGCACTAACTATATAGTGAGTTGGTTCCTCTCTAGGAATTATTTCAACTAACTTTAAAACACATATTAATTTGCCTATAAAGCCCTAGTGGGATATATTCTAAGAACAAAAAAAAAATTTTTAATAGTAAGCGGTTTTCAATAACCATATTATTTGTAGCAGTGTTAAGTACTATTATTCTGCACTATTATATATGTATTATGGGATTAAAGCAAATGAATAATTACATTGGAGTCATTTGAAAATGGGATTTGAGACATGGGGAAAAGATACAGATATAAAAGGAAAGAAAGACAGGATTAAATATAAAACCCAGATAAAAATTTGAATCGGAATTAGAAAGAATCTGCAATATATTTTATCTTCAAAAAAAGGGGGGGGGCCCATATTTCCTAACCTGTTCCCTGAAAAGGCCTAGGAATAGTAACCAACCTAGTAACAATGAACACCCAGCACCCAGTCAAAAAATGTCACTTCCCAATAAAACAATAAGGGCTCCTATGAGAAAAGTTTAATTCCAGATCAACGGCAGGGAATATACAAGATGAAACATTAAAATCATGTCATACCAGTTGAAAAAACCCTACCAAAAATCCCTGGGGTCCGTCTAGTCAAAAGGACAGAGAAGATGGCAGGAAGAGGCATCCTACCAGTCCCAAAAGGATAATTTAATCATCAGTAAGAATAAGTTCAACTGGTTAGCAGATAATAAGTAATTTAAAATCCACCGGTGACTGCTGGAAGATGCTGGGAAACCAACCTATTATTTTTGAAAACTGGTGAACAGAAGGAAGGAATTGAGCATTTATCTTGCCTTTCCTCTGTGCTTCTGATAATCAAATAGTTGGTGGTAAAGGGAAAGCTTCCTTTATTCACCTAATAAATGAAGGAATGACAGAGTATCACCATTTTAAAGGGTGGTTCTAAGTAATAAGTCATGGCTGCAAATCAGCATTACAAGGACACACATACTCCCTGGTCGACTACACAGCACCACCCATGCCAGGGGCAGAGGACTGAACTAGGATGATATTAAACTTCTAGGTTTAACTACTAATTTTCAAGATATGCGAAGGACAAGGGAACAAGTCTAATCACACATAAAGATGAAATCAGCCAAATCCAGACTATGGGACACCCTAATGGACAAGACACTCACCTTCTTCAATACATATATTGAGAGAAGGGGAAAAAATGAGAACAATATATGAATTAAAAGAGATTTAAGAGACCTATTAACCAATTGCAATGCATGGCTCTTATTTAGATTCCAATCTGAACTATAAGAAAAAAAAAAAGATATTTAAGGAAATCTGGACCAAGGGGTACTTAAGAAATTGCTAATTTTTATTAGGTATTACATACTGTGACTGTTTTCTGAAAGAGCTCTATCTTTGGGATATTAACAAATAAATGATAGATTTGTGATTTCAAAATAATGGTTGGAGAGGTGTGAAGGAGAATAAATGAAACAAGTTTGACCATAACTTGATATGTGTGAAAGCTGACTAATAAGAATAAGGGGATTTATTTTACTATTCTTTCTTGATTTTTACAAATGTTAATATTGCACCAAATAAAAAAAATTAAAATTTTAATAAGGAAAATATTGCCAATCCATAAAAAAGTCCTGTTACATTTGGTGCTCCAAAACATTTCTTTTTTAAAATAAAGCCCAATGAATATATTTAGAATCTGATATAAAATAAATGTAAGTATACAAGAATGTAAGCATACTAAACTTGTTCCTTTCCAAGAATTTAAGCATCTTTTACTTAAGAACCACTTTTTCTTGGTCACAGTGGCCTATGACTATGGGTTTCAAAACAAACATAAAGCCTTAACTTAGAATTTCATTGTTTTAGAATCGTCACTGCCTTAATGTTCAAACATTGATTTAAGTTCTCCCAGTAAAGGGTAAGTGGATATTTGTTTATGGCTTTTTTGTAAATATAAATGCAGTGATCTTTGGCTTTAAAAAATTTGTTTCTGGGGCGCCTGGGTGGCTCAGTCGTTAAGCGTCTGCCTTCGGCTCAGGTCATGATCTCAGGGTCCTGGGATCGAGCCCTGCATCGGGCTCCCTGCTCTGCGGGAGGCCTGCTTCTCCCTCTCCCACTCCCCCTGCTTGTGTTCCCTCTCTCGCTGTGTCTCTGTCAAATAAAAAAAAAAAATCTTAAAAAATTTGTTTCTGTGAAAATGTTTGTTAATCGAAGCCAATAGAGTTATTTACAGAACAACTGAGCATGTCTAGTTCTTCATGTACGAGAACTGTTTTCCCTCCCCAAACCTTAGTTACTTGAATTGTCCTAAGATTATTCGTAAAAACTGAAATTCAGTGATTAAAGTGAAGTGAGAATTCTAAACAAAACAAAACAAAAAAAACCCCACCACTTTTTCTATTATGGCAAGGAAAAAAAAATCAGTAAAATAAACTTTAGTACAAAGATCTCAAGACACAAAGAGGAAGAAAAAATGGGTGGGAAAATACAGTGGCAAGAGAGCAGAGAGAGGGACAGGTAGTCCAGTGGTACCAGGTTAGTACTGGATTCCCTGATTAAACCGTAACTGCTAGGCCTGAAGACACAGAATATATAGTTGGTGGTAGTCAGACCCACCTACTGGCCACACCAAGGCAAGGCTACACTTGAACAAGGCAGGCATTAAGGAGAATGTCCTCTTGCAGCTTCTTTTTGTCTGTCTCAGTTATAATCCTAGTCCTGAGATGAGACGTGCCTTCTAGAAATTAGATGCCCCTGATGGTTTCTACGTTTTGGTTTTAATATTCCTTCACTTCTTAATTTCTTTCTTATTACAGAGTTAAAATAGGTTCTTAAAAATATGAATGGCATACAAGGAATGCTCAAAATCCAGACAGAAAAATGAACAACTAAACAGACTACCTACACCTCAATATCCTTACGAACAGTCGCTGTGCCTCACATCTGCACTATGTGACGGCCACGTGGCTCACTCAAATGACAGCCCATGCCCATCACACTAAACCCACTTTCCTCACAGTTTAAAAATGGACAGTGACTCGATCCATGGCAATGACATGTAGAGACTACTAGAGACCTTCTGGAAGAATGTTCCTTGCTCTTAAGGGGAAAAGAAGGATGATCCCTTTTCCTCCTCTCAACATCTGCTGTATTTCATTCAAGGTAAGATCCACTAATATTTTAGTGCATTTAGAAAGGAGAAATGCTGCCAATTAAATTATAATCACACTACAGAATGTACAATGAAGTCTGATGTCAGAGATAATAAAATGTGAAGGAAAGAAGTACATCTTAGAATCAGTAAAATTCAGCTACCACCTAAGAAGGCAGCCGTGGGGGGACAGCGAGGCACCAGGAGAACGGTACAGAAGCTGAGCAGAGCCCTGGGCCTGCCTGACCAGGAGGTGATGATACACGAGATCATACACAGCCACAGGCAGCCAGAGTTTTCTAGTCCTGCCTGTCAAAGCATCCTGATACAGAGATATGGGGGGGTGGGGGCAAAGAGGGCACTAAGAGTCTTAGTAAACTGAATAAAGCACGAGAGGACACAGGTCACGACACAACAAGCTGCTGACCGACAAAGAGCCTAACCATCCCGCCTCTTCTGAAGGGCAGGGTTTTTTTAAAACTTACAATTCAAGTATGTAGTGACCAAATGTCCATAAATGAATGAATGTGTAAATGAAATGTGGTAGCCTTAAAAAGAAATTAAAGTCTGGTATGTGATACAACATGGCTGCACCCTGACGGTTTTATGTTAAGTAAAATAAGCCAGATGGAAGGACAAATACTGTGCAATTCCACTGATATGAAAAACCTAGAGGAGTCAGATATACAGAGACAAAGTAGAAGAGGGGTTGCCATGGGCTTGGGGAGAGGAAATGGGGAGTTAGTGTTTAATGGGGACAGAGTTTCAGTCTGGGAAGATAAAAAAGTTCTGGAGGTGGATGGTGGTGATGGTTGCACAACAATATGAATGTACCTAAAACCACTGAGCTGTACACCTAAAATTGTTCAGAATGGTAAATTTTACATTTTTAAAAGTTTTAATTTTTAAAAAGTATGCAGTGATCAGGGGAAAAAGAACCCTGCATTTACATAAAATTCCCTAAAGCATAACAATGATTCTAAATTGCTGCTTAACAGAATAAAGGACCAGCAGAATAATAAGAAATAAAACCCTATTGGAGAAGCTACTAAAATTTGCTTTACCTGATGGCTAGGACCAACACGAATTTCCCCCTGGGTGCTGTTCAGCCTCCTGTCATGAAAAGAGCAGAGCAGGTTAGCACCATATAGTCCTGGCATAAACATTCACACATTTTTTTCAAGACAAACAATTCACTTCAAATAAATGAGGGATAACAGAGGAAGAATTAAGTTCCCCACTATTTCTAGCGCTGCCCTATACATGCACACTCCCCCACCCCCCATACACATCTCTAAAATCTCTTTCCTCTAAAAGCCCCATTCCTGCAGCTTCCTGTCGTGAGTACCCATACCACTGTTCCTTCAGACCTCAGAGAGGTACATTCCAACAGAACAATCCCAGTACAGGTTTCTTCTTTTCAAAACATTTCACACGCCCTACTGTAAACCTTATTGAAAGATAAACAAGAGAACTATGGTTCCTAGCACACACACGGGGTCATTCATTCATTCAACAAATATTTATTAAGTACCTACTGTACACTCAAAACTGTCCTAGGTGTTGGGGATAAAGTAATGAGCAACACAATACCCCTACCTTATTAGAACTTATATTCTTATCTGGGTACAAAACAAAGAAACAAATAGTAGATCAGATGATAAAAGGGCCAAAGAATTAAGGAGATGGTAAATGATGAAATATTTTCACAGTTCTTTATACAAGATAGTCAGGAAAGGCCTTTGGGCCAAGGGCGGGGGGGGGGGGGGGGGGGGGCAGAGAGAAAGGTAGAGAGAGGATCACAAGCAGACCCCATGCCCAGCACAGAGCCCGATGAGGGGCTCGATCTCATGACCCCAAGACTATGACCTCAGCCAAAATCAAGAGTTGGATGCTCAACTGACTGAGCCATCCAGTCGTGTTCCAGAAAAGGCCTTCTTAATAAAAGCAAAAAAAAAGCAGAGATGAAAAAGGTGTGGGGATGAGCCCAGAAGATCTAGGAGGTGGAAGACTTCATCTTGTTTCTGTCTATGTCATTCCTACTGCACTTGCAAAGCTCACCCTCTCTTGCTTCAAATCCTAGCCATCCCAGGTTTCTTTTAGAAGCCTTTCCTGATCTCCTTCCCATTTCACCCCACAACTCCCCAAAGTGTGGATTGCCTTCCCCTTTCACTCCTTCATGAAATGCTTGTTGACTGTTTTGTCCCAGGCCTTGCACAGGGTACTCACAAGGTATATGGTGACGGACAAAGAAATACAGTCCCTGCCCTCCCGGGGCTTCGTTCCCAGCTCCTGGTTATCTCAACTCTGAGTCATGACTAACTGTGGGCGATCTCAGGCCACCCTTTCTGTGCCCAGGGACCAGTCTGTTGTGTTGTACAGCCACCTCTGAATCTCCAGCAGTGCTGGGGAGAGAGGGCTTTTACACGGTGAGAGCCGCCGATGGTGACTGGTAGACTTCGCCGTGCTGCAGAGCGTAACAGAGCAGCAAAGCACCGGAGATGCCACACGGTCTCGTGCTTGTCCTCCACAGAGCTGATAACCCTAACGTTATGTGTGAAGTTGTTAAAATGAATTCTGGAAAATGATTATTTCCTTCAGGTCTAATACTTTTTTCTTTTGACCCAACGGTTTCTCTCATGAAGAGTCTTATTTGGAGAAAGTGGGCAGTAGATAAAACAAAGGAAGGGAGAAGACTCAGAAAGGAAAGATGTGGCCCAGTTCTTAAGGAGCTTACACTCCAACTACCCAGGGAAGTATCATCCATCCCCAAAACACCAGAGCAGGTCCAATCACTACACTGGTAAGCACAAAACATCTCAGGAGAAACAGAATACAAAAATGCCAAGGGAAATGATCAAAATTAGGCAGGCTTCACAGGGAGACAACAGTGCATGCAGTGGTTAATTTCCAAAGAAACCTCTGAAGGGGAGCCCATCAGCAGGGCAAAACAGGACTTCCCAAGGGGGGAATAAAACCCTGCAGAGGTGGGACGGGACACGGTGGGAGAAAAGGTTGCATAAGTACAGTCTTTAATGTACAAAGCACCTTCATTTCCCCACTAGGGGAATGGCATGTTGAAAAACAAGCCAAAAGATGGAGTGTTCTAGTAGGTTCATGTAGGAACGACATGCTGTTTTAGGAGGTCTGAAAGGAATCAAACAGGCCACGAGGCTATTTTAATCATGAGTACTTTAAGAAAAACAAGCAGTCAGTGTTACTGACCATTTCCCTTCCAACTCGTTCCTTTCTGTTTCATAACTAGCTATGAGCAAAACTAGCTGCCAAAAGCTCTCCCCTGTATCTCTAAATAGTTTCCAAATGCTTGCCTGCCTACAAGCAGGTCTAGCCAAAATGTGTCATCTGAGAAGGTTTCAGCTGCAGCCCATCCAGTAACTTGTGCCCACAGCTCAACTTCCAGGTTCTTCTAGAAGGTCTATACTATGCTAAGGTTCTCAAGTGGATGCCTATGAAAGCATTTCCCCTTCACTGCTACACATGCACTGCTAAGTCCTTGATAATTCTAGAACAAACATTCCTGGTCTGTTTTTATTTTAGTCTTTTTCCTTTTTTATTTTTTGTGTGGTTTATTTTTTGTTTCTTCTTTTAATATTTTCATAAGCCAGTATTATCATATTTAGCTCAAAAATGTGTCACAATAATAAAACAAACACCAAATATCTTAGATCCCACTGGTTTGCATAAAATAGGTTAATAACTATACAAGTGAGACAAACAAGTGTACTGAGGATCTTAAGAGCCTAAATTGGAAATTGTTTCTCTCATTTTTGTTTCTATCAATGATGGGTACTAACAAGGTTAGTAGTTTTAAAAGCCCAAAATAAAATAACCTTTGAAAATTTAAAAATCAATATTTATAACAAAATTATTTCTTAATCATATTGATTAAAAATCAATATTTATAACAAAATTATTTCTTAATCATATAACAAAATTATTTCTTAATCAAATGTTAGGGTTTCTTATAGCAAGAAATACAACAAAATTATTTTGGAGGAGGATGAGGACCCCAGGTAAGCAGACAATTGTACGGGCCTACCATTTCCAGGAACTCCTGGATATAGAATATATATAATGGTGGAAATGCTCTTTTAGGTCCAAGATAAAGATAGCAACATGCCCCATTAGAGAGAACTGGATGCATCTGACAGAAAAACCGTCAGCATATGAAATGAAGATGAGCGACAAGAAGTAAGCTTTGTGGGAAATAGCCAGTACCCAGCCACATCTGCAATCCACCAAACAATCACCATCTCCCCTCCCTCTTCTGACAGCATCCAAACTCTACATTAAACTACATGTTCATCCCCTGCCTCACTGCCCCCTTCTTCCTGCAAGCTCCTCTCGTGGTCCAAACCGCCCTATCAGAGAATGACACTCTGCCAAGACTCATTTGGACATTTCCTACCACCCGTGCACCCACTATGGGACGGACTACAGGCTTCTAGAGTACAAGAACTGATACCCATCTTGTGTGTCCCCCAGAATCTAATACGCTCCCCGCCTGGCATTTTTATGCATTCAGGACAAATTTAAAGTTCCTTAGTGGCATGAATACTTCTAGATTACCAAGTTGTAACACTTGACAAAAATCACCAGCAATTATTATTTAAAAGGAGTATCAACAGCCTGTAGAAAACACTCTTAATAATCACATGCTGACCAGTACGTATTTCCTTTTACTTAACACAGCAATTTCCAAACTTTTGGTCTCAGAAATTCTTTACGGTCTTTAAATTACTCAGCATTCTAAGGAAGTTAGGTTTTTGAGAAATTTCAAAAAAATTTTTTTAAATAGCAGTAAGGCTATTACATATGAACATGTATCATTTATTTTTATAAAAAATAACTGTATTTAAACCAGAAAAAAACTTAATGAAAACAGAGGCACTGTTTTGCATTTCTGCAAATCTAGTCCACGACTTAACAGAAGACAGCCAGATTCTCATATCTGCTTCTACATTCAATCTGTTACAATAAGTTATTTTTTTTTATTAAGATTTTATTCATTTATTTGAGAGGCAGAGACAGAAACACTGCAAACAGGTGGAGGGGAAGAAGGGGGGGAGAGAGAATCTCAAGCAGATTCCTCACTGAACGCAGAGTTTGATGTGAGGCTTGATCCCACAACCCTGAGATGATGACCTGAGCCAAAATCAAGAGTCGGACACTTAACCTACTGAGCCACCCACATGCCCAGCAATATGTTATTTCAGTTAGAGTATATGAAGAAAACCTTGTCTCACAAAGATAATAATTGGAAATGGGAAGAATATTTTAATAGTCTTTTTGGCAATTATGGATATTATTTTTGATACTACCCCAAAACTCAACAAAGTGGTCATTTCTTAAAGGTTTTTACACAATGTGAATCTAAAACCTTATCTATGATCTTTTTGGACTCTTTTACGTTAAAAATCCATTAGTCTGTCTTGGCCTTTCAATGGGTCCTTCTACCTGGACGTGATTTTTGTGAAGTCATGCATAAGTTAGAAGGAAAATATTGGAGGGGCGCCTGGGTGGCTCAGTCGTTAAGCGTCTGCCTTCGGCTCAGGTCATGATCCCAGGGTCCTGGGATCGAGCCCCGCGTCGGGCTCCCTGCTCCGCGGGAAGCCTGCTTCTCCCTCTCCCACTCCCCTTGCTTGTGTTCCCTCTCTCGCTGTGTCTCGCTCTGTCAAATACGTAAATAAAATCTTTAAAAAAAAAAAGATTTTTTTTATTTATTTGGCAGAGAAAGAAACGGCTAGAGAGGGAACACAAGCAGGGAGAGTGGGAGAGGGAGAAGCAGGCTTCCCGCGGAGCAGGGAGCCCGACGCGGGGCTCGATCCCAGGACCCTGGGATCATGACCTGAGCCGAAGGCAGACGCTTAACGACTGAGCCACCCAGGCGCCCCAATAAATAAAATCTTAAAAAAAAAAAAAAAAAAAAAAAAAGAAGGAAAATATTGGATACCAGGTTATCCTTCAATTAGTAATGACGATAGTTAGCATGTAAGTACTTTTCTACTGTTCTAGGTGCTCTACAGTCTCATTTCTATGCATTCATTTAATTCAAATTTTGATATTAATGAAAGCATTAATAGTGACAGTCCCAGAAATACAAATCTTATTCTATCTTACATGTGAAACAACACAGCTACTGAAGAGGTTTCTGCTTGATGTACAGTGTTGCTTAATTAATACAGTAGGTCTGGGCAAAAACAGGATGGCCATCAATTAAGGAAGGAAAATCCAGACCAAGGATAGTGTAAATCCCAGTGAGGTCGGATAAAGGATACTACATACAAAATAAGAAACCAAAGACAGAAGTCATGTCCCAGGATAATGCAGGACAAATCTATGTACACCCTTGTCCTTGCCTCAGGGTTTTCACCTACATTATCTTAAATTCAGATATCCTGCAGTTGCATTATGAACACCAGCAAAATAATACTACTAGTTATCACTTACTAAGTACTATTTGTGCCAGGTATGTATGATTTCATTACTCTGTGACAACCCTATGAAGCAGTATCTCCACGTTATAGATAATAATGACAGTACTAATTCTAATATTAAGAAACATATATGGTGAACATTTACTATGTACCAGGCATTTTAAGCTAAGCAAATTCCACATATTTTCTTACCTAATCTTAAGGATGACCCTATAAGGAAGGTGCTATTATTACTTATCCAGACAAGGAAACTGAAGATGAGAGAGAATTATGAAACTGCCCAAGATTACACAGCTAACAAGTGGGAAGAAAAAACCAGATTCAAACTCAAGTTTAGTTGACTCCAAAGTCAGAACTCCTACATGGCAGAGAGATTAAGTTACTGAACCAAAATAACATAATTACAAATAGAACAAGTATGAGAAACCATATCCTTATCTTCATTTCAAGCATCAAAGACAGAATTATGAGAAAGAGTTTCTTTTTAGTTTGAAAATCATGTTAAAAGAGAAAACCTATAGGGGCACCTGGGTGGCTCGGTTAAGCGTCTGACTCTTGATTTCAGCTCAGGTCATGATCTCAGGGTCGGGAGATTAACCCCCAAATTGGGCTCTGCACTGAGTGTGGAGCCTGGAGCCTGCTTAAGATTCTCTCTCTCCTTCTCCCTCTGCCCCACCCCCACCTCGCAAGTGCACATTCTCTCTCCCTTTCTCTAAAAAAAAATTTTTTTTAAATGAGAAAACCTATCAAAGTTAACGTCTAATTTATATAACATTGCCAAAATAATAAAATTATAGAAACAGAACAGATTAGTGGTTGCCAGGTGTTAGGAATGGGGGATGGGTAGAGAGGTGAGGGAGTGAGAAGTCTGTATGGCAACAGAACAGACATGACGATGGCGCTGGTCACATAAAGCTACACTGACTGACTGCACACACACATTTTACTAATGTTGTATCCAGGTTCTGATGTTATACTAGACTTATACACAACGGGAGAAGTGAGTGAATGGCACATAGGAGCAGTGTGTAGTATCTTGCAACTTCCTGTGAATCTAAAAAATTAAAAGTTTTTAAAAAGTCTAAAGAATTGGTTGACTGAATAATGTATTACAGATAGACTGGAGAGACGAAAGCTAGACATGAGAAAAGCTAATTAAATGGCCAAAAGATTCCCCTAAGATGTACTGTAGACAGCTGAACAAGTAACAGAAGAAAGAATGCCACAGTTAAGGAGAAAGGACATTCAAGGAACTAACTCAAGTCACATAAATTCTTTTTTCCCTGTATTTACTAAGGATTCTGGTTTGGGGTCATCCTTTCTGAGACATCCCTGTGAATCATACTACCAAAAAAAAAGAAAAAAAAAAATTGACACCATCCTCACCAGCAAGGAAGAATTTCTCTGTGAGGTTAATGTAAATAATATATGTTTTTCAAAACAGCTGAGGTTCAGTCCCCATTATTCTACAGATCTTCGCTTTGGGCTATGAAAATACAGTCCCAGAAGCCAAATTACAACAATAATGACAAGTCATTGTGTTTATTCCTTGAGTATTGAAAGAAAGAAAGAAAGAAAGAAAGAAAGAAAGAAAGAAAGAAAGAAAGAAAGAAAGAAAAGAAAAGAAAAGAAAAGAAAGATACATTGTATATGAAATCTGATACAAAAGAAATGCATGTAACAAAGCAGTATCCATGGCAACTACAACTTAATATTTCAGTCCTCTTCAGCTGCAGTGGATTAAATAAAATGACAAGATGTTCCCTTTAAAAAGTAACCTGTTACCATGGAAACGTTTTAGTCTAAGAAGTAAACAGGGAATGGACAGAAAGGGGCAGGAAGCCTGTAACTGAATATCAAAAAGGGAGAAGCATCCATGCAAAGGAGATGAGAGAGCCGGCTGGCCAGATGCAGGCTGGGAGAGGCAAGTGTCTCTGAAGGAACATTCACTCAAGACACCCAAATAGCTCTAAAAGAGTGTGGTAATTGCTTACGACAAGGACTTGGGTCTACAGGGGAAGAAGAGGGACAAGAGCACAGGGTCCAGGGGAGAAGACATGAGCTGGTAGAACAGAGCCCTGTCACAGGGAGCTGGCATGAGTTCTCATCCTAAACCCAGACCTGGTCCCCAATCCAAGCCCAGAACATCACAGCAGTGTGGCCTACAGCCCATTCCCCAAAGTCTGGGACTGCATAACTCTCCAGTTGGACCCCTTCTCTGTGGCTGGTGTCACGCATGAATGAAATCACTATGCAATTTTCCTTTACCTTTCCTTCAGATCACAAGGCTCAGAGAAGAGGTAATTTTTACCTTTCCCATAAAGTGTTCAGTTGAGCAGGAAGACTGACATGAAATCAATACAAAGAAGACTCTAGAAATTCTACTACTCACTAGCTCATTCAGAAAGTGATCACAGAAATGGACTGTAGGTCCAGAATGAAATACAACAAATTTTGGGAAAATTGAAAGGCAATTTATCAGAATCACTTTTTTTTTTTTAAAGACTTTATTTATTTGTGAGAGAGAGAGAGCATGAGCAGGTGAGGGGCAGAGGAAGAAAACAGACATCCCGCTGAGCAGGGAGCCCAACGCAAGGCTTGATCAGGGGACACGGGGCTCGATCTGGGAACTCCAGGATCACGACCTGAGCCAAAGACAGACGCTTAACTGACTGAGCCAACCAGGCGCCCCCAGAATCAGTCTTTTTTTAAGAAGGGTTGTGGGCAGGAGAGAAAACAAGGAAATCTAGAATAGCATGCTGGGTTTCTCAGATTTCAGCATGAACACACATTTCCAAAGCAAATTTTTTTTTTTAAAGATTTACTTATTTATTTTAGAGACAGAGAGAGAGCGTGGGGGGAGGGGGAGAGGGACAGCAGCACAGTCCTGCGGCACAGTAGCCACTGCTATTATTAGCTCCCAGTATTGGCAACAGACGACAACAGGAGCTAATTCCCCTACCAGGAGTTCCCAAAGCACCACCTACCTCTCCTCAACTCTTACCACAGGTGTGATTTTTTACCTATTTTGCATGATTTTATATTTATTTTGTGTAATTATTTCCTTCAATGTCCTGCCCTTAGACTGAAAGCACCATGCAAGTAAGGAACCAAGTCTGTTTTTACCTCTCCATTATATCCAAGGGCCCACTGGCACTCACTATATTCTAATATTTTACACTACATACAAGTATACTCCAATATTTTATTTTATTTTTTTAAACCTATTGTCATTTTATTTATTTATTTTTTAAAGATTTTATTTATTTATTTGTCAGAGAGAGAGACAGAACACAAGCAGGGGGAGAGGCAGGCAGAGGGACAAGCAGGCTTCCCGCCGAGCAAGGAGCCCGATGTGGGACTCAATCCCAGGACCCTGGGATCATGACCTGAGCCGAAGGCAGCCGCTCAACCGACTGAGCCACCCAGGCGTCCCTACTCCAATATTTTAATTCAACTATTGTTTAGCCATAGATAGCAACTAAGCACTTTGGTACGAAATTAAATCAAGTAACCTGTGATAGAAGGCTAGCCCTCCTGCCTAGCAGGAAGGATATTTTGAATGAATATTGGTTTATTGAGAGAGAGAGAGAGAGAGAACCCATCAACAGTTGAAAGAGTTAATGTTTCAAGTTCATACACAAATACAAAGGTCAAGACAGAAACTCTTCAAAATCCCGAATTATAATATTCTACATTTTCTCTGATGGAAAGTTCCTTAGAGACCATGTGATCTAATCTTCTAGCTTAACAGAAGGAACCAAGGCCTGAGGAGATAAAGGTGCTCTTTCAAGGGGTCATAGTGAGTAAATTATGGAGGAGTCCAGGCCACAGAAGTAGCTCTCCTTCCACAGAGTACCCCCTAAATGTAAGTAAGAGTCCAAAACTAAAATTTAGGCATTGGCTGAGGAACAAGAAGAATTTTCATGCTGACAATAAGATGCAGTAAATGTGGCCTCTATACAAAGTATGTAACATCAGGAAAAAAATGGTTTAAAAAAAAATTTTTTTAACAACATATGAGAAAGGCTCTCATTTCAAAGTGGTAATCACTGCCCAACACAAAGCTATACATACATAAATGATGATTTAGAAAACAGACTTATTATTTTAATCCCACTGTGATTGAAATAATTTATAAAGCAGCAATATTTGAAGATTAAGCCGATCTCCTGACCAAAAATATTGCTAGCTTTCTGCACACTGAAATCAAACTTTATAAAAACAGAAATGTAGCATCCCCAGAAAAAGAGGGCCATTGGACTATGAGTATGTCTTCAATGCATGTGTGAATGTCTCTTTGTTCCCAGTGGGAAGTCTCTGGGAAATACTATGAAAAACATGACCATTGCATTATGCCTCTTCACTGTGATGGTGTGGGTATGGGGGGAGGAGAGGGGAAAGGTGAGGGCAGGGAGGAAGAACACAGCCTTCACAGCATTAACACACACACACACACACATCAGAGAGATAAGAAAAGAACGTTTAGTGCTGAACTCACCGAACATTTTATATGACATGGGAGTAAAGCTTCTTAAAAAAAAATTTTTTTTTCAGGAAATATAAAGAAAAATATAAGACACCCAAAGGGCAAGAGAAGAAAGGAGATCAATAAACGGTGGTTAAACATATTGGCCACTAATTTAATTACCATAATTCCCAACACAACTCCTGACACTGTCTTAAACAGACTGACCAAAAACTATAGATGTTGTTGAGATAACCATACTTATATGAGACTGTAGACTTGGCCTTTGAATTAATAACAATAATACACTGAGCAATTAAGTGCCAAGCAGTTTCATACTGTTTTCACCCCATCTTTATAACAACTGTGAGAAATTATACTTATTTTATTGGAGATTTGGTCATATGGAGATATGGCCCATGAGAAAACGGAGATTCAGAGGAGCCAAGAAACTCATGCAATGTCACTAATGAGGTGGCATTTGAACCATACCATCTAACTCTAAATCTAGTCTTTTCTCTTACAGTAAACGCCACTCATATTCAACATATTTATGCCAAAGGCCCATCTGGCAGGCACTCTGAAAGAGACTAAGGCTACAAACACAGATGTAGCCCACACCCCAGAAGACAATCCAATGGTCACAAATAAATGTATAATTCAGAGAACTTTGATAGAAATAATATCTAATTGTCTTAATTGAATTAAAATGAGCTGTTGTAGCTTAGAACAAAAGTATCAAGAATATACAACACAAGAATAGATTAATTTTCTTTCAGATCTGCTTTAAAGATATGTTCAGGAACCAGTATCCTCCCCTGTCACAAACTGCTCAATACAGATGATCATCAGTTTGGGAGGAGACTCATGAATGCACACAAATTCGTGAATTTCATTATTTCAAATCTCCCTTTAGCCTGTATTTTCTATTTTCTCTCTCATTCTGGATGACATTTTTTTTAATGGCTTTAGAATAAATGCTTCTCTGGTAGAAAGATAGCTCATTTCAGTTAACGACCAAAAAGTAAAGTGGAAAATGAAAAATGAATTCAGAAGGAAAGAGGATCAGAAACAATGAACAACTGGAAAATCACAGACATGGCAAACATCAGGTCTTAGGTGTACCAGAGTCTTCCAATCTAATACATCAGACAAGAACCTAGGACGTGGTCAAAACTGGAGCTATGTTATTAGCAGATTCACAGGCTCTGAAAAATTTATGTTTTACATAAGAGGAACCCTTTAAATGTAAGCCTCAACCTTGGATTCTGATTCAAGATTCTAATATAATGACAAAAAAAGCTAATAAAGGATAATATTTTGGTGAACTTTTACTTTTATGTTCTTCTGGAAACATAAGCTGTCCATATTCACCAACATTTCCTGATACTCTGAGGTACAAGAGGAGGGGAGCGATAAGCCAAAATGAAACTAACAAGCATCTTTCCAATGTCCAAGCTGGGCAGACCCTGGACAACTTCACTGACCAAGAGAAGAATGTCCCACGTGCTGTTCCTTCACCTCTGCCACCACCAGACAAGCACAGAAGCCCCAAAGCGAGAGATGGCTAGTCAACAAATAACATTCCAAAAATATTTTCCCAAGACAGGGAAATACAGAACAAATGCACACTACACAAGGAACGGTGCTTGTGACTTACTTTACCTGATCTGAAACACAGAAATTTGACTCTAAACAGCCAGCAGTGGTCACTACAAGTCCTCACCATCTAAACAGGTGGCTGCATACAAGCTCACAAGGGCACATTTGTATTAGGCCAGGCCAGCTAGCCAGCTAGCCAGACCAGCGGGAGGAACCTGCCCAGAGCTGATTCATGAGTACAGCTTCCTAGTCACACTTTGTTTGCTAAATATAAAAAAAAAAAGTTGAAGAAGTAAAGGCCCTAGAAAAGAAAGGCAGTCCACAATGGTTTTCTAGACAAGTATGGTCCTGACTCAAATGAGGATTTTCTGAAACAAGTCTGGAGTGTTAAGTGCCTCCGAGCCCAGATCCTCTTGTCCGGAGAGACGGTAATTTTAGACTTACAAGAGAAAAGCAGAAAGGAAGAGTATTGTAAATGGAGTGAATTAAGAAAAGTTCCAGAAGCAATACTACACGGTATGGGGAAAAACTGCCCAAAACCCCCAAATGCAATGTTCAAATAAATGTGATCATAATTGGGAAGACAGCCCTCATATCAATGGAGAACAAAACTAAAACTAGTAATCAATGCACTAGTTCTAAATTCATCTCCTTATCACAATCCCCAAACTGAACCTGCTGGAAGCCAGATGATACTTCAGTAATATTGTCCGTGGCTAGAATTTACCATTAGCCTTCCTTACAACTTTCCACCAAATCAGGGTCCTCCTCTGACAAGAGGTGAGCACGCACAGCTCCACATTCATATTACACGATGAAGAGTTTATGCTCAGAATCTCTCCCTGTATCACCAACATCCCATGAATTTCCTCACTATCCTATGAGCACTTATCAGCTGCACATTCTTGCACATCATGTGCTTCCACCTTCCAACCTCCCAAATGCACAAAACTTAAGTGTCACTTCAAAATTTTTTCCAACTTTCATCAGAAGAAAAAAGCGGAGAGGAAACAAAGAGTAACAACTAATACAATTTGCCAACTTCACGTATCATCTACTTGGGTAAGAACTGAACTTGTCTTAAACCTGAGTATTATGATTGGCTCCCTACATTAACCATGGTAAGAGCCATCTGTCTGAGCCCTGGATACAAACGGGACACACAAAGCGCGTAACTCCCCGTCACAGAAAGGACTGGTGCAGGGCCCATCAGGCAGTGGGCACAGAATCTGGCCTGGTCAGTGCCTCCACTTCTCCAGCATCAACTCCTCTTTTTACTCCTCTCCTACCGAATGTACAGGTCACACGACAAAATACACATACACCACAAATGCCACCTTCTGCTAAAACAAATAAAATAAAGAAACAAAATAACTGGAACCTTAACTTCTATCACAAATGTCACTGCACACAATTTTTTTCTTAATTGTCAAGACATTTCCCATAAACTCTG
The DNA here is from genome assembly GCF_004348235.1 of Phoca vitulina. NCBI lineage: Eukaryota > Metazoa > Chordata > Mammalia > Carnivora > Phocidae > Phoca > Phoca vitulina. The sequence continues at coordinate 94,985,798 of NW_022589705.1, read as the reverse complement.
AAAAGAATGGACTCTTTCCTTTTGAAACAACAGAAAATGATGTGACATAACCTTTTATTTCTTTAAAAAAAATCATTTTAAGGTGATAATGTTGCAACCATGATCCACAATTACTTCCTGCATACGTCAAAACGTATACACTATTTCATCTTCAGACTTCAGAAACAGATCACAAGAAATATAATTTGCTCTGGCAAACAGGCTCTCAATCAAAACAAGTTCCACCCACCTTCAAAGCAACCAATAGCTGCCCACCTACCACCCTTCCTAAAACATCCAAACAGAGCTGCTCTCGGGCCCAGGCATTCCCTACCAGCCACACAGCACCAGAACAGCCTGCAGGTTTGTTCTGCAGGTGCCTGAAGGCAAACAAGCTCAGCACCAGGCATCCATGCAGGACTCAGGTTAAAGCTGTACCCGGAGAGGAAAGGGGAAGGGAAAGGGGAAAGGGACAGGGACAGCAGGATCCACAACGTTCTCCATTTGCTAATGCATCTCCGGGCAGACCCCATTCTTAGCTCTGATTTCACGCTTCGCAACACCACCTACATGGCCAGCCAGGGCTGAATTAAAGGCTCTTAGGAACATGCACTATGAATGATGAAATGATTCATAAACATCTTCAGAAGTGAGAAAGAGCAGCAAAAACCATCACTGTTTCGGTGAGGCCAGAGGAAGAGAGCCTACCTGCAGGGGCTGAATGGATCATCCATGACTAATAGAGGCTCTGGTGAGTCTAGCTGTATCCCTGAACCTCTACTTACTGTTAAAACTCTGCCCTTTTCTACTCTAACAACTCAAAATGGAGGCACATGCAGTCTGAGAGACCTCATAGAGCTTTCACTGAGCTTGTGCTATGACCTAAGCCTTCACGCAGAACGCAGAAACTTCCCCCTCACACTGACAGGACTGAGCATGTGCTGTGACCCTCCCTCATCCATACACTGTCTCTCAACGCAATCAATCTCAACCCTGCTGTTTCCGTAAATAAAGCCCAGCCAACAGACTCTGCAGCTTCTCCCTGCATACCAAGCTAGTGTGCAGGGAAGTGGGGCCTTAGAAAGGGGATCTGAGACAGCCAACACCAGGGAACTCGGCAAGCCACACCATCTATCGAGAGGCTTCAGAGAACTGCCCTGCTCTGACAAGACAACAGCAAGTTTTGTCTTTTTTAATTGTGGTTTTATTTTTTTTTAAGATTTTATTTATTTGACAGAGACAGACACAGCGAGAGAGGGAACACAAGCAGGGGGAGTGGGAGAAGGAGAAGCAAGCTTCCCACCAAGCAGAAAGCCCGATGCGGGGCTCCATCCCAGGACCCTGAGATCATGACCTGAGCTGAAGGCAGACGCTTAACGACTGAGCCACCCAGGCGCCCCTTAATTGTGGTTTTAAATAGCAAGGTCTTCAAGAAGGAATAGAATCAAAAGATACAGATATGACCATACATAGGATTAATTAACAGAAACTACAGCACATTTATAAACATAGTAGTAGCTACTTAAGGGGAACAACCCCACAAATTTCGTTTTGAAAACTTTGTAAACATTTGGGAAAAAAAGCCACACAAACAATTCTGGCAAAGCTGTGGAGTTCTGGGTACTGTCATAGCTACAAACGCAGTACAGACAGTAAAGAAAGAGTATCTGAAGAATACTGTATTCTATGAAAAAAGCTTAATCTCTCTTAAATAAGAAGCTCTAAAATTGCCTAAATAATAAAAACATTTCCCAAAGAGGTACTAATCCAGTCAGGTATGTCTAGCTTGAAAAACATACTTCTAACACTAACAAGGGCAGGAAAGTCCAAATCAAGAGGTCAAAGAACACCATGCCACAGATACTCAAGCACCTAAAAATCTCATTTGAGATCTCCTGATTCAAAGGTTTAGGCAATTCTTTATAGCATTGCCCACGAAGCTAACTTCATTTAAAATTTAATCAGAAAAGATTTCTAAAGCCACGTCAGCAAGGCCATGCCATGCTAGTCATACTGAGTGCTATGAAGTATTCATATTGTCCACAGCACCAGCCAAGACATTTTCTGTTACAATCTTTAAAAACACACACTTTATGCCTCTCCCCACAACCTCCACCTCCAACAAAAAGGCAAAGTGGGTTGTCCACCCCGTAAGATAGCCTAGTTTGGTATGTGTACACAAGCGTGTTTCCATTTGCAAACTAAGAGATGATTCTATGTATGATTCCTTATAGTTACAATTAAAAAAGAAAAATAAGACCATGAAACTCCTGAAAATGTATAAAGGACAAGACAGAGTAGGAAAAAGCAGTGCTAACTGTGTTTCCCACAAATGTAACAGAGTGTGAAGAAATTAAAGACCTGCTTAAGAGAGTACTCCATGTCCTCAAGATTCCTAAAATAAATGTGGAATCCATTCCATTTCCTTAGTACTCCTGTTTTTGCTATCAAATAAACTAAATTCTGAGACTATGATTAAAAAACTCTCATCTTACTGAAAATGTCATTTATACAACACGAGAAATGCCAAATACACTTAAGTAAGTTTTGCTTTTGACCCAGCACCTGAATCAAGTATCTACAGCTTGGAAGACCACTTTCCCTATTGGGAAAAGTCTGTCCCCAGACGTGTGAGACCAGAAACAGTCTGAAGAAAAAGGCTCTCTAAAACAGAAGCAATTGAATTGCCTAGAAGCCAAATAGCACGACTATGACTATCAAAGTATTTCCTTCAAAAGCGCATTTTTTCAAAACTACCGAATCCCATGGAAAATGCTCCCTTGGAGAAATCAATGTAAAATAATAATTTAATAAATTCATCATTATTCTGAAAAACCACAGGAGCTGTTCCATGAAACATAGCATAAAAATGTTTATTATGATAGCAATTCAAGAAGTGTAAACTATAATTCTAGTCCCACCAAATACCTTGAGTGACACTAAGGGCAAGCCATCAAAACCCTATGACCTTTTCTCCAAACACTGGGTCCCGCAATGGCCGAGGCCTCCTTCAACACCCTCTTGGTCGTCTTTCCTGCCACTCACCTCATAGCTGTCCTCTGCACGCCCCTCGGGCAGACCCCCAGCCCCGTCTCTCCTCAGTGGTGGTACGCCCCAGGGCTCACCTCACTCTGCAGTTCTCTTCTCTTGTGCGTGGAGAATTCACCCACTCACCCACAATCCCAGCCAGAGCCTCTCTGGAGAGACCTCCATACCGGGAACAGCTGGGAAACCTCAGAGAACGCCGTTCTCCTCTTGCTGCCCCCTAACTCATTCAGCTTTTTCTGGGGCGCCTCATCTCTCTTGACGGATGATATGCTCTTTGGGGGCAAGGACAGTTATCAAAATCATCTTTACTGGAACCACCCAAATCTCTTCTTTTGTACCTCAAAAAAAAATACATCTGAAGCACTGAGAAGGGCAAAATAACACTTAAGATAATCATTCCCTGGCAGAACTTACAAAACCTAAAACTAAAAATGAGGAAACATCAAACAAACCCGAACTGAAGGATATTCAACAAAACTGGCTTTCTAACTCATCAAAAATGTTAATGCCATGACAAAAGAAAAAAAAGCCAAAAACATGTTGTGAAAAATGCTATATATAATATGCTATATATAGCTAAATATGGACTATATTAGATTAAATGGTATTATATCAATGTCACCTTTTCTGATTTTGCTAACCATATCATGATTATGTAAGAGAATGTCCTTGTTCTTGAGAAATACACATTGAAATATTTAGGGAGAAAGAAGCTTGATGCTGTAATTCATTCCTAAATAGTTCAGGGAAAGAAAACAGAAAAATGAAGCAAAGATGGTTAATACAGAGAATAACTCGGCAAAAAACAGAAATAATAAAGTAAATCTGTAATAAAGTTAAAAAGATATATAATACATAAAATAAAATCAGTAAGAATAAATTAATTAAGCAAATACTACAAAATGTTAACAACTGGTGAACTGGATGAAAGATATATACAGGAGTTATATGTAGTAACATCAAAACTCTTGAGTTATGTACATAAAATATTTAAAATTTTAAATTTATATATATATAATATATATATATATAATATATATATATATATAAAAAACACCTACTTGTACTAGTAAGCCTTCAATCATCGGTCCTCATGGAATCTGGAGACTGGACACATGACTGGCAACGAGTGACCTGCCATGCTACCTGCTTCCACGTGCTCTAACCCCCAGACTGAATCACTTAACACCCAACTTTGAGTTCAATCCAACCTCAGAACATGAGGTCAGTTCTCCTCCTCAGAGAAAATCGAGGAGCCCTGAAACCTAGTGGCTTGGTAATTAAGTAAGCCAATGTGCCATTTTAACATAAATTCCAATTCTAGAAATGGGCTCTGTTTCCATTGAGCAAGCCCTATCTTACACTGAGGACCACCCTCTGACTCTACTCAGTACTTCCAAGCCCCTAAAACCTGGGCCTTATTTTCTCCACGGTTGTCTGGACCACTAGATGTCTGCTTACTGCTGCTAACCATCCGCCTAGACCTCATTCCTGCCCCATTTCCTTGCCACCTGGGTGCTTGAGGAATACGCACACATGATTGGCACATAGGCTGCCCATGTGCTTCCTTCTGTGGCCTCTACTGCTAGGTCTTCCCCCAAGTCCTGTGATCCCAAGTACTTCACACTGTCTCCGGATCTTAGACCTTCCTCTCTCCTGATTCATCCCTTAGTGAACAACACTTGAACGATTAACATTTTTGAATAGATTAAAAGTGAGCTGAGAATGTGAAATGAATATACTATGTTAATGGATTCTTTCTAAAATTAAAAAGGTTTATTACATAAAAACTGACTGAAAAACTATTTTGTCCACTGTCATACTTAGTTTTTCATGAGCAGAAAATTTATCAAATGTAAAGTAAGAACTATAAGTTTTAAAGAGGTTTTTACTTACCAGAAATATAAAAATGTTTAAAATGTTTTATTTACTAACAACAACTTGTAAAGTAAAAGCAAGGAAAACTTAACATTCAGGCAACTCTAGAGAAAAACACTTGCTGGGAAAAAAGATATTCTGTTTGACTTTTAATGAGTACTAACTTCACATCAAGAGAAGGGAAGCATTTAGAAACAGTGTGGTTAAATTTTATTTTCTAATTGTCCCTCGTGTGTGGAAATGTGGAAATGGAGCTGAGCGTTATACATGCTGCTCTGATTTCCAGCAAACATGCTGATTTATCCTATCAGTTCTAACTATCTGTTCACATGCTTTCTCAGAGTTTCTATGGCAAAAACTATTATACCATTTTACAAAGGTTCATTTCTTCATCCCCAATTCTCACACATTTTCATGTATTAATGGACATGGGACTCTTTTTTTTTTTTTTTTAACTTTAGAGCGATACTTCTAACACTCTGCCTTTAAGTATAGTGCTTGTTGTAGATTTCTGTTTAATTATTCAGTCACAACAGGGAAGCTTCATTCTATGGTTACTTTGGTAAGAGTCCCCTCCCCCAACATGGACTAGTTGTTGACTTTCAACAACTGTTTTTCTCAACATCAAGATGAGTATATAGTTCTTCTTCATCATGTTAAAGTGGTAAGCTATATTAACAGATAAATTTTTAAACCAGTCTTGTGTTCTATAAACCCAACTTGAGTAAGTAGATTTTTCATGCTTTGCCAGATTCCATTTTCTAATATTTTATTTAAACATCTTACATGCATGTTCCTAAGTAAGACTGACCTATAAATTTTACTTCTTAATCTGGTTTTGTATAAAGGTTTAACTAGCTTCATAAAATGACGCAGGGAACCTATACCATCTTTCTCTGTTCCCTGGAACACTGGTAAAGTTTACTTATAAAGCCACAGTCTAATTTTTAAATTATTTTTGGTCTAATGAGAAGAAAAAGAAATGTCCTGTACAAATTGTGAAAATGCCTTTAAAGGAGAAAAGGCATGCATTTTTTTACCCACTTCTTCCTTCCAGCCTGAAATCTGGATGTCACGGCTACCATTCGACTGACACCCTGAGTACGAGGTAAAAGTTGAAGTTAAGGATAGGTCCCTGATGGTTGTGGAGCCCCACACCCACCTAGGATTGCTTCTTCTCAAACTCTGCTTACATGGGAGGGAAATAAAGGTTCTATTTTGTTTCAGTCTATTATATAGTCTCTCTGATAGTTCTAGTGCTGAAGTTCTCAGGTGTATATCTTACCGTTTATCTGACTCAAGTTGATGGCACATGGTTTCTTCCAACACTTTGTAATTTTTAACAGTGCATTTGGCATTCAAACATATATTACCTGTATATCTCCTACAAGTTCTTGAATGAGAAAATGCCTGTTGGAGGCTCAATGGCCCAAGACCACTTTTTACATTATCTTCTCATCCTAGAGTTCTCATATTTTTCAAGAATGTAAATTCATGTCCCAACTGTCATGGGGGCAAAGCCCAAAGTTATGAATTATACGGGAAATTCTCCCTCTATTCCTCCCTCTTCTTTTCTGTGCTTAGAGTCCCAGTCCCAAATAGGTTTCTCTATCATTTCCCTCTAATTCCGGATATATCACCTAGCCCACCCTTTCACTGAAGAACAGACCTTTGATGGTCCTAACTTGGTAGAGGGCTCTCAGTTCCAACTCCCTAACCCCCTAAGATCAAGACCCCATCTCCTATACCTGGTGGGTGTTAAAGGCAAGACCCTTTGGTTAAGGAGACAGTAACTAACCCAACCTCCTCTCATCATGGGCTGATGATCAGCTTAATGCTTTACTTGACAGTTTCTCTTAATTCGTGCAAGCTGAGCTCTGCATTTAAAAGTTCTGTCATATTTTATTCAACACTGGTAGATGTTTACTGGCAAAGGGCTTTTGAAATTATCAAATCTGATTTTTTTGTCCTATCTTATTAAAGTTCTTATATTTTAAAAAAAAGTTCTTATATCCTCAGTAGGGCTGCGTTTCCAAATATACATGTACTCTCAACCATTTCCAACACTTGCCATCTGACATAAACATTGTTAAGAGTTCGAATGTGATGGCAGAGGAAAAGCAAACAAAAAATTATTTATACCTAGTTCCAGCTTCTTGTCCTCAAAAGCTATACAAACACCATGAGCTGTGATGAATGGACAACTTCACTAAAACAGAAGTAGATTTTGAAATGTATGAAATCCAAATTAACTGAAATAAAGGAGATCTACATTGTTACCTTTCAGCTGAAGTATAAAGATTTATTTGAAAAAAGATGGTCACAATGTTGTTTAGAATAACCAAATACTGGAAAACCATAAATGTTCAACAAGATGGGAACAGATAATTATGAGACATCCACACGATGGTAGATAAGATGCTCATTACAAATGTTTGTAAAAAACGTTTAATGACATGGTACTATGTTCATAATAAAAGAAAATGAATAAAGGAATGCATGATCATATGTATATTATGTGTAAACAATATTTTAATTATAATCTTAATACATACACGTACACCTATATACACATCCACATAGGTGTAAACTGAAGGGGAAAAACACAAACATGGATTATACAATTATATATCATTTCAGTTTGCTTCTTTAACTTTTGTACTTGTCAAGTTATTTTCTAGTGAGCACATATCTTTCTCTTCATTAGAAAAGCTTCAAGTTATTTTCCAACACAGCCAGAAGAAAATGAGGTTGTATGAGTCAATCTATGATAAAATCATCAATGTTAAGAGCACAGGCTTTGAGTCAAACAGGCTTGGGGTTTCCTGTTTAGTAACTAACTGTATGCCTTAGGCAATTCTTTAATATAACACCAATTTTCTCATTTGTAAAATAAAGGTAATGCCAACCTCACTGAGCTTTTATGGGAACTAAACAATCAAGCATGGAGTAAGTATTGACTGTGAGCAAGTAGCAGTTGTTCTCCCGTGGGCCCTGAAAAGAAGATGTTACAATTTGATTCCTTGAGATCACACTTTCTTAAGAAATACCAAATGCTAAATCTACTAAAGATACAGTTCAAGATATCAAAACCCATCCATGTGTGGGAGAGAGCAGAGTCAGTGATACAAAACTGAAGTAAAGATATTAAGGATTATGAAATATGGTTTCTGACTCTTAAAGATGAGAATTACAAATAAGGAAAAAACTAGAAGGAACCCTATGGTATTGGATTAGATGTGGAGAATTTGGTATGAATCCATGGACACACACACACTGATACAGAAATATAGATGTAAAAGTTTGCATACCTCCTTTTCCTCCGCTTTCCTCCTCCCTCCCCCACCTAACACACCCTAGCTGTTTACTCAGAGGCCTGACAGCAGTGACAGGAAGTAATGACCACACCTAGGTATCATTCTCCAAAATCTAGGACAATTTGACCTAAAAATGAGTAATGATAGTAAGAGATTATATAAACAACTGAATAAAATAGGAAGCCATTAATCCACCTAGTGTAAATAAATGAATAAAATGAAAGTTTCATGGGAAGAGGCTATTTATACATAGTCTCAAAGCAACCTTCCACAAAATGGTCAATAATTATCAAAGGAAAAAGAGAAATTCTACAATTGCAAAGTCTGGCAAACAGCACCTTATTCAACTGATTAAAGTAAACATTACCAGCCATGAGACAAAAATTATGATAGAATGTAGAAAAAAAGAAGACATGACTTCTGTGCTATCCCTGTCAAAGATACATCATCTAAATCTAATAAGGAAACATCATAAATGTAAACTGAGAGACAGTCTACAAAATACCCTATAATCTTCAAAAGTACCAAGGTCATGAAGTGAAAGAAAGACTGAGAAACTGTTCCAGACTGACTGATCAGCTGAAGACAACTGAATCCATCAAACTGGCTCCTTTTACTATAAAAGTCTTTATTGGGAAAACTGATAAAATCTGAGTTGGGTCTGCAAATGCCACGGCAATATTTGAATGTTAATCTCTTGAGCTGGAGGCCTGTATCATGGTCATGTAAGAAAATGCCCTTGCTCCTAAGGAATACCCCCACGTATTAGAGTGTGGTAGAGCCTCGTGGTGACAGCATACTTTTAATTGGTTCAGTTAGAAAAGGTCCTCTACTATACTTATAGCTATTCGATAAGACTGAGACTGCTTCAAAACAAAGTGAAATCAATAAATTATGCAAGTAAAACTCAGAGTAGCGCTAGGCACAATAGGCCTCACTAACTGTAGCTATTATTAGTAACATTATGACCACTGTCAGTTGGGGAGAGATTATTTGTAAGTCCTTGCAAGTGCCTCAGTTTATGATTGCTGCTAAATATAATGGCAGTAATCCTTAAGCTTCAATATTGCTTTAAAACTCCTCAGAAAAAGAAAAGCGGAGAAGGCACAGGTGATTGATCACAGACATTCTCTCCTGGATGAGATTTGAGCTCTCAACTTGTTTTCCATCTGACTAACAAGAGAAGACTCACTTTCACTAAGCAAAGAAACAAAAAATACAATCAGATGTTTCATGCTACAGAGCAAGTCTCTGAAGAGATCAACACTTTTATAAGACAGTATGGGGTGGGGGTGGGGGAGGAGCAACAGATCAGTGACCATCAATACAAAATGCTACATTTTATATGTTCTCTTCACCACCCCTACATGCACTTTAGTGACCTAAAAAAACCCGTATCTAGCAAGGGGAAACAAATGGACTGGTTCCTGGGAAAATTCGTGTTTTATAATTTAAAAGTAAACATCTCCTTTCAAATGGCCACTACCAAAATCTTTCATTCTTGCTGAGATTCGACCATTACTCCCTTTCCCTCCCCTTCCCCTCCTAACTCACTGGCCTGAGGCAAGAAGTTTAGGAGAATTTTTCAAAGGAATGAAACATAAACCCAGAAAGGGCCAGAAAGTATACTGGTACTGGCCAGTAAACTGAAGCTGCTGAGGTGAGGGGATGGGAAGGAAGCCGAGGAAAAGGACATCCAAAAATTCAATACCACCTACATGCTATATAGGGGGATAGGTTCATTTACTATAAAAAGCTCAGATCTCTTTCTCAATAAAAAATAATTTTTTTTCAGGGCGCCTGGGTGGCTCAGTCGGTTAAGCGTCTGCCTTCAGCTCAAGTCATGATCCCAGGATCCTGGAATGGAGCCCTGCGTCATCGGGCCCCCTGCTCAGTGAGGAGCATGCTTCTCCCTCTCCCTCTGCGCTCCCCCTGCTTCTGCGCTTCGCTCAAAAAATAAAATCTTTAAAAAATTTTTGTTCAATTTTGGTTCTCTCAAATTTTTCACTGAAATATTCTGACCATAGAAATGTATATTGTTTCACATTAATACCACTTACATATTCATTATAATTGTTATGTCAGTTTCATTAGAGGCAAGTAATTTATCTTTCATTTTTAGTAACTGTGTATTTTCAAAATGAATTTTATAATCAATATTCTAAGCAGAGTCAAAAATCCCCAGTGTTCAGATTTCCATATGTCAGCACAATCAACCAGATGGTTAATGGTCCACTTGGTAGAATCAAGACATCTTAGGAAGTAGTTTATGTTTTGCTTTTGGACTTAACATTTTATGGGGTTAAAAAACAAACTTTGATATTTTTCAACCAAATTTATAATTCTTTTTGCAATTCCCAAGAAGCAACAAAAAACCTGACAGTTTACACAAGCAACCGACAGGATAGCTTGTGCCACCCCCATTTTATTGAGGTAGAAACAGAGTCCAGGAAGTACCAGCCTTAGCCCTGGACACAAAGATGAAGTGACAGCCCACAGTCAGAACCCAGGCTGCCTGGTCCAAGAGGGGAGTCAAGTCTTAACAAAAAGATCAAGAAGTCAGATGAGATACTGGATAAATAAATCATACTGGCTATGAGATACTGGATAAATAAAAAAGCAACTAAGGATAGTAGGCAGATGAATACAGCCATGTCCCTATGAATAGAGATTATAATCATCTCTTTTTATAAGCCAACCTCCTTTAGTTCAGCCAAGAATACTGGTGCTTTGTGCATATGTCTCTAAGGTCTAACTGGCTTTATGTATTAGGATTTTTGAGCTGAAATTTATTGACTTTATTTTATAACCAAATTTTGGATTAGAACCTTCAGACAAAATGAGAATATAATGACATTATATTGCAGAGTAGGCTGCTGACTGCAGAATTAAATTTGGGGTGAATCTTAAGTACACACTCCCTGAGTGCAGAAATGTCAAAACAAACTCCAGAAGCAAAGCCTGATTACCTAAGTGTTCAAACTTCAGGCCTCTCTCACTAGTCAGACGCTTGTCGTTTGCATCCTATTTGAAGCTGGAAACATCTGCCACCAAATATTTTACTCAAGTAAGTTTTGTTCCTTAAATGTCATGGCTAGCAAGAATACAGTATCACCATCCCTTACCAAAGATCCTAAGGGTCAGAAGATTTTTAGAATTCAGAATTTTTTAGATTTAGAAAGGTACCATAGCCATATACTATATACTATGTGACACCCCAGAAGTGTCTGCCCAATGGCCCCCTACTATCACACTGATACTTTTGCAGTAAAAATTGTGCAAACTCACTCAACCCAAAGTGAACTAACTCAAGAATATAAATAGCCTCATCTCAGTTCAGACCAAGTATGACCATCCAATGAGCTTCAGCACCAAACTTAGCGTAAAATTTTTTTTTTATTTTTCAGAGCTTTCAGATTTCAGAACTGAGTTTAGGATTTCAGAATTAAATACAGAATTTCAGAATAATAAAAATTCCATGTCAATTACCAAGAAATCTACCCTCCCTGAACTTTTAAAAGCAAAGTACCAAAGAATATAGAAAAGTCTTGTTTCCTGTCATACACATGGTTCAATAAAGTAATCCCATCAAAAAGAAGAAGTCTGGAAAGGTCAGGTCTCTGACAAGATGAAATGTTCAGAAATATAATAACCAGGTTAGGGGGAAAAAAATTTTTTTTAGGGGAAAATTTTTAAAGTAGCCAAACACTGGGGCTTTAAAAAAAGTATGCAAAAATGTGAAAAACCATTCCAAACTTTCAGTGCAGGTGAATATGCTAAATAAATTATGGAAAATTACATAAATCAGCTTTTAACTACTATCAGAAAATGTGCTATGAGAAAGAAGCAATCCCATCTCAAGCTTCAGTCTCAACTGCTCACTTGGACTAACATTCCTGAGTTATTTCCAGGGAGGGCAACGGTCATCAAAGTCACCGTTCTGTCACTTGCAGTGGTCTTGGCCGTATATGCTCTGTCTCACAGGTGCAGAACAGTTTGACGTTTCCTCTCCAAACAACTCAGGGCACCGAAAGTTAGCACAGAGCAGCATGCAGTCAGGACTTCCGAATGGGGAAGAATACACCAGAAGCCCGCTTTTCACACAACCCCATCCCTCACAGGTTTGAAACAATGACACAAACAGAGGTAAATTCTGAAAGGGTATGAAGCCCAAGCATTCTAAGGATTAGGTTGTGTGCAAGCCAGGTGGGGGAAGTAGAGTCTTTCTACACTCCTATTGAATTACACACGCTCTTGTGACAATCTGAGTGACTATGGGAACTTGAGAGTTATAAAGTGGTATTCAGGGTGAAACCGGTGAGCCAGGGCAAAGTTTTACACTCACTTTGTGAGAAGTGTGAAATCTGCCACAAGCTTTACTTGTAAGTAGACATTCAAGTCTTTTTTTCATTTCAATTCACCCAACACCCCTCAAAAACCTACAACATATCAAAGCACAAGCTGGACAAGGAGAACACAAGCACAGCAATGAACAAATGGCCACCAGGAAGTCAAAGCTGAAAAAGCAGTGACTCAGGATGCAGAATCTATAGACGCACTGCCATGAGCATGTCTCAGTGTTGTTTTCAGATGAGAGACAGATACCCTGCTACTGCATACCTAAGCCACACTTCAAAACATAACTGATGGGAAAAATCACTCTGAATGACTGACAGCAACACCCACTGAAAAATGAGACCAGAACTTGTGCGAGTCTCTATTTACACAGTTAAGTTATATAATACACCATTTTTAATAAGCATTCAGCAAAAACAGACACAGAACCAAAACAAGTAAAAAATTTATTTGGTTGCTTCTTATGAACCCAAGAGCTAAACATTTAAAACACAAAAGCTATTTAGTCAATTCACTGATACAATCCAACTTGTGCAACGTGACAACCACTGATCAAACAGTTAAATCAACGTGGCATCACTGAAATTCTGGACTCCTTTGTATCTAAGACAGAAATCCAAGATATGACCAGGCAGTCAATAAATCCATATGTAAAATAAACATTTTGAAATACAGGATGCTCTGAAATACTATCACTGATCAGCTTCTTTGTCACTGGAACAGGGCATACTTTTGAAAAAGAAAATAAAAGCTCAAATTTACTGTTTTCTAAAGGAAATAAAGTAAAAAAAAAAAAAAAAAAAAAGGTGACCACTGGATATTATATAAGACTGATGAATCACTGACCTCTACCTCTGAAACCAGTAACACATATGTTAATTGAATTTAATTTTTTTAAAACAGGTGACCATTCATTACACTATTACCCCTATAGTTGTTGTCTACAACATACACAGAGAGAGACACTAATATGTATGTGCCAACAGAGCTTTAGGCAGCCTCTTAGGATTGTGACAAAGAATACATTGCCTTTTATTAACCCTAGATTAATTATCTGAACAGTAACCTTCTAATTTTTATATATAATTTCTCAGCATCCTCTAGGAAAAGGTTTTCTCTAAAATAATACCCACCTTGCACCTAAAGAACTGAATGCAGTTCTTCCACTACCTTCCTTTGGCCAAGCAGCTTCTCTATCTTTCTAAGTCCTTATGTCTGTAGATTATGTCTCGGATGTCCTGAGCACAGACTACGTGATCACCAGCTAACATTCTTTTTCTTTTTAAATCCTTAATCCATTGTAGTCGCATGATTGACACAGAATAAAAATGAATGCACATACTCTTAAAGAAGTTCTTCCATGTGCTAAGTTAAACTACAATCTATTACAGACATAAAGATTTTTTTCTGTTAAATTATTTTGATCCTATTGTTTGTCACTTAAAACGTAATAATTCTACCTGTTACATAGATCTTACTTAGATGGTTGAGAACTGAATGTATCCATCTCATACCAGTCATCTTACTAAAGGTATTTCTGAGTGTTTCTGAGGTTTTACTAAATAAATAAAACAAATGACTAACCAACAAACTTTCCATAATGTCCTAGGTGTTTTCAGGGGCGCCTGGGTGGCTCAGTCGGTTAAGTGTCTGCCTTCGGCTTAGGTCATGATCCCAGGGTCCTGGGACTGAGCCCTGCATTGGGCTCTCTGTTCAGCGGGGAGTCTGCTTCTCTCTCTCTCTCTGTCCTTCCCCCTGGCTCATGCGCACACACACAGACATGCGCTCTCATTCTCTCAAATAAATAAAATCTTTAACAAAAAATGTCCTAATTTTCGGGGCGTCTGGGTGGCTCAGATGGTTAAGCGTCTGCCTTTGGCTCAGATCATGATCCAGGGTCCTGCGATCGAGCCCCGCATCGGGCTCCCTGCTTGGCAGGGAGCCTGCTTCTCCCTCTCCCTGTAACATTCCCCCTGCTTGTGCTCTCTCACTCTGTCAAATAAATAAATTAAAATCTTTTTTTAAAAAATGTCCTAACTTTCAATATGGTATCATGGAAGGCTTGACACAATGTACAGTAGGGTAATAAACTGCCAATTCATAGTTAAATTTAAAACACAGATCAACTAAATGTACATCTTTGCCTTGCCCTCTCAAAACCCAAATTTTCTCACTTTTCCTTTTCTTAATAAAATCAAGAGCAAACAATAAGCTGTTTTAGACACCAAAGACATTAATTAGAACACCTTCCAAAGAGGTTTACTTTGGGTTTTGGAGTTGGTTTTTTAAAATCTTACTAGCATATACCCAAATGTGTAAACACACATACACGCACGCATGCACGTGAGAAAAGCAAAAGTTCTCACTGAGTGGGCCCAAGTAACTCACTTACCTTGTCTCAGGGTTGTAGCCTAATATGTAGAAAAATGAATCCACTCGAGCTTTAAACTCTCTAGCAGCAAATATGTCAGAAAAATGGGAGATGTTACACTTCCCTCTGAAAATAAACAAGCATAAAAAATACATTAGTATTACCATCAACTGCTTTGCAAACTGAAACACTACTGGAGGGACAGAGGCAGGGGAAGATAAAACTAAATCCACGTTACTCTAAAAACATGCAGAATATGGTTACAGACTCCAAAATTACCAATTCAGAAAACTAGGAGTTCCCAAAAGAACTAAGAAAACGTCCAAATGTTGTATTTTTTTGTTTCAGGACTGCGTCAACCTACAACTTCACAACTTAACTGCATTTACCTCAGCATTTTAGTCATGGATTAGAATTAATTAAACCACAGAGGTAAATTGAGGGCAGGGCTGTGATGAAAGGATATTAAACTACAACCGACAGGAAAAATTTAAACCACAGTTAAATTACTTTACAAAAAAAATCCGCCTAAAGCCTTTCTAAATCATCAAAACAAAATGGGCCTTTTCTTCCTCTTACTTTACTATAGGCAGAATGTAAAACTGTCAAATGTTTTTCTTCTCTTTTAATGTGCAAGGAATAAAATGACTTGGATCTTAAAACTGACAGACTTTAACTTTTTAAATACATAGATGGGCTCTAATACATAAACACACACTTCCCAAATTTTCAGGTCATGTTAAATGACAGTAAGTTGGAAAATACCTTCTCAAAGAAATACTGCAATAAAAAGAGCAGTAATATTTCCAGGTTCATCTACCAACACAACTTAAACCGCAGTATAGCTGAAAACTCTGTAATACGACCAAACTCCTTAAAACACAAAGACACACACACACACACACACAGGTGTTGGGAGAATTTCCAGCGTTCCCAAGGAGGCAGGGAGGCTTTAAGCAATTCCCTTAGTGGTCACAGAAGGTAACTTTAACATCAAGTGGAAGCTAAGGGCTGTGAGTATAGCAGATGGAACTGGAGAATCAATAGCACATCAGCAGCTCACATGGGATGCTTCCAGGGGAATGAATTCCTACCACTTCAACAGGCATTCCATTCCCATGAGGACTCCGTGAGTTGGCACATTAACAACATACACACCAGCTAATGACCAAGGTGTCAGAGAAAGAAACTAGCTGAGGGATAGCAACATGGGGATGACATTCATTTGCTTCCTATAAAGAAATTAAAAAGCAACACCCTCCTTTTCCACAGAGTTTAAGCCTCAGTAATGGGCAGAAGCTAACTAAGCCTCAGTGTGACCAAAGCCTCAGTAATGGGCAGAAGCTAACTAAGATGGGGTTCAACCTCCATTTTAAAAATGAAACAAAAATGCTTTTGATTTATTGACGTTCCTTTGGGAAATACTGATAACATAATGCAGGGCTGTTGAGCACTTGAAATGTGTCTGCTCCAACTGAAGAGAACTGGATTTTAAATTTTATTTAATCTTAATTAACGTAAATTTAAACAGCCACGTGTTGCTGGTGGCTACCATACTGAACAGCACAGATTTAAGTAACATTTCCAACACCACAGAAAGTTCCACTGGAAGCACTGATTTCTAAGTAACAAGATACAATTAAAGGGAAATATGGACTAGGAATCAACTTTGCAGGCCCAGGACCTATCTCTATCTAGTATGTAGCTGGAACTAAAATGAGCTTCTGGAAAAGAAAAAGCAGGTAAGATACTTTCACAGATGAACAAACAATGCACTCACTCTGAAACTAACTACCCATCAGTCTGATGTGATTTAGTCCCTGAAACCCATAAAAAAATCGGTAAGTTCCTTCATCAGCTAAACAGGGATAAGAACACCTATTATACCCACCTCATATTAAGGAG
Source organism: Phoca vitulina (assembly GCF_004348235.1). Classification (NCBI taxonomy): domain Eukaryota; kingdom Metazoa; phylum Chordata; class Mammalia; order Carnivora; family Phocidae; genus Phoca; species Phoca vitulina. The sequence goes on along the minus strand of NW_022589705.1, from coordinate 94,968,944 downwards.
ATCAAATAAGAAGTCTATGAAACTTTATACACCGAAGTGCTACACAAAATAAGTTATTTCCATCACTGTCTGTAACTGGAGGAAAGTGATTCCTCTTTTACTAGTCTTCAGCATTACATGCAAGTGTACCCTATCAATGTATTAGTTAAAGGTATAGAAACCCTACCAACCCACAATTCTAAACACAGGCACTGGAAAACAGGTATGTTTTGTTCAGGAAATGGTTTCTCAGTCCCAGCACTACTGACATTTTGGACTGAATAATTCATTTTTGTTAGGGGCTGTCCTATACTTAGCAGTATCCCTGGATATAGTACCCCCACATCGCAACCACACACATCATTGTTACGATCAAAAATATCTAAAGACATTGCCAAATGTTCCGTGGGGAGAGCAACACAACTGGTTTAGGGAAAGCCAGAAGCAGCAGGAACAGAAGCATATCATCTGATAAATGACCATGAAACTGTAATGAATGATCTCATCTACCACTATGTCCTCTATTTGCTTTCTATTTGGTTATGTGAAAGGTATTGATTTTTGTATGTTAATTTTATATCCTGCTACATGACTGAATTCTTTATTATTTGATAGTTTAATCATTCGTTTTCTGAGGTTTTCCAGGTATATTAACTGTTGTTTGCAAATAAACATAGTTTTACATCTCTTTTACTCTTTATTTTTTTTAAAGAGTTATTTACTTGAAAGAGAAACAGAGACAGAGACAGAGAGAGCACAAACAGGGGGAGAGGCAGAGAGAGAGGGAGAAGCAGACTCCTCGCTGACTGGGAGCCCCACGTGGGGTTCGATCCCAGGACCCGGAGATCACGACCTGAGCCGAAGGCAGATGCTTAACCATCTGAGCCACCCAGGCACCCTTTTTTTTTACTCCTTCTTAACACCTGAATTGCACTGACCCTCCCACACAATGCGGAAAGCAATGGAAATAATGGGCACCCTTGCCTTGTTCCTAATCTCGGTGGAAATGTCTCTCAGGTATTACTATTAAATATGATGCTAGCTTTAGAAATAATCACTGCTTTAGAGATATGGGGTTTTGTTTCCCCTTAGATGTAACAATATGGTATACAATATTAGTAGAGTCTCTAATAGTGAACCTACCTTGCATTCCTGGAATAAATCCCAACTGGTCATAATGTCACTTTTAATGATATTAAAATTTTTAAAGGATTCGATTAATTAGATTTAATATTTTTCTCTTCATTAATTTCTATTTTTATTTCTATTTTCCTTCTCTGTGCTTTTTTGCTGTATAATAGCTTTCATTCATAATAGCCTAGAAACAATCCAAATGTCCATCAATAAGGAAATGGGTAAAATATCATTATATATTTGTAAAATGAAATACTTCACAATACAAAGGAAAGAAGTACTGATACATAGCACATCATGGAGAAAAAGTCTCAAATATTAAATGTTGAGTAAAAGTAGCCAGGCACACAAAAGGCACATACTGTATGATTCCATTTCTAGTGAATGAATTTCTAGAACAGGCAAAAGTAATTTGTGGTGAGAGAAATCAGAATAATGGTTGCTTCTGGGTGGGAAGTTTTAAGAGGAGAGTAGCTCAAGAGAACTTTCTGGGATGATGGGAATATTACATGCCGTGTTCAGGGTCAAACAAATTTATCAAAGTTCGTGAAAATATAAACTTAAAATGTGTGTTTTACTGTATAAGTATTTTTAAAGTATTAGGGGAAAATAAAACAGCAAGAGTCACTAGCAGGTAACCATGGCTGTTCAAAGTTCTGTTCTTGGGGCACCCGGGTGGCTCAGTCGGTTAAGCATCAGACTCTTGGTTTCGGCTCGGGTCCTTAGATGGAGCCCTGCGTCAGGCTCCATGCTCAGCATGCAGTCTGCTTATCCCTCCCCCTCTACCTCCGCTCGCATGCTCTTTCTCTCTCAAATAAATAAATAAATAAATAAATAAATAAATAAATAAAATCTCTTTAAAAAAATAAAAAATAAAGTTGCTATTCTTGGCAATTAATGAGCCATCCTGTATGTAGCCCTGAGTACTAACTAGAGCTGAAGATAGAGCAGGCAAGCCCACTATGGTTGGCATCCATTTTGAAATATCTTTCATATCACCTCTTGCTGAAGAGTAGAGCTTATATTTTAAAGACTAGAGATTACATTTAGAAAGTATGTATCATTTTAAGCATTCAATATTTTTTTTCTCCAAAGCACTCTTTTCATCTACTCTCTCAAAAGCAGTACATTATTTGACATTGTTTGTGGAATGAAGGAAGAGAGACTGTTAAGAGAAAATTGCCATCACTCTCACCGTGCTGAAATATCTGATTTCAGAGCCTCCAAGGTCCTATATGCCCCATTTCTAATGGGATGCTTCACTGTTAACAGAAATATGACTATTTAAGGGGCCTTTCATTCATCAGAAACAACGGCTTCCTGCTGGACTCATTTTGGTATACCTTGGTATTCCTTGGTGTGGTGCCCCACAGTTCCACCCTGGGCGCTGCACCATTTGACAAGTGCCCCAACTGGTGGGAGGAGGCGATCTGAAGGGGATGAAGGAGGAGGAAAAGAACCACCTTACACAGGAGAGAATATAAATGGAAATATGGCCCAGAAATTCATTCCATCGAAACTATCCGTAACTGGGAAAGTCTCTGTAGATTCCCAGGCATGTGCGAACCTCAGAGAAACTTGGAACGAGGCGCACAGGCAATGCACAGAATGCTTAGAGCAGCAGGCCTGCCCACAGCTTTGGTCATCACCCTTGCCTGAGCACAAAAAAGATCTTGAGACAGAGTCAGCATCTTGTCAACTGTGAGCCATTTGACTAATGACAGGCACAGAAGTTTTTTTAAAGTTTCTTTTCTGTTTTTCATTCTTCTGTTTCTCTTGCCTTCCCAGGGGTTATCTTTCTACAATTCATCTTGACTCGTGTACGGTGTTTTGAGAATATGGCTCCACATAGTTTCCTAAATAGTTACTGTATGTGTGACAACTGACATCACTTCCACTTCAACGCCTCTGCCTCCCCACTGTCAAATGGAACTGTTTTAAGCATCTCTTCTACATATGCTGAGCTGGACATCACTGCATCCTTTTGATTTATTTGTTGTTCTTTTAATCATTTAAGCTGGGAACTCAATCATTTGTTTTTTCATTTATATTGATGTGTTTAGTGTAACTAGCCTTCTTTTGATCAGTATTTTAAATACATGCCACAGATTCTAGTACACTGTATTTTTACTGTTGTTTTTAAAAATTTATTTAATTTCAGTTTTTATTTCCCCTTCTACTCAGGTGTTGTTTAGTAGGAAGCTTTATTTTTTTAAGTTTTTTATTTTAATTCCAGTGTAGTTAACATGCAGTGTTATATTAATTTCAGGTGCACAATACAGTGAGCCAACAGTTCTATACGTTACTCAGTGCTCATCATGGTAAGTGTCCCCCTCCCCTCCGGTGACCATCAGTGTGTTCTCTATAGTTAAGAAATAGGAAGTTTCAAATTTCCAGGTGATAGGGTCTTTCAGTTCTTTGTTTTTGTTTGTAAACTACAGTTTTATTGCCTTTTAATCAGATAAATGTTTTCTTTGTGTTCTAACATATGATGAATTTGAGAATGTGCCAAGGTACATAAAAAGAATGTGTATTCTTTATTAGTGGGGTACAGAGTTCAATGTATGTCTGTAAGATTAAATGCACAGAAATAAATGTGTAACAAGAATGGTAACATCTCTATGAAGAAAAGTCTTAAATACTCCTGAGTGACACAAAAATAAACATGAAAAAATGGAAAAACATCCCTTGTTCTGGGATAGGAAAACTCAACATGGCATTTCTCCATAGTTTGAGCTATAAACTCAATGCCATCAACCAGCTATTTAATAGAATGAAACACTTTACTATGAAGATTCACAGGAAAAACAAATAACTGAGAAAGGGGAAACTATCAGTATTACGGTAAAAAATACTACAATGCCTCTACAATTAAAAGAGCATGGCGGTGGCACATAAATAAACAGACGACAGAATAACAAGTCTGGATTACACATGGAAAGTAATCTATGACAAAGGTGGCATCTTGAACCACTGAGGTAAAGATAGGCTTTTTGGTCTATGTGCTGCTGAAGTGAACACAAGATAGGCTTTTTAATAAATGGTGCTGGGACGACTGGGTAGACCTCCTCTGTAAATCAGGTGCAGGGAGAGGCTTTCTAAGTAGTACTCAAAGGCGTGAGGGAATAAATGAAAAGACTGCCAAACTTGACTAGGTAAAAGTAAGTATTGCAGAATTTTTTTTAAAAACCATAAAACTGTCAAGTGGGAGCAAACATTTGCAACATATACAAGAGAAAATGTAAAGAACTTTTACAGACAGACAAAAAAAATCCCAAAGGAAATGACATGAACAGATAACTCACCAAAAAAGACAAAAATATCCTTCAAACATAATGGAAAAACGCTCAAACTCACTCACTGTTAGCAAAATAAAGTAGAATACTGAGATACTATTTCTCACCTATCAGACTGGCACTATGATAAAAAATAAAACCACACGTTCTATTGGGGAAACAGAGGGAATGCAAATGGGCATATGCTTTCTGGAGGAAAACCACATATACATACGCCTTTCAACCCAGCAATCTCTCTCTGATGAATCTACCCTAAAGATTCACATCCAACAATAAGGAACTACATATGCGCTAGGATATTCACTGCAGCATCATTTATAACTGAAACATCCTGGAAACAACCTAAATGACCATTCACAAGAGAGCACTAAATAAACTAGGGTCCAGCCACACAGTGGAGTTCTATGCAGCTGTAAAAGAGAATGAGGAAGATCTCTATGAACTGATACGGAACAATTTCCAAAACATACCATTAAGTAAAAACCACCAAACACAGAAGCGTATCTGTAGGATGCTACCCTTATATAAGAAAGAAGAGGTTATAAGAACACAGACATGTATTTGCTCATTTGAAATGAAAACATGCAGGAGGGATAAACTAAGAAGCAAAGCAATCAGTTACCGATAGCAGATGGGTAGAAAAGAGGTGGGGGATGGGACCATGGTAAGAGAGTTGACAACTACACGTCTGTCCACGGCCCTGACCCTCAGAAGCACAGCCACAGCCCACACACCCTCATATACCCAAAACTTAACAACAGTGCACATCCGCCAGGAGGAGCTAGAAGCGGAAGGCAAAGTCCAACAGGTGAACCTAACTCTATTACAAATACGTAACACAGCCACACATAAGGCGGTGTGAAAGAACAGAACTGACCTAAGCTATGTTGGAAAATGCTATCTTGCCGATATATTTCAAGACTAAAGACAAAAATTTAGTCAGTAAATCTGTTTCTCACAGGGACATGGGTTACAAATTCTGAAACTATGTATTCTTGAAGAAAATAAAGATATTATATTTTAATAACAACGGAATTTTTCACTGTTGAAGAAAAAAGTTGCAAAAAAAGGCATGATAAAATGAATCTTGTGGTGTTGGACTAGAAGCTTGCCTTCCCTCTCTGCTCTTAGCCACGCGAAGATACAAGAAGTTGGCAGTCTGCAAACTAGAAGAGGGATCTCACCAGAACTCAAACACGCTGTACTCTGATCTCAGACTTCCAGCTTCCAGAACTGTGAGAAATAAATTTCTGTTATTTACAAGCCACCCAGTCTATGGTATTTTGTCACAGCAGCTTGAATGGAGTAAGACATTAGTGAAATTCAAAAGGGTCTTCAGTTCAATTGTATCGTACTAATGCCAATTTCCTGGTTCTGATAACCATACTATAGTTATGTCAGATGTTAACGCTGAGGAAGACTAGGGGAAACGCAGGACTTACAACTTTTCTGTGTGGGGTAGCTCCAGATAAAAGAATTTTTACAGGACTGACAAGTACTCAAGAGCAGAGAGAGTATATTGTTCAGGTGGGTGCTCCCAGAACCTCAGAGCCCTTCCCCAACTAGCAGCTCAATGACCTGTTAAATGATGGATGAACCAATAAATAAAATGACTGTCAAGTTACGGTGTCTAATGAAGTACTGAGCACATACAGACAAAACAATAAAAATGCTGAAGGTCGAAGTTATTTCACATATAAAAACAACAGTTAATTAAAGCCAGGAAATGATCTTGGAACTGCAAAACTAAAAGCTCTGAGGCATCATGAAGCCCCTCAGGGAACTCTTAGGAGCTCAAGGACCTGTGTCAATGCTTAGAATGGCTGGGGAACCATACAAAGATGTAATCAGCCTGTACCAATCACTATAAGTATGATCCTAAATGCCCATAACAAACTAAAGAGATCAATTAATTCAGAATGAAAAGGGGGGAGATTAGAAGCTCTGCAGAGCCAGTTCAGGGTTTCTTGGCCCAGGGGGCTGCCAGAAATTCACTCTAAAACATATTCCTATAAGACAAATTCCTAGCTAAGATGATAGCTTGTCACCTGACCTGCCTGAGGATATTTTTTTTCTAAGTGATTCCTTGAAGAAGCAGATAATCAGAAAGTGGGGAAACAGCCCTGAAGTCGTTGAGACATTTCTGATACTTGGGAATTCGATGTTACAGGTGCACAGGAAAGCTGAAAATGCTGCCACGTCATATGTTCACGGTCCAATCACAAAGCAATCTCTCTAGATCCTTTCATTGATCATCAATAAAACATGATCCTTAGGGTGAAAAAAGTAACACAGCAAACAAATTGCAAGCAATAATTTTTATTTAGCGTAATAAAATTTATCTGCTCGTTCTCAGAACAGGTTTATCTGCTCATTCTTAGAGCATCTAGAGATGGCTCCTCGAGCTAAACTCTCCCTCCCATACCTGAAGTAATCGAAGCATCCAATCATCTCAGCCAAGAGGCAACAGAAAAATAAAATAAATGGATGCTGAATAATTGTGTCATCAATAACTCGGTACGGAACTACATTTAATTTCACTTTTTCTTTTCTTCCTTTTATGCTCTAAGTCCCAAGTCAGATTCAATGACTGTAAGCACTACTTATGCTATATTGGGAAGGAGGCATTCTGAGAGACTTTTTCACACCCCTTATCTTACTGAATGTAGAATCAGAAGATGTGTGGTTCAGGGTTCTATCACTTAATCATGTGGCCTTGAGTAAGTTTGTCAAAAGGACGGCTCAAAGTTAACAAACTTGACCTTGATCACAAAACTATGTGGCAGAGCCAAGATTCAAACTGAAGTCTTCTCATTTCGGGGTGCCTGGGTGGCTCAGTCGGTTAAGTATTTGACTCTTGGTTTCAGCTCAGGTCATGATCTCAGGGTCATGAGATCAAGCCCCACATTGGGCTCCACACTGGGCAGGGAGTCTGCTAGAGATCCCCTCCCCCTCCCTCTTTCTCTGCCCCTCCTCCTGCTTATGTGCTCATATTCTCTCTCTCTCTCTCAAATAAAAAAATCTTAAACAAAACAAACAAACAAAAAAACTGAAGTCTTCTCATTTCAATCTGGTGTTTTTACTATTTTATCAGCATGGGCCAAAAACACATACTAGGGAGTAAGGAGAACTCAAAAATACTTCTCTCAAGATACTAACTTTACTATATGCTACTGATAAATGTAATGAAGAAAAGAAAACAGGGCGCCTGGGTGGCTCAGTTGGTTAAGCCTTCGTCTGTCTTCGGCTCAGGTCACGATCCCAGGGTCCTTGGATGGAGCCCCGCGTTAGGCTCCCTGCTCAGCAGGGAGTCAGCTTCTTCCCCTCCCTCTGCTGCTCCCCCTGCTTGTGCGCTCTCTAATAAATAAATAAAATCTTTTAAAAGAGAGAGAGAGAGAGAGAGAGAGAGAGAGAGAGAGAAAGAA